>NW_026712065.1:1397666-1747083 GCF_026419965.1 Kogia breviceps
ACAGATACCCTTCCGAAAACCGAATATGGAATGGACACGACCTACTCCTTGCTCAATCAACTGGACTCACCAGACCCTGTTCATCGCACAAGTATCTATCCGACTAGTAAGCATCTTAAAAGCTAAGTCTTGATATCTCTGTGTAAGTGCATCAAGTGTGTGTAAAGCGGCCTAAAACCAGCAGGGAAAATCAGCTCAGACCCATTCTGAGGATACATTTCCAACATAAAGAAGAAACAAGCAGGGCAAAACAGAGAGAAATTCTTCCAAAATGCGTTCAGGGACTGGCATGCAACCAGGATTGACCACATCTACAGCCCCAGCGGCAGAAGACATAAGGCTGGACACTCTTGGGGCTGAGACGATTGGTGAGGTTGGGAAAGCAAATGCAGACCCTTGAAAGGAATCCTGCGTGCTCCCCATTCCATGGGTCCCAACTCTCCAGGTTCAACGCAATCTTCCGACAGCGAAAGCACTCATTGGAAACCCAGCGGATGCTACACCGTGGGATCGGGAAAGCTTTCTGAAACTCACCTCAGTTTTCATCTCCTGGTGCTCGTGTTCTCCATTCAGGCCCCCTTACTAACAATCTCCCCACTTGGAGACTCGGCGCCTTTCCATGCCTCTTTCGTACCGTCTGCAATTTGTCCGCAGGATGAACTGCAAGAGGGGGAACCAATGAGAGACTCGCTGGAGGTGTTTGGTCGGGCACATGTCACTCTCATTTCCCATCACGAAGAAGAATTCACCAGCGGTTCAGCCTGCCACCCCGGATCGACAATAGGGCGTGAAGCCATCCAGCCGTGTTGCGTCCCACTCACAAAAAAGCGACTTGGGAAATGGAGCTCAGGGGCACTGCACTTCCCAAACCTGCAGAGTTCTAAACGATAACTATCGCCCCAAAATATATTGAGGTCAGGCTACGAAGAGGCGCTGAACGCAAGGCAGAACTGCAGGAAACGGATGTCAACGGGTACATCGGAATGGCCCCGATAGCACATGAAAAGCGCCAGAATGTGGACAATGATGCGGTTGGCCAAAAAGGGCGAATGCGTTTTTTCCTGAATATATTCAGGAAAAAACGCATTCGCCCTTTTTGGCCAACCAAGCAACCTGGGAGAGCAAATCAGCACTACAAAGAAATCTCTCGCCCCCCCCCCGGGGCAAAAGGGCCAGGCGAAAAAAGTCTAAAAACCAGAAAGGCAGGACAGCCCACGGAGTCAAGGGAGCCTTGTTAAGCTGATGGGCGGGATGTCAATGGCCAACAGCCAATCTTCACAAGTGTATCCTCTTTCCCAAACCATGTAAAACACAGAACCACAGAGCATAGGGCACTTCTACACATGGGCGTTGACCTTGGGAAAATGAAAAAATCAACCAGACACAGGGACCCCAAAGTTGAGGGCTGCTGTCTTGACAAGAACCTCCACTCCGGTACACGTTTCATATCCCAGGAAAGAGCCAAGTGGACAAAGACGAGTGGACAAGTGGACAAAGACAAGTGGACAAGTGGACAAGTGGTGCTACGTAGGTCCAATGGAGTGTCACTCAGCCATGAAATCCACGTCATGAGGCTGGTAGCAGCATCCTGAGTGGATTTAGGTACGATCATCCTCAGTGAAATAAGTCCCACAAAAAAAGAAACTTATGATATCACTTATCGAGGGAATGTAAAAATCGCTCCCCATGCACTGAATCCCCAAACAGAACAGAGTCACGCTTTTAGAAAACACACTTATGCCTGCTTCAGGGGAAAGGTGAGGTGGGGTGACGCATAAAACTCGAGTTTGAAATGAGCACAGATACCCTTCCGAAAACCGAATATGGAATGGACACGACCTACTCCTTGCTCAATCAACTGGACTCACCAGACCCTGTTCATCGCACAAGTATCTATCCGACTAGTAAGCATCTTAAAAGCTAAGTCTTGATATCTCTGTGTAAGTGCATCAAGTGTGTGTAAAGCGGCCTAAAACCAGCAGGGAAAATCAGCTCAGACCCATTCTGAGGATACATTTCCAACATAAAGAAGAAACAAGCAGGGCAAAACAGAGAGAAATTCTTCCAAAATGCGTTCAGGGACTGGCATGCAACCAGGATTGACCACATCTACAGCCCCAGCGGCAGAAGACATAAGGCTGGACACTCTTGGGGCTGAGACGATTGGTGAGGTTGGGAAAGCAAATGCAGACCCTTGAAAGGAATCCTGCGTGCTCCCCATTCCATGGGTCCCAACTCTCCAGGTTCAACGCAATCTTCCGACAGCGAAAGCACTCATTGGAAACCCAGCGGATGCTACACCGTGGGATCGGGAAAGCTTTCTGAAACTCACCTCAGTTTTCATCTCCTGGTGCTCGTGTTCTCCATTCAGGCCCCCTTACTAACAATCTCCCCACTTGGAGACTCGGCGCCTTTCCATGCCTCTTTCGTACCGTCTGCAATTTGTCCGCAGGATGAACTGCAAGAGGGGGAACCAATGAGAGACTCGCTGGAGGTGTTTGGTCGGGCACATGTCACTCTCATTTCCCATCACGAAGAAGAATTCACCAGCGGTTCAGCCTGCCACCCCGGATCGACAATAGGGCGTGAAGCCATCCAGCCGTGTTGCGTCCCACTCACAAAAAAGCGACTTGGGAAATGGAGCTCAGGGGCACTGCACTTCCCAAACCTGCAGAGTTCTAAACGATAACTATCGCCCCAAAATATATTGAGGTCAGGCTACGAAGAGGCGCTGAACGCAAGGCAGAACTGCAGGAAACGGATGTCAACGGGTACATCGGAATGGCCCCGATAGCACATGAAAAGCGCCAGAACGTGGACAATGATGCGGTTGGCCAAAAAGCGCGAATGCGTTTTTTCCTGAATATATTCAGGAAAAAACGCATACGCCCTTTTTGGCCAACCAAGCAACCTGGGAGAGCAAATCAGCACTACAAAGAAATCTCTCGCCCCCCCCCCCGGGGCAAAAGGGCCAGGCGAAAAAAGTCTAAAAACCAGAAAGGCAGGACAGCCCACGGAGTCAAGGGAGCCTTGTTAAGCTGATGGGCGGGATGTCAATGGCCAACAGCCAATCTTCACAAGTGTATCCTCTTTCCCAAACCATGTAAAACAGAACCACAGAGCATAGGGCACTTCCACACATGGGCGTTGACCTTGGGAAAATGAAAAAATCAACCAGACACAGGGACCCCAAAGTTGAGGGCTGCTGTCTTGACAAGAACCTCCACTCCGGTACACGTTTCATATCCCAGGAAAGAGCCAAGTGGACAAAGACGAGTGGACAAGTGGACAAAGACAAGTGGACAAGTGGACAAGTGGTGCTACGTAGGTCCAATGGAGTGTCACTCAGCCATGAAATCCACGTCATGAGGCTGGTAGCAGCATCCTGAGTGGATTTAGGTACGATCATCCTCAGTGAAATAAGTCCCACAAAAAAAGAAACTTATGATATCACTTATCGAGGGAATGTAAAAATCGCTCCCCATGCACTGAATCCCCAAACAGAACAGAGTCACGCTTTTAGAAAACACACTTATGCCTGCTTCAGGGGAAAGGTGAGGTGGGGTGACGCATAAAACTCGAGTTTGAAATGAGCACAGATACCCTTCCGAAAACCGAATATGGAATGGACACGACCTACTCCTTGCTCAATCAACTGGACTCACCAGACCCTGTTCATCGCACAAGTATCTATCCGACTAGTAAGCATCTTAAAAGCTAAGTCTTGATATCTCTGTGTAAGTGCATCAACTGTGTGTAAAGCGGCCTAAAACCAGCAGGGAAAATCAGCTCAGACCCATTCTGAGGATACATTTCCAACATAAAGAAGAAACAAGCAGGGCAAAACAGAGAGAAATTCTTCCAAAATGCGTTCAGGGACTGGCATGCAACCAGGATTGACCACATCTACAGCCCCAGCGGCAGAAGACATAAGGCTGGACACTCTTGGGGCTGAGACGATTGGTGAGGTTGGGAAAGCAAATGCAGACCCTTGAAAGGAATCCTGCGTGCTCCCCATTCCATGGGTCCCAGCTCTCCAGGTTCAACGCAATCTTCCGACAGCGAAAGCACTCATTGGAAACCCAGCGGATGCTACACCGTGGGATCGGGAAAGCTTTCTGAAACTCACCTCAGTTTTCATCTCCTGGTGCTCGTGTTCTCCATTCAGGCCCCCTTACTAACAATCTCCCCACTTGGAGACTCGGCGCCTTTCCATGCCTCTTTCGTACCGTCTGCAATTTCTCCGCAGGATGAACTGCAAGAGGGGGAACCAATGAGAGACTCGCTGGAGGTGTTTGGTCGGGCACATGTCACTCTCATTTCCCATCACGAAGAAGAATTCACCAGCGGTTCAGCCTGCCACCCCGGATCGACAATAGGGCGTGAAGCCATCCAGCCGTGTTGCGTCCCACTCACAAAAAAGCGACTTGGGAAATGGAGCTCAGGGGCACTGCACTTCCCAAACCTGCAGAGTTCTAAACGATAACTATCGCCCCAAAATATATTGAGGTCAGGCTACGAAGAGGCGCTGAACGCAAGGCAGAACTGCAGGAAACGGATGTCAACGGGTACATCGGAATGGCCCCGATAGCACATGAAAAGCGCCAGAACGTGGACAATGATGCGGTTGGCCAAAAAGGGCGTATGCGTTTTTTCCTGAATATATTCAGGAAAAAACGCATACGCCCTTTTTGGCCAACCAAGCAACCTGGGAGAGCAAATCAGCACTACAAAGAAATCTCTCGCCCCCCCCCGGGGCAAAAGGGCCAGGCGAAAAAAGTCTAAAAACCAGAAAGGCAGGACAGCCCACGGAGTCAAGGGAGCCTTGTTAAGCTGATGGGCCGGATGTCAATGGCCAACAGCCAATCTTCACAAGTGTATCCTCTTTCCCAACCCATGTAAAACACAGAACCACAGAGCATAGGGCACTTCCACACATGGGCGTTGACCTTGGGAAAATGAAAAAATCAACCAGACACAGGGACCCCAAAGTTGAGGGCTGCTGTCTTGACAAGAACCTCCACTCCGGTACACGTTTCATATCCCAGGAAAGAGCCAAGTGGACAAAGACGAGTGGACAAGTGGACAAAGACAACTGGACAAGTGGACAAGTGGTGCTACGTAGGTCCAATGGAGTGTCACTCAGCCATGAAATCCACGTCACGAGGCTGGTAGCAGCATCCTGAGTGGATTTAGGTACGATCATCCTCAGTGAAATAAGTCCCACAAAAAAAGAAACTTATGATATCACTTATCGAGGGAATGTAAAAATCGCTCCCCATGCACTGAATCCCCAAACAGAACAGAGTCACGCTTTTAGAAAACACACTTATGCCTGCTTCAGGGGAAAGGTGAGGTGGGGTGACGCATAAAACTCGAGTTTGAAATGAGCACAGATACCCTTCCGAAAACCGAATATGGAATGGACACGACCTACTCCTTGCTCAATCAACTGGACTCACCAGACCCTGTTCACCGCACAAGTATCTATCCGACTAGTAAGCATCTTAAAAGCTAAGTCTTGATATCTCTGTGTAAGTGCATCAAGTGTGTGTAAAGCGGCCTAAAACCAGCAGGGAAAATCAGCTCAGACCCATTCTGAGGATACATTTCCAACATAAAGAAGAAACAAGCAGGGCAAAACAGAGAGAAATTCTTCCAAAATGCGTTCAGGGACTGGCATGCAACCAGGATTGACCACATCTACAGCCCCAGCGGCAGAAGACATAAGGCTGGACACTCTTGGGGCTGAGACGATTGGTGAGGTTGGGAAAGCAAATGCAGACCCTTGAAAGGAATCCTGCGTGCTCCCCATTCCATGGGTCCCAACTCTCCAGGTTCAACGCAATCTTCCGACAGCGAAAGCACTCATTGGAAACCCAGCGGATGCTACACCGTGGGATCGGGAAAGCTTTCTGAAACTCACCTCAGTTTTCATCTCCTGGTGCTCGTGTTCTCCATTCAGGCCCCCTTACTAACAATCTCCCCACTTGGAGACTCGGCGCCTTTCCATGCCTCTTTCGTACCGTCTGCAATTTGTCCGCAGGATGAACTGCAAGAGGGGGAACCAATGAGAGACTCGCTGGAGGTGTTTGGTCGGGCACATGTCACTCTCATTTCCCATCACGAAGAAGAATTCACCAGCGGTTCAGCCTGCCACCCCGGATCGACAATAGGGCGTGAAGCCATCCAGCCGTGTTGCGTCCCACTCACAAAAAAGCGACTTGGGAAATGGAGCTCAGGGGCACTGCACTTCCCAAACCTGCAGAGTTCTAAACGATAACTATCGCCCCAAAATATATTGAGGTCAGGCTACGAAGAGGCGCTGAACGCAAGGCAGAACTGCAGGAAACGGATGTCAACGGGTACATCGGAATGGCCCTGATAGCACATGAAAAGCGCCAGAACGTGGACAATGATGCGGTTGGCCAAAAAGGGCTTATGCGTTTTTTCCTGAATATATTCAGGAAAAAACGCATACGCCCTTTTTGGCCAACCAAGCAACCTGGGAGAGCAAATCAGCACTACAAAGAAATCTCTCGCCCCCCCCCGGGGCAAAAGGGCCAGGCGAAAAAAGTCTAAAAACCAGAAAGGCAGGACAGGCCACGGAGTCAAGGGAGCCTTGTTAAGCTGATGGGCCGGATGTCAATGGCCAACAGCCAATCTTCACAAGTGTATCCTCTTTCCCAACCCATGTAAAACACAGAACCACAGAGCATAGGGCACTTCCACACATGGGCGTTGACCTTGGGAAAATGAAAAAATCAACCAGACACAGGGACCCCAAAGTTGAGGGCTGCTGTCTTGACAAGAACCTCCACTCCGGTACACGTTTCATATCCCAGGAAAGAGCCAAGTGGACAAAGACGAGTGGACAAGTGGACAAAGACAACTGGACAAGTGGACAAGTGGTGCTACGTAGGTCCAATGGAGTGTCACTCAGCCATGAAATCCACGTCACGAGGCTGGTAGCAGCATCCTGAGTGGATTTAGGTACGATCATCCTCAGTGAAATAAGTCCCACAAAAAAAGAAACTTATGATATCACTTATCGAGGGAATGTAAAAATCGCTCCCCATGCACTGAATCCCCAAACAGAACAGAGTCACGCTTTTAGAAAACACACTTATGCCTGCTTCAGGGGAAAGGTGAGGTGGGGTGACGCATAAAACTCGAGTTTGAAATGAGCACAGATACCCTTCCGAAAACCGAATATGGAATGGACACGACCTACTCCTTGCTCAATCAACTGGACTCACCAGACCCTGTTCATCGCACAAGTATCTATCCGACTAGTAAGCATCTTAAAAGCTAAGTCTTGATATCTCTGTGTAAGTGCATCAAGTGTGTGTAAAGCGGCCTAAAACCAGCAGGGAAAATCAGCTCAGACCCATTCTGAGGATACATTTCCAACATAAAGAAGAAACAAGCAGGGCAAAACAGAGAGAAATTCTTCCAAAATGCGTTCAGGGACTGGCATGCAACCAGGATTGACCACATCTACAGCCCCAGCGGCAGAAGACATAAGGCTGGACACTCTTGGGGCTGAGACGATTGGTGAGGTTGGGAAAGCAAATGCAGACCCTTGAAAGGAATCCTGCGTGCTCCCCATTCCATGGGTCCCAGCTCTCCAGGTTCAACGCAATCTTCCGACAGCGAAAGCACTCATTGGAAACCCAGCGGATGCTACACCGTGGGATCGGGAAAGCTTTCTGAAACTCACCTCAGTTTTCATCTCCTGGTGCTCGTGTTCTCCATTCAGGCCCCCTTACTAACAATCTCCCCACTTGGAGACTCGGCGCCTTTCCATGCCTCTTTCGTACCGTCTGCAATTTGTCCGCAGGATGAACTGCAAGAGGGGGAACCAATGAGAGACTCGCTGGAGGTGTTTGGTCGGGCACATGTCACTCTCATTTCCCATCACGAAGAAGAATTCACCAGCGGTTCAGCCTGCCACCCCGGATCGACAATAGGGCGTGAAGCCATCCAGCCGTGTTGCGTCCCACTCACAAAAAAGCGACTTGGGAAATGGAGCTCAGGGGCACTGCACTTCCCAAACCTGCAGAGTTCTAAACGATAACTATCGCCCCAAAATATATTGAGGTCAGGCTACGAAGAGGCGCTGAACGCAAGGCAGAACTGCAGGAAACGGATGTCAACGGGTACATCGGAATGGCCCCGATAGCACATGAAAAGCGCCAGAACGTGGACAATGATGCGGTTGGCCAAAAAGGGCGAATGCGTTTTTTCCTGAATATATTCAGGAAAAAACGCATTCGCCCTTTTTGGCCAACCAAGCAACCTGGGAGAGCAAATCAGCACTACAAAGAAATCTCTCGCCCCCCCCCCGGGGCAAAAGGGCCAGGCGAAAAAAGTCTAAAAACCAGAAAGGCAGGACAGCCCACGGAGTCAAGGGAGCCTTGTTAAGCTGATGGGCGGGATGTCAATGGCCAACAGCCAATCTTCACAAGTGTATCCTCTTTCCCAAACCATGTAAAACACAGAACCACAGAGCATAGGGCACTTCCACACATGGGCGTTGACCTTGGGAAAATGAAAAAATCAACCAGACACAGGGACCCCAAAGTTGAGGGCTGCTGTCTTGACAAGAACCTCCACTCCGGTACACGTTTCATATCCCAGGAAAGAGCCAAGTGGACAAAGACGAGTGGACAAGTGGACAAAGACAAGTGGACAAGTGGACAAGTGGTGCTACGTAGGTCCAATGGAGTGTCACTCAGCCATGAAATCCACGTCATGAGGCTGGTAGCAGCATCCTGAGTGGATTTAGGTACGATCATCCTCAGTGAAATAAGTCCCACAAAAAAAGAAACTTATGATATCACTTATCGAGGGAATGTAAAAATCGCTCCCCATGCACTGAATCCCCAAACAGAACAGAGTCACGCTTTTAGAAAACACACTTATGCCTGCTTCAGGGGAAAGGTGAGGTGGGGTGACGCATAAAACTCGAGTTTGAAATGAGCACAGATACCCTTCCGAAAACCGAATATGGAATGGACACGACCTACTCCTTGCTCAATCAACTGGACTCACCAGACCCTGTTCATCGCACAAGTATCTATCCGACTAGTAAGCATCTTAAAAGCTAAGTCTTGATATCTCTGTGTAAGTGCATCAAGTGTGTGTAAAGCGGCCTAAAACCAGCAGGGAAAATCAGCTCAGACCCATTCTGAGGATACATTTCCAACATAAAGAAGAAACGAGCAGGGCAAAACAGAGAGAAATTCTTCCAAAATGCGTTCAGGGACTGGCATGCAACCAGGATTGACCACATCTACAGCCCCAGCGGCAGAAGACATAAGGCTGGACACTCTTGGGGCTGAGACGATTGGTGAGGTTGGGAAAGCAAATGCAGACCCTTGAAAGGAATCCTGCGTGCTCCCCATTCCATGGGTCCCAACTCTCCAGGTTCAACGCAATCTTCCGACAGCGAAAGCACTCATTGGAAACCCAGCGGATGCTACACCGTGGGATCGGGAAAGCTTTCTGAAACTCACCTCAGTTTTCATCTCCTGGTGCTCGTGTTCTCCATTCAGGCCCCCTTACTAACAATCTCCCCACTTGGAGACTCGGCGCCTTTCCATGCCTCTTTCGTACCGTCTGCAATTTGTCCGCAGGATGAACTGCAAGAGGGGGAACCAATGAGAGACTCGCTGGAGGTGTTTGGTCGGGCACATGTCACTCTCATTTCCCATCACGAAGAAGAATTCACCAGCGGTTCAGCCTGCCACCCCGGATCGACAATAGGGCGTGAAGCCATCCAGCCGTGTTGCGTCCCACTCACAAAAAAGCGACTTGGGAAATGGAGCTCAGGGGCACTGCACTTCCCAAACCTGCAGAGTTCTAAACGATAACTATCGCCCCAAAATATATTGAGGTCAGGCTACGAAGAGGCGCTGAACGCAAGGCAGAACTGCAGGAAACGGATGTCAACGGGTACATCGGAATGGCCCCGATAGCACATGAAAAGCGCCAGAATGTGGACAATGATGCGGTTGGCCAAAAAGGGCGAATGCGTTTTTTCCTGAATATATTCAGGAAAAAACGCATTCGCCCTTTTTGGCCAACCAAGCAACCTGGGAGAGCAAATCAGCACTACAAAGAAATCTCTCGCCCCCCCCCCGGGGCAAAAGGGCCAGGCGAAAAAAGTCTAAAAACCAGAAAGGCAGGACAGCCCACGGAGTCAAGGGAGCCTTGTTAAGCTGATGGGCGGGATGTCAATGGCCAACAGCCAATCTTCACAAGTGTATCCTCTTTCCCAAACCATGTAAAACACAGAACCACAGAGCATAGGGCACTTCTACACATGGGCGTTGACCTTGGGAAAATGAAAAAATCAACCAGACACAGGGACCCCAAAGTTGAGGGCTGCTGTCTTGACAAGAACCTCCACTCCGGTACACGTTTCATATCCCAGGAAAGAGCCAAGTGGACAAAGACGAGTGGACAAGTGGACAAAGACAAGTGGACAAGTGGACAAGTGGTGCTACGTAGGTCCAATGGAGTGTCACTCAGCCATGAAATCCACGTCATGAGGCTGGTAGCAGCATCCTGAGTGGATTTAGGTACGATCATCCTCCGTGAAATAAGTCCCACAAAAAAAGAAACTTATGATATCACTTATCGAGGGAATGTAAAAATCGCTCCCCATGCACTGAATCCCCAAACAGAACAGAGTCACGCTTTTAGAAAACACACTTATGCCTGCTTCAGGGGAAAGGTGAGGTGGGGTGACGCATAAAACTCGAGTTTGAAATGAGCACAGATACCCTTCCGAAAACCGAATATGGAATGGACACGACCTACTCCTTGCTCAATCAACTGGACTCACCAGACCCTGTTCATCGCACAAGTATCTATCCGACTAGTAAGCATCTTAAAAGCTAAGTCTTGATATCTCTGTGTAAGTGCATCAAGTGTGTGTAAAGCGGCCTAAAACCAGCAGGGAAAATCAGCTCAGACCCATTCTGAGGATACATTTCCAACATAAAGAAGAAACAAGCAGGGCAAAACAGAGAGAAATTCTTCCAAAATGCGTTCAGGGACTGGCATGCAACCAGGATTGACCACATCTACAGCCCCAGCGGCAGAAGACATAAGGCTGGACACTCTTGGGGCTGAGACGATTGGTGAGGTTGGGAAAGCAAATGCAGACCCTTGAAAGGAATCCTGCGTGCTCCCCATTCCATGGGTCCCAACTCTCCAGGTTCAACGCAATCTTCCGACAGCGAAAGCACTCATTGGAAACCCAGCGGATGCTACACCGTGGGATCGGGAAAGCTTTCTGAAACTCACCTCAGTTTTCATCTCCTGGTGCTCGTGTTCTCCATTCAGGCCCCCTTACTAACAATCTCCCCACTTGGAGACTCGGCGCCTTTCCATGCCTCTTTCGTACCGTCTGCAATTTGTCCGCAGGATGAACTGCAAGAGGGGGAACCAATGAGAGACTCGCTGGAGGTGTTTGGTCGGGCACATGTCACTCTCATTTCCCATCACGAAGAAGAATTCACCAGCGGTTCAGCCTGCCACCCCGGATCGACAATAGGGCGTGAAGCCATCCAGCCGTGTTGCGTCCCACTCACAAAAAAGCGACTTGGGAAATGGAGCTCAGGGGCACTGCACTTCCCAAACCTGCAGAGTTCTAAACGATAACTATCGCCCCAAAATATATTGAGGTCAGGCTACGAAGAGGCGCTGAACGCAAGGCAGAACTGCAGGAAACGGATGTCAACGGGTACATCGGAATGGCCCCGATAGCACATGAAAAGCGCCAGAACGTGGACAATGATGCGGTTGGCCAAAACGGGCGTATGCGTTTTTTCCTGAATATATTCAGGAAAAAACGCATACGCCCTTTTTGGCCAACCAAGCAACCTGGGAGAGCAAATCAGCACTACAAAGAAATCTCTCGCCCCCCCCGGGGCAAAAGGGCCAGGCGAAAAAAGTCTAAAAACCAGAAAGTCAGGACAGGCCACGGAGTCAAGGGAGCCTTGTTAAGCTGATGGGCGGGATGTCAATGGCCAACAGCCAATCTTCACAAGTGTATCCTCTTTCCCAAACCATGGAAAACACAGAACCACAGAGCATAGGGCACTTCCACACATGGGCGTTGACCTTGGGAAAATGAAAAAATCAACCAGACACAGGGACCCCAAAGTTGAGGGCTGCTGTCTTGACAAGAACCTCCACTCCGGTACACGTTTCATATCCCAGGAAAGAGCCAAGTGAACAAAGACGAGTGGACAAGTGGACAAAGACAAGTGGACAAGTGGACAAGTGGTGCTACGTAGGTCCAATGGAGTGTCACTCAGCCATGAAATCCACGTCATGAGGCTGGTAGCAGCATCCTGAGTGGATTTAGGTACGATCATCCTCCGTGAAATAAGTCCCACAAAAAAAGAAACTTATGATATCACTTATCGAGGGAATGTAAAAATCGCTCCCCATGCACTGAATCCCCAAACAGAACAGAGTCACGCTTTTAGAAAACACACTTATGCCTGCTTCAGGGGAAAGGTGAGGTGGGGTGACGCATAAAACTCGAGTTTGAAATGAGCACAGATACCCTTCCGAAAACCGAATATGGAATGGACACGACCTACTCCTTGCTCAATCAACTGGACTCACCAGACCCTGTTCATCGCACAAGTATCTATCCGACTAGTAAGCATCTTAAAAGCTAAGTCTTGATATCTCTGTGTAAGTGCATCAAGTGTGTGTAAAGCGGCCTAAAACCAGCAGGGAAAATCAGCTCAGACCCATTCTGAGGATACATTTCCAACATAAAGAAGAAACAAGCAGGGCAAAACAGAGAGAAATTCTTCCAAAATGCGTTCAGGGACTGGCATGCAACCAGGATTGACCACATCTACAGCCCCAGCGGCAGAAGACATAAGGCTGGACACTCTTGGGGCTGAGACGATTGGTGAGGTTGGGAAAGCAAATGCAGACCCTTGAAAGGAATCCTGCGTGCTCCCCATTCCATGGGTCCCAACTCTCCAGGTTCAACGCAATCTTCCGACAGCGAAAGCACTCATTGGAAACCCAGCGGATGCTACACCGTGGGATTGGGAAAGCTTTCTGAAACTCACCTCAGTTTTCATCTCCTGGTGCTCGTGTTCTCCATTCAGGCCCCCTTACTAACAATCTCCCCACTTGGAGACTCGGCGCCTTTCCATGCCTCTTTCGTACCGTCTGCAATTTGTCCGCAGGATGAACTGCAAGAGGGGGAACCAATGAGAGACTCGCTGGAGGTGTTTGGTCGGGCACATGTCACTCTCATTTCCCATCACGAAGAAGAATTCACCAGCGGTTCAGCCTGCCACCCCGGATCGACAATAGGGCGTGAAGCCATCCAGCCGTGTTGCGTCCCACTCACAAAAAAGCGACTTGGAAAATGGAGCTCAGGGACACTGCACTTCCCAAACCTGCAGAGTTCTAAACGATAACTATCGCCCCAAAATATATTGAGGTCAGGCTACGAAGAGGCGCTGAACGCAAGGCAGAACTGCAGGAAACGGATGTCAACGGGTACATCGGAATGGCCCCGATAGCACATGAAAAGCGCCAGAACGTGGACAATGATGCGGTTGGCCAGAAAGGGCGTATGCGTTTTTTCCTTCAGGAAAAAACGCATACGCCCTTTTTGGCCAACCAAGCAACCTGGGAGAGCAAATCAGCACTACAAAGAAATCTCTCGCCCCCCCCGGGGCAAAAGGGCCAGGCGAAAAAAGTCTAAAAACCAGAAAGGCAGGACAGCCCACGGAGTCAAGGGAGCCTTGTTAAGCTGATGGGCGGGATGTCAATGGCCAACAGCCAATCTTCACAAGTGTATCCTCTTTCCCAAACCATGGAAAACACAGAACCACAGAGCATAGGGCACTTCCACACATGGGCGTTGACCTTGGGAAAATCAAAAAATCAACCAGACACAGGGACCCCAAAGTTGAGGGCTGCTGTCTTGACAAGAACCTCCACTCCGGTACACGTTTCATATCCCAGGAAAGAGCCAAGTGGACAAAGACGAGTGGACAAGTGGACAAAGACAAGTGGACAAGTGGACAAGTGGTGCTACGTAGGTCCAATGGAGTGTCACTCAGCCATGAAATCCACGTCATGAGGCTGGTAGCAGCATCCTGAGTGGATTTAGGTACGATCATCCTCAGTGAAATAAGTCCCACAAAAAAAGAAACTTATGATATCACTTATCGAGGGAATGTAAAAATCGCTCCCCATGCACTGAATCCCCAAACAGAACAGAGTCACGCTTTTAGAAAACACACTTATGCCTGCTTCAGGGGAAAGGTGAGGTGGGGTGACGCATAAAACTCGAGTTTGAAATGAGCACAGATACCCTTCCGAAAACCGAATATGGAATGGACACGACCTACTCCTTGCTCAATCAACTGGACTCACCAGACCCTGTTCATCGCACAAGTATCTATCCGACTAGTAAGCATCTTAAAAGCTAAGTCTTGATATCTCTGTGTAAGTGCATCAAGTGTGTGTAAAGCGGCCTAAAACCAGCAGGGAAAATCAGCTCAGACCCATTCTGAGGATACATTTCCAACATAAAGAAGAAACAAGCAGGGCAAAACAGAGAGAAATTCTTCCAAAATGCGTTCAGGGACTGGCATGCAACCAGGATTGACCACATCTACAGCCCCAGCGGCAGAAGACATAAGGCTGGACACTCTTGGGGCTGAGACGATTGGTGAGGTTGGGAAAGCAAATGCAGACCCTTGAAAGGAATCCTGCGTGCTCCCCATTCCATGGGTCCCAACTCTCCAGGTTCAACGCAATCTTCCGACAGCGAAAGCACTCATTGGAAACCCAGCGGATGCTACACCGTGGGATCGGGAAAGCTTTCTGAAACTCACCTCAGTTTTCATCTCCTGGTGCTCGTGTTCTCCATTCAGGCCCCCTTACTAACAATCTCCCCACTTGGAGACTCGGCGCCTTTCCATGCCTCTTTCGTACCGTCTGCAATTTGTCCGCAGGATGAACTGCAAGAGGGGGAACCAATGAGAGACTCGCTGGAGGTGTTTGGTCGGGCACATGTCACTCTCATTTCCCATCACGAAGAAGAATTCACCAGCGGTTCAGCCTGCCACCCCGGATCGACAATAGGGCGTGAAGCCATCCAGCCGTGTTGCGTCCCACTCACAAAAAAGCGACTTGGGAAATGGAGCTCAGGGGCACTGCACTTCCCAAACCTGCAGAGTTCTAAACGATAACTATCGCCCCAAAATATATTGAGGTCAGGCTACGAAGAGGCGCTGAACGCAAGGCAGAACTGCAGGAAACGGATGTCAACGGGTACATCGGAATGGCCCCGATAGCACATGAAAAGCGCCAGAACGTGGACAATGATGCGGTTGGCCAAAAAGGGCGTATGCGTTTTTTCCTGAATATATTCAGGAAAAAACGCATACGCCCTTTTTGGCCAACCAAGCAACCTGGGAGAGCAAATCAGCACTACAAAGAAATCTCTCGCCCCCCCCCCCCCACGGGGCAAAAGGGCCAGGCGAAAAAAGTCTAAAAACCAGAAAGGCAGGACAGGCCACGGAGTCAAGGGAGCCTTGTTAAGCTGATGGGCGGGATGTCAATGGCCAACAGCCAATCTTCACAAGTGTATCCTCTTTCCCAAACCATGGAAAACACAGAACCACAGAGCATAGGGCACTTCCACACATGGGCGTTGACCTTGGGAAAATGAAAAAATCAACCAGACACAGGGACCCCAAAGTTGAGGGCTGCTGTCTTGACAAGAACCTCCACTCCGGTACACGTTTCATATCCCAGGAAAGAGCCAAGTGGACAAAGACGAGTGGACAAGTGGACAAAGACAAGTGGACAAGTGGACAAGTGGTGCTACGTAGGTCCAATGGAGTGTCACTCAGCCATGAAATCCACGTCATGAGGCTGGTAGCAGCATCCTGAGTGGATTTAGGTACGATCATCCTCAGTGAAATAAGTCCCACAAAAAAAGAAACTTATGATATCACTTATCGAGGGAATGTAAAAATCGCTCCCCATGCACTGAATCCCCAAACAGAACAGAGTCACGCTTTTAGAAAACACACTTATGCCTGCTTCAGGGGAAAGGTGAGGTGGGGTGACGCATAAAACTCTAGTTTGAAATGAGCACAGATACCCTTCCGAAAACCGAATATGGAATGGACACGACCTACTCCTTGCTCAATCAACTGGACTCACCAGACCCTGTTCATCGCACAAGTATCTATCCGACTAGTAAGCATCTTAAAAGCTAAGTCTTGATATCTCTGTGTAAGTGCATCAAGTGTGTGTAAAGCGGCCTAAAACCAGCAGGGAAAATCAGCTCAGACCCATTCTGAGGATACATTTCCAACATAAAGAAGAAACAAGCAGGGCAAAACAGAGAGAAATTCTTCCAAAATGCGTTCAGGGACTGGCATGCAACCAGGATTGACCACATCTACAGCCCCAGCGGCAGAAGACATAAGGCTGGACACTCTTGGGGCTGAGACGATTGGTGAGGTTGGGAAAGCAAATGCAGACCCTTGAAAGGAATCCTGCGTGCTCCCCATTCCATGGGTCCCAACTCTCCAGGTTCAACGCAATCTTCCGACAGCGAAAGCACTCATTGGAAACCCAGCGGATGCTACACCGTGGGATCGGGAAAGCTTTCTGAAACTCACCTCAGTTTTCATCTCCTGGTGCTCGTGTTCTCCATTCAGGCCCCCTTACTAACAATCTCCCCACTTGGAGACTCGGCGCCTTTCCATGCCTCTTTCGTACCGTCTGCAATTTGTCCGCAGGATGAACTGCAAGAGGGGGAACCAATGAGAGACTCGCTGGAGGTGTTTGGTCGGGCACATGTCACTCTCATTTCCCATCACGAAGAAGAATTCACCAGCGGTTCAGCCTGCCACCCCGGATCGACAGTAGGGCGTGAAGCCATCCAGCCGTGTTGCGTCCCACTCACAAAAAAGCGACTTGGGAAATGGAGCTCAGGGGCACTGCACTTCCCAAACCTGCAGAGTTCTAAACGATAACTATCGCCCCAAAATATATTGAGGTCAGGCTACGAAGAGGCACTGAACGCAAGGCAGAACTGCAGGAAACGGATGTCAACGGGTACATCGGAATGGCCCCGATAGCACATGAAAAGCGCCAGAACGTGGACAATGATGCGGTTGGCCAAAAAGGGCGTATGCGTTTTTTCCTGAATATATTCAGGAAAAAACGCATACGCCCTTTTTGGCCAACCAAGCAACCTGGGAGAGCAAATCAGCACTACAAAGAAATCTCTCGCCCCCCCCGGGGCAAAAGGGCCAGGCGAAAAAAGTCTAAAAACCAGAAAGGCAGGACAGGCCACGGAGTCAAGGGAGCCTTGTTAAGCTGATGGGCGGGATGTCAATGGCCAACAGCCAATCTTCACAAGTGTATCCTCTTTCCCAAACCATGTAAAACACAGAACCACAGAGCATAGGGCACTTCCACACATGGGCGTTGACCTTGGGAAAATGAAAAAATCAACCAGACACAGGGACCCCAAAGTTGAGGGCTGCTGTCTTGACAAGAACCTCCACTCCGGTACACGTTTCATATCCCAGGAAAGAGCCAAGTGGACAAAGACGAGTGGACAAGTGGACAAAGACAAGTGGACAAGTGGACAAGTGGTGCTACGTAGGTCCAATGGAGTGTCACTCAGCCATGAAATCCACGTCATGAGGCTGGTAGCAGCATCCTGAGTGGATTTAGGTACGATCATCCTCAGTGAAATAAGTCCCACAAAAAAAGAAACTTATGATATCACTTATCGAGGGAATGTAAAAATCGCTCCCCATGCACTGAATCCCCAAACAGAACAGAGTCACGCTTTTAGAAAACACACTTATGCCTGCTTCAGGGGAAAGGTGAGGTGGGGTGACGCATAAAACTCGAGTTTGAAATGAGCACAGATACCCTTCCGAAAACCGAATATGGAATGGACACGACCTACTCCTTGCTCAATCAACTGGACTCACCAGACCCTGTTCATCGCACAAGTATCTATCCGACTAGTAAGCATCTTAAAAGCTAAGTCTTGATATCTCTGTGTAAGTGCATCAAGTGTGTGTAAAGCGGCCTAAAACCAGCAGGGAAAATCAGCTCAGACCCATTCTGAGGATACATTTCCAACATAAAGAAGAAACAAGCAGGGCAAAACAGAGAGAAATTCTTCCAAAATGCGTTCAGGGACTGGCATGCAACCAGGATTGACCACATCTACAGCCCCAGCGGCAGAAGACATAAGGCTGGACACTCTTGGGGCTGAGACGATTGGTGAGGTTGGGAAAGCAAATGCAGACCCTTGAAAGGAATCCTGCGTGCTCCCCATTCCATGGGTCCCAACTCTCCAGGTTCAACGCAATCTTCCGACAGCGAAAGCACTCATTGGAAACCCAGCGGATGCTACACCGTGGGATCGGGAAAGCTTTCTGAAACTCACCTCAGTTTTCATCTCCTGGTGCTCGTGTTCTCCATTCAGGCCCCCTTACTAACAATCTCCCCACTTGGAGACTCGGCGCCTTTCCATGCCTCTTTCGTACCGTCTGCAATTTGTCCGCAGGATGAACTGCAAGAGGGGGAACCAATGAGAGACTCGCTGGAGGTGTTTGGTCGGGCACATGTCACTCTCATTTCCCATCACGAAGAAGAATTCACCAGCGGTTCAGCCTGCCACCCCGGATCGACAATAGGGCGTGAAGCCATCCAGCCGTGTTGCGTCCCACTCACAAAAAAGCGACTTGGGAAATGGAGCTCAGGGGCACTGCACTTCCCAAACCTGCAGAGTTCTAAACGATAACTATCGCCCCAAAATATATTGAGGTCAGGCTACGAAGAGGCGCTGAACGCAAGGCAGAACTGCAGGAAACGGATGTCAACGGGTACATCGGAATGGCCCCGATAGCACATGAAAAGCGCCAGAACGTGGACAATGATGCGGTTGGCCAAAAAGGGCGTATGCGTTTTTTCCTGAATATATTCAGGAAAAAACGCATACGCCCTTTTTGGCCAACCAAGCAACCTGGGAGAGCAAATCAGCACTACAAAGAAATCTCTCGCCCCCCCCCGGGGCAAAAGGGCCAGGCGAAAAAAGTCTAAAAACCAGAAAGGCAGGACAGGCCACGGAGTCAAGGGAGCCTTGTTAAGCTGATGGGCGGGATGTCAATGGCCAACAGCCAATCTTCACAAGTGTATCCTCTTTCCCAAACCATGGAAAACACAGAACCACAGAGCATAGGGCACTTCCACACATGGGCGTTGACCTTGGGAAAATGAAAAAATCAACCAGACACAGGGACCCCAAAGTTGAGGGCTGCTGTCTTGACAAGAACCTCCACTCCGGTACACGTTTCATATCCCAGGAAAGAGCCAAGTGGACAAAGACGAGTGGACAAGTGGACAAAGACAAGTGGACAAGTGGACAAGTGGTGCTACGTAGGTCCAATGGAGTGTCACTCAGCCATGAAATCCACGTCATGAGGCTGGTAGCAGCATCCTGAGTGGATTTAGGTACGATCATCCTCAGTGAAATAAGTCCCACAAAAAAAGAAACTTATGATATCACTTATCGAGGGAATGTAAAAATCGCTCCCCATGCACTGAATCCCCAAACAGAACAGAGTCACGCTTTTAGAAAACACACTTATGCCTGCTTCAGGGGAAAGGTGAGGTGGGGTGACGCATAAAACTCGAGTTTGAAATGAGCACAGATACCCTTCCGAAAACCGAATATGGAATGGACACGACCTACTCCTTGCTCAATCAACTGGACTCACCAGACCCTGTTCATCGCACAAGTATCTATCCGACTAGTAAGCATCTTAAAAGCTAAGTCTTGATATCTCTGTGTAAGTGCATCAAGTGTGTGTAAAGCGGCCTAAAACCAGCAGGGAAAATCAGCTCAGACCCATTCTGAGGATACATTTCCAACATAAAGAAGAAACAAGCAGGGCAAAACAGAGAGAAATTCTTCCAAAATGCGTTCAGGGACTGGCATGCAACCAGGATTGACCACATCTACAGCCCCAGCGGCAGAAGACATAAGGCTGGACACTCTTGGGGCTGAGACGATTGGTGAGGTTGGGAAAGCAAATGCAGACCCTTGAAAGGAATCCTGCGTGCTCCCCATTCCATGGGTCCCAACTCTCCAGGTTCAACGCAATCTTCCGACAGCGAAAGCACTCATTGGAAACCCAGCGGATGCTACACCGTGGGATCGGGAAAGCTTTCTGAAACTCACCTCAGTTTTCATCTCCTGGTGCTCGTGTTCTCCATTCAGGCCCCCTTACTAACAATCTCCCCACTTGGAGACTCGGCGCCTTTCCATGCCTCTTTCGTACCGTCTGCAATTTGTCCGCAGGATGAACTGCAAGAGGGGGAACCAATGAGAGACTCGCTGGAGGTGTTTGGTCGGGCACATGTCACTCTCATTTCCCATCACGAAGAAGAATTCACCAGCGGTTCAGCCTGCCACCCCGGATCGACAATAGGGCGTGAAGCCATCCAGCCGTGTTGCGTCCCACTCACAAAAAAGCGACTTGGGAAATGGAGCTCAGGGGCACTGCACTTCCCAAACCTGCAGAGTTCTAAACGATAACTATCGCCCCAAAATATATTGAGGTCAGGCTACGAAGAGGCGCTGAACGCAAGGCAGAACTGCAGGAAACGGATGTCAACGGGTACATCGGAATGGCCCCGATAGCACATGAAAAGCGCCAGAACGTGGACAATGATGCGGTTGGCCAAAAAGGGCGTATGCGTTTTTTCCTGAATATATTCAGGAAAAAACGCAAACGCCCTTTTTGGCCAACCAAGCAACCTGGGAGAGCAAATCAGCACTACAAAGAAATCTCTCGCCCCCCCCCGGGGCAAAAGGGCCAGGCGAAAAAAGTCTAAAAACCAGAAAGGCAGGACAGGCCACGGAGTCAAGGGAGCATTGTTAAGCTGATGGGCGGGATGTCAATGGCCAACAGCCAATCTTCACAAGTGTATCCTCTTTCCCAAACCATGTAAAACACAGAACCACAGAGCATAGGGCACTTCCACACATGGGCGTTGACCTTGGGAAAATGAAAAAATCAACCAGACACAGGGACCCCAAAGTTGAGGGCTGCTGTCTTGACAAGAACCTCCACTCCGGTACACGTTTCATATCCCAGGAAAGAGCCAAGTGGACAAAGACGAGTGGACAAGTGGACAAAGACAAGTGGACAAGTGGACAAGTGGTGCTACGTAGGTCCAATGGAGTGTCACTCAGCCATGAAATCCACGTCATGAGGCTGGTAGCAGCATCCTGAGTGGATTTAGGTACGATCATCCTCAGTGAAATAAGTCCCACAAAAAAAGAAACTTATGATATCACTTATCGAGGGAATGTAAAAATCGCTCCCCATGCACTGAATCCCCAAACAGAACAGAGTCACGCTTTTAGAAAACACACTTATGCCTGCTTCAGGGGAAAGGTGAGGTGGGGTGACGCATAAAACTCGAGTTTGAAATGAGCACAGATACCCTTCCGAAAACCGAATATGGAATGGACACGACCTACTCCTTGCTCAATCAACTGGACTCACCAGACCCTGTTCATCGCACAAGTATCTATCCGACTAGTAAGCATCTTAAAAGCTAAGTCTTGATATCTCTGTGTAAGTGCATCAAGTGTGTGTAAAGCGGCCTAAAACCAGCAGGGAAAATCAGCTCAGACCCATTCTGAGGATACATTTCCAACATAAAGAAGAAACAAGCAGGGCAAAACAGAGAGAAATTCTTCCAAAATGCGTTCAGGGACTGGCATGCAACCAGGATTGACCACATCTACAGCCCCAGCGGCAGAAGACATAAGGCTGGACACTCTTGGGGCTGAGACGATTGGTGAGGTTGGGAAAGCAAATGCAGACCCTTGAAAGGAATCCTGCGTGCTCCCCATTCCATGGGTCCCAACTCTCCAGGTTCAACGCAATCTTCCGACAGCGAAAGCACTCATTGGAAACCCAGCGGATGCTACACCGTGGGATCGGGAAAGCTTTCTGAAACTCACCTCAGTTTTCATCTCCTGGTGCTCGTGTTCTCCATTCAGGCCCCCTTACTAACAATCTCCCCACTTGGAGACTCGGCGCCTTTCCATGCCTCTTTCGTACCGTCTGCAATTTGTCCGCAGGATGAACTGCAAGAGGGGGAACCAATGAGAGACTCGCTGGAGGTGTTTGGTCGGGCACATGTCACTCTCATTTCCCATCACGAAGAAGAATTCACCAGCGGTTCAGCCTGCCACCCCGGATCGACAATAGGGCGTGAAGCCATCCAGCCGTGTTGCGTCCCACTCACAAAAAAGCGACTTGGGAAATGGAGCTCAGGGGCACTGCACTTCCCAAACCTGCAGAGTTCTAAACGATAACTATCGCCCCAAAATATATTGAGGTCAGGCTACGAAGAGGCGCTGAACGCAAGGCAGAACTGCAGGAAACGGATGTCAACGGGTACATCGGAATGGCCCCGATAGCACATGAAAAGCGCCAGAATGTGGACAATGATGCGGTTGGCCAAAAAGGGCGAATGCGTTTTTTCCTGAATATATTCAGGAAAAAACGCATTCGCCCTTTTTGGCCAACCAAGCAACCTGGGAGAGCAAATCAGCACTACAAAGAAATCTCTCGCCCCCCCCCCCGGGGCAAAAGGGCCAGGCGAAAAAAGTCTAAAAACCAGAAAGGCAGGACAGCCCACGGAGTCAAGGGAGCCTTGTTAAGCTGATGGGCGGGATGTCAATGGCCAACAGCCAATCTTCACAAGTGTATCCTCTTTCCCAAACCATGGAAAACACAGAACCACAGAGCATAGGGCACTTCCACACATGGGCGTTGACCTTGGGAAAATGAAAAAATCAACCAGACACAGGGACCCCAAAGTTGAGGGCTGCTGTCTTGACAAGAACCTCCACTCCGGTACACGTTTCATATCCCAGGAAAGAGCCAAGTGGACAAAGACGAGTGGACAAGTGGACAAAGACAAGTGGACAAGTGGACAAGTGGTGCTACGTAGGTCCAATGGAGTGTCACTCAGCCATGAAATCCACGTCATGAGGCTGGTAGCAGCATCCTGAGTGGATTTAGGTACGATCATCCTCAGTGAAATAAGTCCCACAAAAAAAGAAACTTATGATATCACTTATCGAGGGAATGTAAAAATCGCTCCCCATGCACTGAATCCCCAAACAGAACAGAGTCACGCTTTTAGAAAACACACTTATGCCTGCTTCAGGGGAAAGGTGAGGTGGGGTGACGCATAAAACTCGAGTTTGAAATGAGCACAGATACCCTTCCGAAAACCGAATATGGAATGGACACGACCTACTCCTTGCTCAATCAACTGGACTCACCAGACCCTGTTCATCGCACAAGTATCTATCCGACTAGTAAGCATCTTAAAAGCTAAGTCTTGATATCTCTGTGTAAGTGCATCAAGTGTGTGTAAAGCGGCCTAAAACCAGCAGGGAAAATCAGCTCAGACCCATTCTGAGGATACATTTCCAACATAAAGAAGAAACAAGCAGGGCAAAACAGAGAGAAATTCTTCCAAAATGCGTTCAGGGACTGGCATGCAACCAGGATTGACCACATCTACAGCCCCAGCGGCAGAAGACATAAGGCTGGACACTCTTGGGGCTGAGACGATTGGTGAGGTTGGGAAAGCAAATGCAGACCCTTGAAAGGAATCCTGCGTGCTCCCCATTCCATGGGTCCCAACTCTCCAGGTTCAACGCAATCTTCCGACAGCGAAAGCACTCATTGGAAACCCAGCGGATGCTACACCGTGGGATCGGGAAAGCTTTCTGAAACTCACCTCAGTTTTCATCTCCTGGTGCTCGTGTTCTCCATTCAGGCCCCCTTACTAACAATCTCCCCACTTGGAGACTCGGCGCCTTTCCATGCCTCTTTCGTACCGTCTGCAATTTGTCCGCAGGATGAACTGCAAGAGGGGGAACCAATGAGAGACTCGCTGGAGGTGTTTGGTCGGGCACATGTCACTCTCATTTCCCATCACGAAGAAGAATTCACCAGCGGTTCAGCCTGCCACCCCGGATCGACAGTAGGGCGTGAAGCCATCCAGCCGTGTTGCGTCCCACTCACAAAAAAGCGACTTGGGAAATGGAGCTCAGGGGCACTGCACTTCCCAAACCTGCAGAGTTCTAAACGATAACTATCGCCCCAAAATATATTGAGGTCAGGCTACGAAGAGGCGCTGAACGCAAGGCAGAACTGCAGGAAACGGATGTCAACGGGTACATCGGAATGGCCCCGATAGCACATGAAAAGCGCCAGAACGTGGACAATGATGCGGTTGGCCAAAACGGGCGTATGCGTTTTTTCCTGAATATATTCAGGAAAAAACGCATACGCCCTTTTTGGCCAACCAAGCAACCTGGGAGAGCAAATCAGCACTACAAAGAAATCTCTCGCCCCCCCCGGGGCAAAAGGGCCAGGCGAAAAAAGTCTAAAAACCAGAAAGGCAGGACAGGCCACGGAGTCAAGGGAGCCTTGTTAAGCTGATGGGCGGGATGTCAATGGCCAACAGCCAATCTTCACAAGTGTATCCTCTTTCCCAAACCATGGAAAACACAGAACCACAGAGCATAGGGCACTTCCACACATGGGCGTTGACCTTGGGAAAATGAAAAAATCAACCAGACACAGGGACCCCAAAGTTGAGGGCTGCTGTCTTGACAAGAACCTCCACTCCGGTACACGTTTCATATCCCAGGAAAGAGCCAAGTGGACAAAGACGAGTGGACAAGTGGACAAAGACAAGTGGACAAGTGGACAAGTGGTGCTACGTAGGTCCAATGGAGTGTCACTCAGCCATGAAATCCACGTCATGAGGCTGGTAGCAGCATCCTGAGTGGATTTAGGTACGATCATCCTCAGTGAAATAAGTCCCACAAAAAAAGAAACTTATGATATCACTTATCGAGGGAATGTAAAAATCGCTCCCCATGCACTGAATCCCCAAACAGAACAGAGTCACGCTTTTAGAAAACACACTTATGCCTGCTTCAGGGGAAAGGTGAGGTGGGGTGACGCATAAAACTCGAGTTTGAAATGAGCACAGATACCCTTCCGAAAACCGAATATGGAATGGACACGACCTACTCCTTGCTCAATCAACTGGACTCACCAGACCCTGTTCATCGCACAAGTATCTATCCGACTAGTAAGCATCTTAAAAGCTAAGTCTTGATATCTCTGTGTAAGTGCATCAAGTGTGTGTAAAGCAGCCTAAAACCAGCAGGGAAAATCAGCTCAGACCCATTCTGAGGATACATTTCCAACATAAAGAAGAAACAAGCAGGGCAAAACAGAGAGAAATTCTTCCAAAATGCGTTCAGGGACTGGCATGCAACCAGGATTGACCACATCTACAGCCCCAGCGGCAGAAGACATAAGGCTGGACACTCTTGGGGCTGAGACGATTGGTGAGGTTGGGAAAGCAAATGCAGACCCTTGAAAGGAATCCTGCGTGCTCCCCATTCCATGGGTCCCAACTCTCCAGGTTCAACGCAATCTTCCGACAGCGAAAGCACTCATTGGAAACCCAGCGGATGCTACACCGTGGGATCGGGAAAGCTTTCTGAAACTCACCTCAGTTTTCATCTCCTGGTGCTCGTGTTCTCCATTCAGGCCCCCTTACTAACAATCTCCCCACTTGGAGACTCGGCGCCTTTCCATGCCTCTTTCGTACCGTCTGCAATTTGTCCGCAGGATGAACTGCAAGAGGGGGAACCAATGAGAGACTCGCTGGAGGTGTTTGGTCGGGCACATGTCACTCTCATTTCCCATCACGAAGAAGAATTCACCAGCGGTTCAGCCTGCCACCCCGGATCGACAGTAGGGCGTGAAGCCATCCAGCCGTGTTGCGTCCCACTCACAAAAAAGCGACTTGGGAAATGGAGCTCAGGGGCACTGCACTTCCCAAACCTGCAGAGTTCTAAACGATAACTATCGCCCCAAAATATATTGAGGTCAGGCTACGAAGAGGCGCTGAACGCAAGGCAGAACTGCAGGAAACGGATGTCAACGGGTACATCGGAATGGCCCCGATAGCACATGAAAAGCGCCAGAACGTGGACAATGATGCGGTTGGCCAAAAAGGGCGTATGCGTTTTTTCCTGAATATATTCAGGAAAAAACGCATACGCCCTTTTTGGCCAACCAAGCAACCTGGGAGAGCAAATCAGCACTACAAAGAAATCTCTCGCCCCCCCCCCCCACGGGGCAAAAGGGCCAGGCGAAAAAAGTCTAAAAACCAGAAAGGCAGGACAGCCCACGGAGTCAAGGGAGCCTTGTTAAGCTGATGGGCGGGATGTCAATGGCCAACAGCCAATCTTCACAAGTGTATCCTCTTTCCCAAACCATGGAAAACACAGAACCACAGAGCATAGGGCACTTCCACACATGGGCGTTGACCTTGGGAAAATGAAAAAATCAACCAGACACAGGGACCCCAAAGTTGAGGGCTGCTGTCTTGACAAGAACCTCCACTCCGGTACACGTTTCATATCCCAGGAAAGAGCCAAGTGGACAAAGACGAGTGGACAAGTGGACAAAGACAAGTGGACAAGTGGACAAGTGGTGCTACGTAGGTCCAATGGAGTGTCACTCAGCCATGAAATCCACGTCATGAGGCTGGTAGCAGCATCCTGAGTGGATTTAGGTACGATCATCCTCAGTGAAATAAGTCCCACAAAAAAAGAAACTTATGATATCACTTATCGAGGGAATGTAAAAATCGCTCCCCATGCACTGAATCCCCAAACAGAACAGAGTCACGCTTTTAGAAAACACACTTATGCCTGCTTCAGGGGAAAGGTGAGGTGGGGTGACGCATAAAACTCGAGTTTGAAATGAGCACAGATACCCTTCCGAAAACCGAATATGGAATGGACACGACCTACTCCTTGCTCAATCAACTGGACTCACCAGACCCTGTTCATCGCACAAGTATCTATCCGACTAGTAAGCATCTTAAAAGCTAAGTCTTGATATCTCTGTGTAAGTGCATCAAGTGTGTGTAAAGCGGCCTAAAACCAGCAGGGAAAATCAGCTCAGACCCATTCTGAGGATACATTTCCAACATAAAGAAGAAACAAGCAGGGCAAAACAGAGAGAAATTCTTCCAAAATGCGTTCAGGGACTGGCATGCAACCAGGATTGACCACATCTACAGCCCCAGCGGCAGAAGACATAAGGCTGGACACTCTTGGGGCTGAGACGATTGGTGAGGTTGGGAAAGCAAATGCAGACCCTTGAAAGGAATCCTGCGTGCTCCCCATTCCATGGGTCCCAACTCTCCAGGTTCAACGCAATCTTCCGACAGCGAAAGCACTCATTGGAAACCCAGCGGATGCTACACCGTGGGATCGGGAAAGCTTTCTGAAACTCACCTCAGTTTTCATCTCCTGGTGCTCGTGTTCTCCATTCAGGCCCCCTTACTAACAATCTCCCCACTTGGAGACTCGGCGCCTTTCCATGCCTCTTTCGTACCGTCTGCAATTTGTCCGCAGGATGAACTGCAAGAGGGGGAACCAATGAGAGACTCGCTGGAGGTGTTTGGTCGGGCACATGTCACTCTCATTTCCCATCACGAAGAAGAATTCACCAGCGGTTCAGCCTGCCACCCCGGATCGACAATAGGGCGTGAAGCCATCCAGCCGTGTTGCGTCCCACTCACAAAAAAGCGACTTGGGAAATGGAGCTCAGGGACACTGCACTTCCCAAACCTGCAGAGTTCTAAACGATAACTATCGCCCCAAAATATATTGAGGTCAGGCTACGAAGAGGCGCTGAACGCAAGGCAGAACTGCAGGAAACGGATGTCAACGGGTACATCGGAATGGCCCCGATAGCACATGAAAAGCGCCAGAACGTGGACAATGATGCGGTTGGCCAGAAAGGGCGTATGCGTTTTTTCCTTCAGGAAAAAACGCATACGCCCTTTTTGGCCAACCAAGCAACCTGGGAGAGCAAATCAGCACTACAAAGAAATCTCTCGCCCCCCCCCGGGGCAAAAGGGCCAGGCGAAAAAAGTCTAAAAACCAGAAAGGCAGGACAGGCCACGGAGTCAAGGGAGCCTTGTTAAGCTGATGGGCGGGATGTCAATGGCCAACAGCCAATCTTCACAAGTGTATCCTCTTTCCCAAACCATGTAAAACACAGAACCACAGAGCATAGGGCACTTCCACACATGGGCGTTGACCTTGGGAAAATGAAAAAATCAACCAGACACAGGGACCCCAAAGTTGAGGGCTGCTGTCTTGACAAGAACCTCCACTCCGGTACACGTTTCATATCCCAGGAAAGAGCCAAGTGGACAAAGACGAGTGGACAAGTGGACAAAGACAAGTGGACAAGTGGTGCTACGTAGGTCCAATGGAGTGTCACTCAGCCATGAAATCCACGTCATGAGGCTGGTAGCAGCATCCTGAGTGGATTTAGGTACGATCATCCTCAGTGAAATAAGTCCCACAAAAAAAGAAACTTATGATATCACTTATCGAGGGAATGTAAAAATCGCTCCCCATGCACTGAATCCCCAAATAGAACAGAGTCACGCTTTTAGAAAACACACTTATGCCTGCTTCAGGGGAAAGGTGAGGTGGGGTGACGCATAAAACTCGAGTTTGAAATGAGCACAGATACCCTTCCGAAAACCGAATATGGAATGGACACGACCTACTCCTTGCTCAATCAACTGGACTCACCAGACCCTGTTCATCGCACAAGTATCTATCCGACTAGTAAGCATCTTAAAAGCTAAGTCTTGATATCTCTGTGTAAGTGCATCAAGTGTGTGTAAAGCGGCCTAAAACCAGCAGGGAAAATCAGCTCAGACCCATTCTGAGGATACATTTCCAACATAAAGAAGAAACAAGCAGGGCAAAACAGAGAGAAATTCTTCCAAAATGCGTTCAGGGACTGGCATGCAACCAGGATTGACCACATCTACAGCCCCAGCGGCAGAAGACATAAGGCTGGACACTCTTGGGGCTGAGACGATTGGTGAGGTTGGGAAAGCAAATGCAGACCCTTGAAAGGAATCCTGCGTGCTCCCCATTCCATGGGTCCCAACTCTCCAGGTTCAACGCAATCTTCCGACAGCGAAAGCACTCATTGGAAACCCAGCGGATGCTACACCGTGGGATCGGGAAAGCTTTCTGAAACTCACCTCAGTTTTCATCTCCTGGTGCTCGTGTTCTCCATTCAGGCCCCCTTACTAACAATCTCCCCACTTGGAGACTCGGCGCCTTTCCATGCCTCTTTCGTACCGTCTGCAATTTGTCCGCAGGATGAACTGCAAGAGGGGGAACCAATGAGAGACTCGCTGGAGGTGTTTGGTCGGGCACATGTCACTCTCATTTCCCATCACGAAGAAGAATTCACCAGCGGTTCAGCCTGCCACCCCGGATCGACAATAGGGCGTGAAGCCATCCAGCCGTGTTGCGTCCCACTCACAAAAAAGCGACTTGGGAAATGGAGCTCAGGGGCACTGCACTTCCCAAACCTGCAGAGTTCTAAACGATAACTATCGCCCCAAAATATATTGAGGTCAGGCTACGAAGAGGCGCTGAACGCAAGGCAGAACTGCAGGAAACGGATGTCAACGGGTACATCGGAATGGCCCCGATAGCACATGAAAAGCGCCAGAACGTGGACAATGATGCGGTTGGCCAAAAAGGGCGTATGCGTTTTTTCCTGAATATATTCAGGAAAAAACGCATACGCCCTTTTTGGCCAACCAAGCAACCTGGGAGAGCAAATCAGCACTACAAAGAAATCTCTCGCCCCCCCCGGGGCAAAAGGGCCAGGCGAAAAAAGTCTAAAAACCAGAAAGGCAGGACAGGCCACGGAGTCAAGGGAGCCTTGTTAAGCTGATGGGCGGGATGTCAATGGCCAACAGCCAATCTTCACAAGTGTATCCTCTTTCCCAAACCATGGAAAACACAGAACCACAGAGCATAGGGCACTTCCACACATGGGCGTTGACCTTGGGAAAATCAAAAAATCAACCAGACACAGGGACCCCAAAGTTGAGGGCTGCTGTCTTGACAAGAACCTCCACTCCGGTACACGTTTCATATCCCAGGAAAGAGCCAAGTGGACAAAGACGAGTGGACAAGTGGACAAAGACAAGTGGACAAGTGGACAAGTGGTGCTACGTAGGTCCAATGGAGTGTCACTCAGCCATGAAATCCACGTCATGAGGCTGGTAGCAGCATCCTGAGTGGATTTAGGTACGATCATCCTCAGTGAAATAAGTCCCACAAAAAAAGAAACTTATGATATCACTTATCGAGGGAATGTAAAAATCGCTCCCCATGCACTGAATCCCCAAACAGAACAGAGTCACGCTTTTAGAAAACACACTTATGCCTGCTTCAGGGGAAAGGTGAGGTGGGGTGACGCATAAAACTCGAGTTTGAAATGAGCACAGATACCCTTCCGAAAACCGAATATGGAATGGACACGACCTACTCCTTGCTCAATCAACTGGACTCACCAGACCCTGTTCATCGCACAAGTATCTATCCGACTAGTAAGCATCTTAAAAGCTAAGTCTTGATATCTCTGTGTAAGTGCATCAAGTGTGTGTAAAGCGGCCTAAAACCAGCAGGGAAAATCAGCTCAGACCCATTCTGAGGATACATTTCCAACATAAAGAAGAAACAAGCAGGGCAAAACAGAGAGAAATTCTTCCAAAATGCGTTCAGGGACTGGCATGCAACCAGGATTGACCACATCTACAGCCCCAGCGGCAGAAGACATAAGGCTGGACACTCTTGGGGCTGAGACGATTGGTGAGGTTGGGAAAGCAAATGCAGACCCTTGAAAGGAATCCTGCGTGCTCCCCATTCCATGGGTCCCAACTCTCCAGGTTCAACGCAATCTTCCGACAGCGAAAGCACTCATTGGAAACCCAGCGGATGCTACACCGTGGGATCGGGAAAGCTTTCTGAAACTCACCTCAGTTTTCATCTCCTGGTGCTCGTGTTCTCCATTCAGGCCCCCTTACTAACAATCTCCCCACTTGGAGACTCGGCGCCTTTCCATGCCTCTTTCGTACCGTCTGCAATTTGTCCGCAGGATGAACTGCAAGAGGGGGAACCAATGAGAGACTCGCTGGAGGTGTTTGGTCGGGCACATGTCACTCTCATTTCCCATCACGAAGAAGAATTCACCAGCGGTTCAGCCTGCCACCCCGGATCGACAGTAGGGCGTGAAGCCATCCAGCCGTGTTGCGTCCCACTCACAAAAAAGCGACTTGGGAAATGGAGCTCAGGGGCACTGCACTTCCCAAACCTGCAGAGTTCTAAACGATAACTATCGCCCCAAAATATATTGAGGTCAGGCTACGAAGAGGCGCTGAACGCAAGGCAGAACTGCAGGAAACGGATGTCAACGGGTACATCGGAATGGCCCCGATAGCACATGAAAAGCGCCAGAACGTGGACAATGATGCGGTTGGCCAGAAAGGGCGTATGCGTTTTTTCCTTCAGGAAAAAACGCATACGCCCTTTTTGGCCAACCAAGCAACCTGGGAGAGCAAATCAGCACTACAAAGAAATCTCTCGCCCCCCCCCCCCCGGGGCAAAAGGGCCAGGCGAAAAAAGTCTAAAAACCAGAAAGGCAGGACAGCCCACGGAGTCAAGGGAGCCTTGTTAAGCTGATGGGCGGGATGTCAATGGCCAACAGCCAATCTTCACAAGTGTATCCTCTTTCCCAAACCATGGAAAACACAGAACCACAGAGCATAGGGCACTTCCACACATGGGCGTTGACCTTGGGAAAATGAAAAAATCAACCAGACACAGGGACCCCAAAGTTGAGGGCTGCTGTCTTGACAAGAACCTCCACTCCGGTACACGTTTCATATCCCAGGAAAGAGCCAAGTGGACAAAGACGAGTGGACAAGTGGACAACGACAACTGGACAAGTGGACAAGTGGTGCTACGTAGGTCCAATGGAGTGTCACTCAGCCATGAAATCCACGTCATGAGGCTGGTAGCAGCATCCTGAGTGGATTTAGGTACGATCATCCTCAGTGAAATAAGTCCCACAAAAAAAGAAACTTATGATATCACTTATCGAGGGAATGTAAAAATCGCTCCCCATGCACTGAATCCCCAAACAGAACAGAGTCACGCTTTTAGAAAACACACTTATGCCTGCTTCAGGGGAAAGGTGAGGTGGGGTGACGCATAAAACTCGAGTTTGAAATGAGCACAGATACCCTTCCGAAAACCGAATATGGAATGGACACGACCTACTCCTTGCTCAATCAACTGGACTCACCAGACCCTGTTCATCGCACAAGTATCTATCCGACTAGTAAGCATCTTAAAAGCTAAGTCTTGATATCTCTGTGTAAGTGCATCAAGTGTGTGTAAAGCGGCCTAAAACCAGCAGGGAAAATCAGCTCAGACCCATTCTGAGGATACATTTCCAACATAAAGAAGAAACAAGCAGGGCAAAACAGAGAGAAATTCTTCCAAAATGCGTTCAGGGACTGGCATGCAACCAGGATTGACCACATCTACAGCCCCAGCGGCAGAAGACATAAGGCTGGACACTCTTGGGGCTGAGACGATTGGTGAGGTTGGGAAAGCAAATGCAGACCCTTGAAAGGAATCCTGCGTGCTCCCCATTCCATGGGTCCCAACTCTCCAGGTTCAACGCAATCTTCCGACAGCGAAAGCACTCATTGGAAACCCAGCGGATGCTACACCGTGGGATCGGGAAAGCTTTCTGAAACTCACCTCAGTTTTCATCTCCTGGTGCTCGTGTTCTCCATTCAGGCCCCCTTACTAACAATCTCCCCACTTGGAGACTCGGCGCCTTTCCATGCCTCTTTCGTACCGTCTGCAATTTGTCCGCAGGATGAACTGCAAGAGGGGGAACCAATGAGAGACTCGCTGGAGGTGTTTGGTCGGGCACATGTCACTCTCATTTCCCATCACGAAGAAGAATTCACCAGCGGTTCAGCCTGCCACCCCGGATCGACAATAGGGCGTGAAGCCATCCAGCCGTGTTGCGTCCCACTCACAAAAAAGCGACTTGGGAAATGGAGCTCAGGGGCACTGCACTTCCCAAACCTGCAGAGTTCTAAACGATAACTATCGCCCCAAAATATATTGAGGTCAGGCTACGAAGAGGCGCTGAACGCAAGGCAGAACTGCAGGAAACGGATGTCAACGGGTACATCGGAATGGCCCCGATAGCACATGAAAAGCGCCAGAACGTGGACAATGATGCGGTTGGCCAAAAAGGGCGTATGCGTTTTTTCCTGAATATATTCAGGAAAAAACGCATACGCCCTTTTTGGCCAACCAAGCAACCTGGGAGAGCAAATCAGCACTACAAAGAAATCTCTCGCCCCCCCCGGGGCAAAAGGGCCAGGCGAAAAAAGTCTAAAAACCAGAAAGGCAGGACAGGCCACGGAGTCAAGGGAGCCTTGTTAAGCTGATGGGCGGGATGTCAATGGCCAACAGCCAATCTTCACAAGTGTATCCTCTTTCCCAAACCATGGAAAACACAGAACCACAGAGCATAGGGCACTTCCACACATGGGCGTTGACCTTGGGAAAATCAAAAAATCAACCAGACACAGGGACCCCAAAGTTGAGGGCTGCTGTCTTGACAAGAACCTCCACTCCGGTACACGTTTCATATCCCAGGAAAGAGCCAAGTGGACAAAGACGAGTGGACAAGTGGACAAAGACAAGTGGACAAGTGGACAAGTGGTGCTACGTAGGTCCAATGGAGTGTCACTCAGCCATGAAATCCACGTCATGAGGCTGGTAGCAGCATCCTGAGTGGATTTAGGTACGATCATCCTCAGTGAAATAAGTCCCACAAAAAAAGAAACTTATGATATCACTTATCGAGGGAATGTAAAAATCGCTCCCCATGCACTGAATCCCCAAACAGAACAGAGTCACGCTTTTAGAAAACACACTTATGCCTGCTTCAGGGGAAAGGTGAGGTGGGGTGACGCATAAAACTCGAGTTTGAAATGAGCACAGATACCCTTCCGAAAACCGAATATGGAATGGACACGACCTACTCCTTGCTCAATCAACTGGACTCACCAGACCCTGTTCATCGCACAAGTATCTATCCGACTAGTAAGCATCTTAAAAGCTAAGTCTTGATATCTCTGTGTAAGTGCATCAAGTGTGTGTAAAGCGGCCTAAAACCAGCAGGGAAAATCAGCTCAGACCCATTCTGAGGATACATTTCCAACATAAAGAAGAAACAAGCAGGGCAAAACAGAGAGAAATTCTTCCAAAATGCGTTCAGGGACTGGCATGCAACCAGGATTGACCACATCTACAGCCCCAGCGGCAGAAGACATAAGGCTGGACACTCTTGGGGCTGAGACGATTGGTGAGGTTGGGAAAGCAAATGCAGACCCTTGAAAGGAATCCTGCGTGCTCCCCATTCCATGGGTCCCAACTCTCCAGGTTCAACGCAATCTTCCGACAGCGAAAGCACTCATTGGAAACCCAGCGGATGCTACACCGTGGGATCGGGAAAGCTTTCTGAAACTCACCTCAGTTTTCATCTCCTGGTGCTCGTGTTCTCCATTCAGGCCCCCTTACTAACAATCTCCCCACTTGGAGACTCGGCGCCTTTCCATGCCTCTTTCGTACCGTCTGCAATTTGTCCGCAGGATGAACTGCAAGAGGGGGAACCAATGAGAGACTCGCTGGAGGTGTTTGGTCGGGCACATGTCACTCTCATTTCCCATCACGAAGAAGAATTCACCAGCGGTTCAGCCTGCCACCCCGGATCGACAGTAGGGCGTGAAGCCATCCAGCCGTGTTGCGTCCCACTCACAAAAAAGCGACTTGGGAAATGGAGCTCAGGGGCACTGCACTTCCCAAACCTGCAGAGTTCTAAACGATAACTATCGCCCCAAAATATATTGAGGTCAGGCTACGAAGAGGCGCTGAACGCAAGGCAGAACTGCAGGAAACGGATGTCAACGGGTACATCGGAATGGCCCCGATAGCACATGAAAAGCGCCAGAACGTGGACAATGATGCGGTTGGCCAGAAAGGGCGTATGCGTTTTTTCCTTCAGGAAAAAACGCATACGCCCTTTTTGGCCAACCAAGCAACCTGGGAGAGCAAATCAGCACTACAAAGAAATCTCTCGCCCCCCCCGGGGCAAAAGGGCCAGGCGAAAAAAGTCTAAAAACCAGAAAGGCAGGACAGGCCACGGAGTCAAGGGAGCCTTGTTAAGCTGATGGGCGGGATGTCAATGGCCAACAGCCAATCTTCACAAGTGTATCCTCTTTCCCAAACCATGTAAAACACAGAACCACAGAGCATAGGGCACTTCCACACATGGGCGTTGACCTTGGGAAAATGAAAAAATCAACCAGACACAGGGACCCCAAAGTTGAGGGCTGCTGTCTTGACAAGAACCTCCACTCCGGTACACGTTTCATATCCCAGGAAAGAGCCAAGTGGACAAAGACGAGTGGACAAGTGGACAAAGACAAGTGGACAAGTGGTGCTACGTAGGTCCAATGGAGTGTCACTCAGCCATGAAATCCACGTCATGAGGCTGGTAGCAGCATCCTGAGTGGATTTAGGTACGATCATCCTCAGTGAAATAAGTCCCACAAAAAAAGAAACTTATGATATCACTTATCGAGGGAATGTAAAAATCGCTCCCCATGCACTGAATCCCCAAACAGAACAGAGTCACGCTTTTAGAAAACACACTTATGCCTGCTTCAGGGGAAAGGTGAGGTGGGGTGACGCATAAAACTCGAGTTTGAAATGAGCACAGATACCCTTCCGAAAACCGAATATGGAATGGACACGACCTACTCCTTGCTCAATCAACTGGACTCACCAGACCCTGTTCATCGCACAAGTATCTATCCGACTAGTAAGCATCTTAAAAGCTAAGTCTTGATATCTCTGTGTAAGTGCATCAAGTGTGTGTAAAGCGGCCTAAAACCAGCAGGGAAAATCAGCTCAGACCCATTCTGAGGATACATTTCCAACATAAAGAAGAAACAAGCAGGGCAAAACAGAGAGAAATTCTTCCAAAATGCGTTCAGGGACTGGCATGCAACCAGGATTGACCACATCTACAGCCCCAGCGGCAGAAGACATAAGGCTGGACACTCTTGGGGCTGAGACGATTGGTGAGGTTGGGAAAGCAAATGCAGACCCTTGAAAGGAATCCTGCGTGCTCCCCATTCCATGGGTCCCAACTCTCCAGGTTCAACGCAATCTTCCGACAGCGAAAGCACTCATTGGAAACCCAGCGGATGCTACACCGTGGGATCGGGAAAGCTTTCTGAAACTCACCTCAGTTTTCATCTCCTGGTGCTCGTGTTCTCCATTCAGGCCCCCTTACTAACAATCTCCCCACTTGGAGACTCGGCGCCTTTCCATGCCTCTTTCGTACCGTCTGCAATTTGTCCGCAGGATGAACTGCAAGAGGGGGAACCAATGAGAGACTCGCTGGAGGTGTTTGGTCGGGCACATGTCACTCTCATTTCCCATCACGAAGAAGAATTCACCAGCGGTTCAGCCTGCCACCCCGGATCGACAATAGGGCGTGAAGCCATCCAGCCGTGTTGCGTCCCACTCACAAAAAAGCGACTTGGGAAATGGAGCTCAGGGGCACTGCACTTCCCAAACCTGCAGAGTTCTAAACGATAACTATCGCCCCAAAATATATTGAGGTCAGGCTACGAAGAGGCGCTGAACGCAAGGCAGAACTGCAGGAAACGGATGTCAACGGGTACATCGGAATGGCCCCGATAGCACATGAAAAGCGCCAGAACGTGGACAATGATGCGGTTGGCCAAAAAGGGCGTATGCGTTTTTTCCTGAATATATTCAGGAAAAAACGCATACGCCCTTTTTGGCCAACCAAGCAACCTGGGAGAGCAAATCAGCACTACAAAGAAATCTCTCGCCCCCCCCCCGGGGCAAAAGGGCCAGGCGAAAAAAGTCTAAAAACCAGAAAGGCAGGACAGGCCACGGAGTCAAGGGAGCCTTGTTAAGCTGATGGGCGGGATGTCAATGGCCAACAGCCAATCTTCACAAGTGTATCCTCTTTCCCAAACCATGTAAAACACAGAACCACAGAGCATAGGGCACTTCCACACATGGGCGTTGACCTTGGGAAAATGAAAAAATCAACCAGACACAGGGACCCCAAAGTTGAGGGCTGCTGTCTTGACTAGAACCTCCACTCCGGTACACGTTTCATATCCCAGGAAAGAGCCAAGTGGACAAAGACGAGTGGACAAGTGGACAAAGACAAGTGGACAAGTGGACAAGTGGTGCTACGTAGGTCCAATGGAGTGTCACTCAGCCATGAAATCCACGTCATGAGGCTGGTAGCAGCATCCTGAGTGGATTTAGGTACGATCATCCTCAGTGAAATAAGTCCCACAAAAAAAGAAACTTATGATATCACTTATCGAGGGAATGTAAAAATCGCTCCCCATGCACTGAATCCCCAAACAGAACAGAGTCACGCTTTTAGAAAACACACTTATGCCTGCTTCAGGGGAAAGGTGAGGTGGGGTGACGCATAAAACTCGAGTTTGAAATGAGCACAGATACCCTTCCGAAAACCGAATATGGAATGGACACGACCTACTCCTTGCTCAATCAACTGGACTCACCAGACCCTGTTCATCGCACAAGTATCTATCCGACTAGTAAGCATCTTAAAAGCTAAGTCTTGATATCTCTGTGTAAGTGCATCAAGTGTGTGTAAAGCGGCCTAAAACCAGCAGGGAAAATCAGCTCAGACCCATTCTGAGGATACATTTCCAACATAAAGAAGAAACAAGCAGGGCAAAACAGAGAGAAATTCTTCCAAAATGCGTTCAGGGACTGGCATGCAACCAGGATTGACCACATCTACAGCCCCAGCGGCAGAAGACATAAGGCTGGACACTCTTGGGGCTGAGACGATTGGTGAGGTTGGGAAAGCAAATGCAGACCCTTGAAAGGAATCCTGCGTGCTCCCCATTCCATGGGTCCCAACTCTCCAGGTTCAACGCAATCTTCCGACAGCGAAAGCACTCATTGGAAACCCAGCGGATGCTACACCGTGGGATCGGGAAAGCTTTCTGAAACTCACCTCAGTTTTCATCTCCTGGTGCTCGTGTTCTCCATTCAGGCCCCCTTACTAACAATCTCCCCACTTGGAGACTCGGCGCCTTTCCATGCCTCTTTCGTACCGTCTGCAATTTGTCCGCAGGATGAACTGCAAGAGGGGGAACCAATGAGAGACTCGCTGGAGGTGTTTGGTCGGGCACATGTCACTCTCATTTCCCATCACGAAGAAGAATTCACCAGCGGTTCAGCCTGCCACCCCGGATCGACAGTAGGGCGTGAAGCCATCCAGCCGTGTTGCGTCCCACTCACAAAAAAGCGACTTGGGAAATGGAGCTCAGGGGCACTGCACTTCCCAAACCTGCAGAGTTCTAAACGATAACTATCGCCCCAAAATATATTGAGGTCAGGCTACGAAGAGGCGCTGAACGCAAGGCAGAACTGCAGGAAACGGATGTCAACGGGTACATCGGAATGGCCCCGATAGCACATGAAAAGCGCCAGAACGTGGACAATGATGCGGTTGGCCAGAAAGGGCGTATGCGTTTTTTCCTTCAGGAAAAAACGCATACGCCCTTTTTGGCCAACCAAGCAACCTGGGAGAGCAAATCAGCACTACAAAGAAATCTCTCGCCCCCCCCGGGGCAAAAGGGCCAGGCGAAAAAAGTCTAAAAACCAGAAAGGCAGGACAGGCCACGGAGTCAAGGGAGCCTTGTTAAGCTGATGGGCGGGATGTCAATGGCCAACAGCCAATCTTCACAAGTGTATCCTCTTTCCCAAACCATGTAAAACACAGAACCACAGAGCATAGGGCACTTCCACACATGGGCGTTGACCTTGGGAAAATGAAAAAATCAACCAGACACAGGGACCCCAAAGTTGAGGGCTGCTGTCTTGACAAGAACCTCCACTCCGGTACACGTTTCATATCCCAGGAAAGAGCCAAGTGGACAAAGACGAGTGGACAAGTGGACAAAGACAAGTGGACAAGTGGTGCTACGTAGGTCCAATGGAGTGTCACTCAGCCATGAAATCCACGTCATGAGGCTGGTAGCAGCATCCTGAGTGGATTTAGGTACGATCATCCTCAGTGAAATAAGTCCCACAAAAAAAGAAACTTATGATATCACTTATCGAGGGAATGTAAAAATCGCTCCCCATGCACTGAATCCCCAAACAGAACAGAGTCACGCTTTTAGAAAACACACTTATGCCTGCTTCAGGGGAAAGGTGAGGTGGGGTGACGCATAAAACTCGAGTTTGAAATGAGCACAGATACCCTTCCGAAAACCGAATATGGAATGGACACGACCTACTCCTTGCTCAATCAACTGGACTCACCAGACCCTGTTCATCGCACAAGTATCTATCCGACTAGTAAGCATCTTAAAAGCTAAGTCTTGATATCTCTGTGTAAGTGCATCAAGTGTGTGTAAAGCGGCCTAAAACCAGCAGGGAAAATCAGCTCAGACCCATTCTGAGGATACATTTCCAACATAAAGAAGAAACAAGCAGGGCAAAACAGAGAGAAATTCTTCCAAAATGCGTTCAGGGACTGGCATGCAACCAGGATTGACCACATCTACAGCCCCAGCGGCAGAAGACATAAGGCTGGACACTCTTGGGGCTGAGACGATTGGTGAGGTTGGGAAAGCAAATGCAGACCCTTGAAAGGAATCCTGCGTGCTCCCCATTCCATGGGTCCCAACTCTCCAGGTTCAACGCAATCTTCCGACAGCGAAAGCACTCATTGGAAACCCAGCGGATGCTACACCGTGGGATCGGGAAAGCTTTCTGAAACTCACCTCAGTTTTCATCTCCTGGTGCTCGTGTTCTCCATTCAGGCCCCCTTACTAACAATCTCCCCACTTGGAGACTCGGCGCCTTTCCATGCCTCTTTCGTACCGTCTGCAATTTGTCCGCAGGATGAACTGCAAGAGGGGGAACCAATGAGAGACTCGCTGGAGGTGTTTGGTCGGGCACATGTCACTCTCATTTCCCATCACGAAGAAGAATTCACCAGCGGTTCAGCCTGCCACCCCGGATCGACAATAGGGCGTGAAGCCATCCAGCCGTGTTGCGTCCCACTCACAAAAAAGCGACTTGGGAAATGGAGCTCAGGGGCACTGCACTTCCCAAACCTGCAGAGTTCTAAACGATAACTATCGCCCCAAAATATATTGAGGTCAGGCTACGAAGAGGCGCTGAACGCAAGGCAGAACTGCAGGAAACGGATGTCAACGGGTACATCGGAATGGCCCCGATAGCACATGAAAAGCGCCAGAACGTGGACAATGATGCGGTTGGCCAAAAAGGGCGTATGCGTTTTTTCCTGAATATATTCAGGAAAAAACGCATACGCCCTTTTTGGCCAACCAAGCAACCTGGGAGAGCAAATCAGCACTACAAAGAAATCTCTCGCCCCCCCCCCGGGGCAAAAGGGCCAGGCGAAAAAAGTCTAAAAACCAGAAAGGCAGGACAGGCCACGGAGTCAAGGGAGCCTTGTTAAGCTGATGGGCGGGATGTCAATGGCCAACAGCCAATCTTCACAAGTGTATCCTCTTTCCCAAACCATGTAAAACACAGAACCACAGAGCATAGGGCACTTCCACACATGGGCGTTGACCTTGGGAAAATGAAAAAATCAACCAGACACAGGGACCCCAAAGTTGAGGGCTGCTGTCTTGACAAGAACCTCCACTCCGGTACACGTTTCATATCCCAGGAAAGAGCCAAGTGGACAAAGACGAGTGGACAAGTGGACAAAGACAAGTGGACAAGTGGACAAGTGGTGCTACGTAGGTCCAATGGAGTGTCACTCAGCCATGAAATCCACGTCATGAGGCTGGTAGCAGCATCCTGAGTGGATTTAGGTACGATCATCCTCAGTGAAATAAGTCCCACAAAAAAAGAAACTTATGATATCACTTATCGAGGGAATGTAAAAATCGCTCCCCATGCACTGAATCCCCAAACAGAACAGAGTCACGCTTTTAGAAAACACACTTATGCCTGCTTCAGGGGAAAGGTGAGGTGGGGTGACGCATAAAACTCGAGTTTGAAATGAGCACAGATACCCTTCCGAAAACCGAATATGGAATGGACACGACCTACTCCTTGCTCAATCAACTGGACTCACCAGACCCTGTTCATCGCACAAGTATCTATCCGACTAGTAAGCATCTTAAAAGCTAAGTCTTGATATCTCTGTGTAAGTGCATCAAGTGTGTGTAAAGCGGCCTAAAACCAGCAGGGAAAATCAGCTCAGACCCATTCTGAGGATACATTTCCAACATAAAGAAGAAACAAGCAGGGCAAAACAGAGAGAAATTCTTCCAAAATGCGTTCAGGGACTGGCATGCAACCAGGATTGACCACATCTACAGCCCCAGCGGCAGAAGACATAAGGCTGGACACTCTTGGGGCTGAGACGATTGGTGAGGTTGGGAAAGCAAATGCAGACCCTTGAAAGGAATCCTGCGTGCTCCCCATTCCATGGGTCCCAACTCTCCAGGTTCAACGCAATCTTCCGACAGCGAAAGCACTCATTGGAAACCCAGCGGATGCTACACCGTGGGATCGGGAAAGCTTTCTGAAACTCACCTCAGTTTTCATCTCCTGGTGCTCGTGTTCTCCATTCAGGCCCCCTTACTAACAATCTCCCCACTTGGAGACTCGGCGCCTTTCCATGCCTCTTTCGTACCGTCTGCAATTTGTCCGCAGGATGAACTGCAAGAGGGGGAACCAATGAGAGACTCGCTGGAGGTGTTTGGTCGGGCACATGTCACTCTCATTTCCCATCACGAAGAAGAATTCACCAGCGGTTCAGCCTGCCACCCCGGATCGACAATAGGGCGTGAAGCCATCCAGCCGTGTTGCGTCCCACTCACAAAAAAGCGACTTGGGAAATGGAGCTCAGGGGCACTGCACTTCCCAAACCTGCAGAGTTCTAAACGATAACTATCGCCCCAAAATATATTGAGGTCAGGCTACGAAGAGGCGCTGAACGCAAGGCAGAACTGCAGGAAACGGATGTCAACGGGTACATCGGAATGGCCCCGATAGCACATGAAAAGCGCCAGAACGTGGACAATGATGCGGTTGGCCAAAAAGGGCGTATGCGTTTTTTCCTGAATATATTCAGGAAAAAACGCATACGCCCTTTTTGGCCAACCAAGCAACCTGGGAGAGCAAATCAGCACTACAAAGAAATCTCTCGCCCCCCCCCGGGGCAAAAGGGCCAGGCGAAAAAAGTCTAAAAACCAGAAAGGCAGGACAGGCCACGGAGTCAAGGGAGCATTGTTAAGCTGATGGGCGGGATGTCAATGGCCAACAGCCAATCTTCACAAGTGTATCCTCTTTCCCAAACCATGGAAAACACAGAACCACAGAGCATAGGGCACTTCCACACATGGGCGTTGACCTTGGGAAAATGAAAAAATCAACCAGACACAGGGACCCCAAAGTTGAGGGCTGCTGTCTTGACAAGAACCTCCACTCCGGTACACGTATCATATCCCAGGAAAGAGCCAAGTGGACAAAGACGAGTGGACAAGTGGACAAAGACAAGTGGACAAGTGGACAAGTGGTGCTACGTAGGTCCAATGGAGTGTCACTCAGCCATGAAATCCACGTCATGAGGCTGGTAGCAGCATCCTGAGTGGATTTAGGTACGATCATCCTCAGTGAAATAAGTCCCACAAAAAAAGAAACTTATGATATCACTTATCGAGGGAATGTAAAAATCGCTCCCCATGCACTGAATCCCCAAATAGAACAGAGTCACGCTTTTAGAAAACACACTTATGCCTGCTTCAGGGGAAAGGTGAGGTGGGGTGACGCATAAAACTCGAGTTTGAAATGAGCACAGATACCCTTCCGAAAACCGAATATGGAATGGACACGACCTACTCCTTGCTCAATCAACTGGACTCACCAGACCCTGTTCATCGCACAAGTATCTATCCGACTAGTAAGCATCTTAAAAGCTAAGTCTTGATATCTCTGTGTAAGTGCATCAAGTGTGTGTAAAGCGGCCTAAAACCAGCAGGGAAAATCAGCTCAGACCCATTCTGAGGATACATTTCCAACATAAAGAAGAAACAAGCAGGGCAAAACAGAGAGAAATTCTTCCAAAATGCGTTCAGGGACTGGCATGCAACCAGGATTGACCACATCTACAGCCCCAGCGGCAGAAGACATAAGGCTGGACACTCTTGGGGCTGAGACGATTGGTGAGGTTGGGAAAGCAAATGCAGACCCTTGAAAGGAATCCTGCGTGCTCCCCATTCCATGGGTCCCAACTCTCCAGGTTCAACGCAATCTTCCGACAGCGAAAGCACTCATTGGAAACCCAGCGGTTGCTACAACGTGGGATCGGGAAAGCTTTCTGAAACTCACCTCAGTTTTCATCTCCTGGTGCTCGTGTTCTCCATTCAGGCCCCCTTACTAACAATCTCCCCACTTGGAGACTCGGCGCCTTTCCATGCCTCTTTCGTACCGTCTGCAATTTGTCCGCAGGATGAACTGCAAGAGGGGGAACCAATGAGAGACTCGCTGGAGGTGTTTGGTCGGGCACATGTCACTCTCATTTCCCATCACGAAGAAGAATTCACCAGCGGTTCAGCCTGCCACCCCGGATCGACAATAGGGCGTGAAGCCATCCAGCCGTGTTGCGTCCCACTCACAAAAAAGCGACTTGGGAAATGGAGCTCAGGGGCACTGCACTTCCCAAACCTGCAGAGTTCTAAACGATAACTATCGCCCCAAAATATATTGAGGTCAGGCTACGAAGAGGCGCTGAACGCAAGGCAGAACTGCAGGAAACGGATGTCAACGGGTACATCGGAATGGCCCCGATAGCACATGAAAAGCGCCAGAACGTGGACAATGATGCGGTTGGCCAAAAAGGGCGTATGCGTTTTTTCCTGAATATATTCAGGAAAAAACGCATACGCCCTTTTTGGCCAACCAAGCAACCTGGGAGAGCAAATCAGCACTACAAAGAAATCTCTCGCCCCCCCCCCCCCGGGGCAAAAGGGCCAGGCGAAAAAAGTCTAAAAACCAGAAAGGCAGGACAGCCCACGGAGTCAAGGGAGCCTTGTTAAGCTGATGGGCGGGATGTCAATGGCCAACAGCCAATCTTCACAAGTGTATCCTCTTTCCCAAACCATGTAAAACACAGAACCACAGAGCATAGGGCACTTCCACACATGGGCGTTGACCTTGGGAAAAGGAAAAAATCAACCAGACACAGGGACCCCAAAGTTGAGGGCTGCTGTCTTGACAAGAACCTCCACTCCGGTACACGTTTCATATCCCAGGAAAGAGCCAAGTGGACAAAGACGAGTGGACAAGTGGACAAAGACAAGTGGACAAGTGGACAAGTGGTGCTACGTAGGTCCAATGGAGTGTCACTCAGCCATGAAATCCACGTCATGAGGCTGGTAGCAGCATCCTGAGTGGATTTAGGTACGATCATCCTCAGTGAAATAAGTCCCACAAAAAAAGAAACTTATGATATCACTTATCGAGGGAATGTAAAAATCGCTCCCCATGCACTGAATCCCCAAACAGAACAGAGTCACGCTTTTAGAAAACACACTTATGCCTGCTTCAGGGGAAAGGTGAGGTGGGGTGACGCATAAAACTCGAGTTTGAAATGAGCACAGATACCCTTCCGAAAACCGAATATGGAATGGACACGACCTACTCCTTGCTCAATCAACTGGACTCACCAGACCCTGTTCATCGCACAAGTATCTATCCGACTAGTAAGCATCTTAAAAGCTAAGTCTTGATATCTCTGTGTAAGTGCATCAAGTGTGTGTAAAGCGGCCTAAAACCAGCAGGGAAAATCAGCTCAGACCCATTCTGAGGATACATTTCCAACACAAAGAAGAAACAAGCAGGGCAAAACAGAGAGAAATTCTTCCAAAATGCGTTCAGGGACTGGCATGCAACCAGGATTGACCACATCTACAGCCCCAGCGGCAGAAGACAGAAGGCTGGACACTCTTGGGGCTGAGACGATTGGTGAGGTTGGGAAAGCAAATGCAGACCCTTGAAAGGAATCCTGCGTGCTCCCCATTCCATGGCTCCCAACTCTCCAGGTTCAACGCAATCTTCCGACAGCGAAAGCACTCATTGGAAACCCAGCGGTTGCTACACCGTGGGATCGGGAAAGCTTTCTGAAACTCACCTCAGTTTTCATCTCCTGGTGCTCGTGTTCTCCATTCAGGCCCCCTTACTAACAATCTCCCCACTTGGAGACTCGGCGCCTTTCCATGCCTCTTTCGTACCGTCTGCAATTTGTCCGCAGGATGAACTGCAAGAGGGGGAACCAATGAGAGACTCGCTGGAGGTGTTTGGTCGGGCACATGTCACTCTCATTTCCCATCACGAAGAAGAATTCACCAGCGGTTCAGCCTGCCACCCCGGATCGACAATAGGGCGTGAAGCCATCCAGCCGTGTTGCGTCCCACTCACAAAAAAGCGACTTGGGAAATGGAGCTCAGGGGCACTGCACTTCCCAAACCTGCAGAGTTCTAAACGATAACTATCGCCCCAAAATATATTGAGGTCAGGCTACGAAGAGGCGCTGAACGCAAGGCAGAACTGCAGGAAACGGATGTCAACGGGTACATCGGAATGGCCCCGATAGCACATGAAAAGCGCCAGAACGTGGACAATGATGCGGTTGGCCAAAAAGGGCGTATGCGTTTTTTCCTGAATATATTCAGGAAAAAACGCATACGCCCTTTTTGGCCAACCAAGCAACCTGGGAGAGCAAATCAGCACTACAAAGAAATCTCTCGCCCCCCCCCCCCCCGGGGGCAAAAGGGCCAGGCGAAAAAAGTCTAAAAACCAGAAAGGCAGGACAGCCCACGGAGTCAAGGGAGCCTTGTTAAGCTGATGGGCGGGATGTCAATGGCCAACAGCCAATCTTCACAAGTGTATCCTCTTTCCCAAACCATGTAAAACACAGAACCACAGAGCATAGGGCACTTCCACACATGGGCGTTGACCTTGGGAAAATGAAAAAATCAACCAGACACAGGGACCCCAAAGTTGAGGGCTGCTGTCTTGACAAGAACCTCCACTCCGGTACACGTTTCATATCCCAGGAAAGAGCCAAGTGGACAAAGACGAGTGGACAAGTGGACAAGTGCAGAAGTGGTGCTACGTAGGTCCAATGGAGTGTCACTCAGCCATGAAATCCACGTCATGAGGCTGGTAGCAGCATCCTGAGTGGATTTAGGTACGATCATCCTCAGTGAAATAAGTCCCACAAAAAAAGAAACTTATGATATCACTTATCGAGGGAATGTAAAAATCGCTCCCCATGCACTGAATCCCCAAACAGAACAGAGTCACGCTTTTAGAAAACACACTTATGCCTGCTTCAGGGGAAAGGTGAGGTGGGGTGACGCATAAAACTCGAGTTTGAAATGAGCACAGATACCCTTCCGAAAACCGAATATGGAATGGACACGACCTACTCCTTGCTCAATCAACTGGACTCACCAGACCCTGTTCATCGCACAAGTATCTATCCGACTAGTAAGCATCTTAAAAGCTAAGTCTTGATATCTCTGTGTAAGTGCATCAAGTGTGTGTAAAGCGGCCTAAAACCAGCAGGGAAAATCAGCTCAGACCCATTCTGAGGATACATTTCCAACATAAAGAAGAAACAAGCAGGGCAAAACAGAGAGAAATTCTTCCAAAATGCGTTCAGGGACTGGCATGCAACCAGGATTGACCACATCTACAGCCCCAGCGGCAGAAGACATAAGGCTGGACACTCTTGGGGCTGAGACGATTGGTGAGGTTGGGAAAGCAAATGCAGACCCTTGAAAGGAATCCTGCGTGCTCCCCATTCCATGGGTCCCAACTCTCCAGGTTCAACGCAATCTTCCGACAGCGAAAGCACTCATTGGAAACCCAGCGGTTGCTACACCGTGGGATCGGGAAAGCTTTCTGAAACTCACCTCAGTTTTCATCTCCTGGTGCTCGTGTTCTCCATTCAGGCCCCCTTACTAACAATCTCCCCACTTGGAGACTCGGCGCCTTTCCATGCCTCTTTCGTACCGTCTGCAATTTGTCCGCAGGATGAACTGCAAGAGGGGGAACCAATGAGAGACTCGCTGGAGGTGTTTGGTCGGGCACATGTCACTCTCATTTCCCATCACGAAGAAGAATTCACCAGCGGTTCAGCCTGCCACCCCGGATCGACAATAGGGCGTGAAGCCATCCAGCCGTGTTGCGTCCCACTCACAAAAAAGCGACTTGGGAAATGGAGCTCAGGGGCACTGCACTTCCCAAACCTGCAGAGTTCTAAACGATAACTATCGCCCCAAAATATATTGAGGTCAGGCTACGAAGAGGCGCTGAACGCAAGGCAGAACTGCAGGAAACGGATGTCAACGGGTACATCGGAATGGCCCCGATAGCACATGAAAAGCGCCAGAACGTGGACAATGATGCGGTTGGCCAAAAAGGGCGTATGCGTTTTTTCCTGAATATATTCAGGAAAAAACGCATACGCCCTTTTTGGCCAACCAAGCAACCTGGGAGAGCAAATCAGCACTACAAAGAAATCTCTCGCCCCCCCCCCCCGGGGCAAAAGGGCCAGGCGAAAAAAGTCTAAAAACCAGAAAGGCAGGACAGCCCACGGAGTCAAGGGAGCCTTGTTAAGCTGATGGGCGGGATGTCAATGGCCAACAGCCAATCTTCACAAGTGTATCCTCTTTCCCAAACCATGTAAAACACAGAACCACAGAGCATAGGGCACTTCCACACATGGGCGTTGACCTTGGGAAAATGAAAAAATCAACCAGACACAGGGACCCCAAAGTTGAGGGCTGCTGTCTTGACAAGAACCTCCACTCCGGTACACGTTTCATATCCCAGGAAAGAGCCAAGTGGACAAAGACGAGTGGACAAGTGGACAAAGACAAGTGGACAAGTGGACAAGTGGTGCTACGTAGGTCCAATGGAGTGTCACTCAGCCATGAAATCCACGTCATGAGGCTGGTAGCAGCATCCTGAGTGGATTTAGGTACGATCATCCTCAGTGAAATAAGTCCCACAAAAAAAGAAACTTATGATATCACTTATCGAGGGAATGTAAAAATCGCTCCCCATGCACTGAATCCCCAAACAGAACAGAGTCACGCTTTTAGAAAACACACTTATGCCTGCTTCAGGGGAAAGGTGAGGTGGGGTGACGCATAAAACTCGAGTTTGAAATGAGCACAGATACCCTTCCGAAAACCGAATATGGAATGGACACGACCTACTCCTTGCTCAATCAACTGGACTCACCAGACCCTGTTCATCGCACAAGTATCTATCCGACTAGTAAGCATCTTAAAAGCTAAGTCTTGATATCTCTGTGTAAGTGCATCAAGTGTGTGTAAAGCGGCCTAAAACCAGCAGGGAAAATCAGCTCAGACCCATTCTGAGGATACATTTCCAACATAAAGAAGAAACAAGCAGGGCAAAACAGAGAGAAATTCTTCCAAAATGCGTTCAGGGACTGGCATGCAACCAGGATTGACCACATCTACAGCCCCAGCGGCAGAAGACATAAGGCTGGACACTCTTGGGGCTGAGACGATTGGTGAGGTTGGGAAAGCAAATGCAGACCCTTGAAAGGAATCCTGCGTGCTCCCCATTCCATGGGTCCCAACTCTCCAGGTTCAACGCAATCTTCCGACAGCGAAAGCACTCATTGGAAACCCAGCGGTTGCTACACCGTGGGATCGGGAAAGCTTTCTGAAACTCACCTCAGTTTTCATCTCCTGGTGCTCGTGTTCTCCATTCAGGCCCCCTTACTAACAATCTCCCCACTTGGAGACTCGGCGCCTTTCCATGCCTCTTTCGTACCGTCTGCAATTTGTCCGCAGGATGAACTGCAAGAGGGGGAACCAATGAGAGACTCGCTGGAGGTGTTTGGTCGGGCACATGTCACTCTCATTTCCCATCACGAAGAAGAATTCACCAGCGGTTCAGCCTGCCACCCCGGATCGACAATAGGGCGTGAAGCCATCCAGCCGTGTTGCGTCCCACTCACAAAAAAGCGACTTGGGAAATGGAGCTCAGGGGCACTGCACTTCCCAAACCTGCAGAGTTCTAAACGATAACTATCGCCCCAAAATATATTGAGGTCAGGCTACGAAGAGGCGCTGAACGCAAGGCAGAACTGCAGGAAACGGATGTCAACGGGTACATCGGAATGGCCCCGATAGCACATGAAAAGCGCCAGAACGTGGACAATGATGCGGTTGGCCAAAAAGGGCGTATGCGTTTTTTCCTGAATATATTCAGGAAAAAACGCATACGCCCTTTTTGGCCAACCAAGCAACCTGGGAGAGCAAATCAGCACTACAAAGAAATCTCTCGCCCCCCCCCCCCCCGGGGGCAAAAGGGCCAGGCGAAAAAAGTCTAAAAACCAGAAAGGCAGGACAGCCCACGGAGTCAAGGGAGCCTTGTTAAGCTGATGGGCGGGATGTCAATGGCCAACAGCCAATCTTCACAAGTGTATCCTCTTTCCCAAACCATGTAAAACACAGAACCACAGAGCATAGGGCACTTCCACACATGGGCGTTGACCTTGGGAAAATGAAAAAATCAACCAGACACAGGGACCCCAAAGTTGAGGGCTGCTGTCTTGACAAGAACCTCCACTCCGGTACACGTTTCATATCCCAGGAAAGAGCCAAGTGGACAAAGACGAGTGGACAAGTGGACAAAGACAAGTGGACAAGTGGACAAGTGGTGCTACGTAGGTCCAATGGAGTGTCACTCAGCCATGAAATCCACGTCATGAGGCTGGTAGCAGCATCCTGAGTGGATTTAGGTACGATCATCCTCAGTGAAATAAGTCCCACAAAAAAAGAAACTTATGATATCACTTATCGAGGGAATGTAAAAATCGCTCCCCATACACTGAATCCCCAAACAGAACAGAGTCACGCTTTTAGAAAACACACTTATGCCTGCTTCAGGGGAAAGGTGAGGTGGGGTGACGCATAAAACTCGAGTTTGAAATGAGCACAGATACCCTTCCGAAAACCGAATATGGAATGGACACGACCTACTCCTTGCTCAATCAACTGGACTCACCAGACCCTGTTCATCGCACAAGTATCTATCCGACTAGTAAGCATCTTAAAAGCTAAGTCTTGATATCTCTGTGTAAGTGCATCAAGTGTGTGTAAAGCGGCCTAAAACCAGCAGGGAAAATCAGCTCAGACCCATTCTGAGGATACATTTCCAACATAAAGAAGAAACAAGCAGGGCAAAACAGAGAGAAATTCTTCCAAAATGCGTTCAGGGACTGGCATGCAACCAGGATTGACCACATCTACAGCCCCAGCGGCAGAAGACATAAGGCTGGACACTCTTGGGGCTGAGACGATTGGTGAGGTTGGGAAAGCAAATGCAGACCCTTGAAAGGAATCCTGCGTGCTCCCCATTCCATGGGTCCCAACTCTCCAGGTTCAACGCAATCTTCCGACAGCGAAAGCACTCATTGGAAACCCAGCGGTTGCTACACCGTGGGATCGGGAAAGCTTTCTGAAACTCACCTCAGTTTTCATCTCCTGGTGCTCGTGTTCTCCATTCAGGCCCCCTTACTAACAATCTCCCCACTTGGAGACTCGGCGCCTTTCCATGCCTCTTTCGTACCGTCTGCAATTTGTCCGCAGGATGAACTGCAAGAGGGGGAACCAATGAGAGACTCGCTGGAGGTGTTTGGTCGGGCACATGTCACTCTCATTTCCCATCACGAAGAAGAATTCACCAGCGGTTCAGCCTGCCACCCCGGATCGACAATAGGGCGTGAAGCCATCCAGCCGTGTTGCGTCCCACTCACAAAAAAGCGACTTGGGAAATGGAGCTCAGGGGCCCTGCACTTCCCAAACCTGCAGAGTTCTAAACGATAACTTTCGCCCCAAAATATATTAAGCGCAGGCTACGAAGAGGCGCTGAACGCAAGGCAGAACTGCAGGAAACGGATGTCAACGGGTACATCGGAATGGCCCCGATAGCACATGAAAAGCGCCAGAACGTGGACAATGATGCGGTTGGCCAAAAAGGGCGTATGCGTTTTTTCCTGAATATATTCAGGAAAAAACGCATACGCCCTTTTTGGCCAACCAAGCAACCTGGGAGAGCAAATCAGCACTACAAAGAAATCTCTCGCCCCCCCCCCGGGGCAAAAGGGCCAGGCGAAAAAAGTCTAAAAACCAGAAAGGCAGGACAGCCCACGGAGTCAAGGGAGCCTTGTTAAGCTGATGGGCGGGATGTCAATGGCCAACAGCCAATCTTCACAAGTGTATCCTCTTTCCCAAACCATGTAAAACACAGAACCACAGAGCATAGGGCACTTCCACACATGGGCGTTGACCTTGGGAAAAGGAAAAAATCAACCAGACACAGGGACCCCAAAGTTGAGGGCTGCTGTCTTGACAAGAACCTCCACTCCGGTACACGTTTCACATCCCAAGAAAGAGCCAAGTGGACAAAGACGAGTGGACAAGTGGACAAAGACAAGTGGACAAGTGGACAAGTGGTGCTACGTAGGTCCAATGGAGTGTCACTCAGCCATGAAATCCACGTCATGAGGCTGGTAGCAGCATCCTGAGTGGATTTAGGTACGATCATCCTCAGTGAAATAAGTCCCACAAAAAAAGAAACTTATGATATCACTTATCGAGGGAATGTAAAAATCGCTCCCCATGCACTGAATCCCCAAACAGAACAGAGTCACGCTTTTAGAAAACACACTTATGCCTGCTTCAGGGGAAAGGTGAGGTGGGGTGACGCATAAAACTCGAGTTTGAAATGAGCACAGATACCCTTCCGAAAACCGAATATGGAATGGACACGACCTACTCCTTGCTCAATCAACTGGACTCACCAGACCCTGTTCATCGCACAAGTATCTATCCGACTAGTAAGCATCTTAAAAGCTAAGTCTTGATATCTCTGTGTAAGTGCATCAAGTGTGTGTAAAGCGGCCTAAAACCAGCAGGGAAAATCAGCTCAGACCCATTCTGAGGATACATTTCCAACACAAAGAAGAAACAAGCAGGGCAAAACAGAGAGAAATTCTTCCAAAATGCGTTCAGGGACTGGCATGCAACCAGGATTGACCACATCTACAGCCCCAGCGGCAGAAGACATAAGGCTGGACACTCTTGGGGCTGAGACGATTGGTGAGGTTGGGAAAGCAAATGCAGACCCTTGAAAGGAATCCTGCGTGCTCCCCATTCCATGGGTCCCAACTCTCCAGGTTCAACGCAATCTTCCGACAGCGAAAGCACTCATTGGAAACCCAGCGGTTGCTACACCGTGGGATCGGGAAAGCTTTCTGAAACTCACCTCAGTTTTCATCTCCTGGTGCTCGTGTTCTCCATTCAGGCCCCCTTACTAACAATCTCCCCACTTGGAGACTCGGCGCCTTTCCATGCCTCTTTCGTACCGTCTGCAATTTGTCCGCAGGATGAACTGCAAGAGGGGGAACCAATGAGAGACTCGCTGGAGGTGTTTGGTCGGGCACATGTCACTCTCATTTCCCATCACGAAGAAGAATTCACCAGCGGTTCAGCCTGCCACCCCGGATCGACAATAGGGCGTGAAGCCATCCAGCCGTATTGCGTCCCACTCACAAAAAAGCGACTTGGGAAATGGAGCTCAGGGGCACTGCACTTCCCAAACCTGCAGAGTTCTAAACGATAACTATCGCCCCAAAATATATTGAGGTCAGGCTACGAAGAGGCGCTGAACGCAAGGCAGAACTGCAGGAAACGGATGTCAACGGGTACATCGGAATGGCCCCGATAGCACATGAAAAGCGCCAGAACGTGGACAATGATGCGGTTGGCCAAAAAGGGCGTATGCGTTTTTTCCTGAATATATTCAGGAAAAAACGCATACGCCCTTTTTGGCCAACCAAGCAACCTGGGAGAGCAAATCAGCACTACAAAGAAATCTCTCGCCCCCCCCCCCCGGGGCAAAAGGGCCAGGCGAAAAAAGTCTAAAAACCAGAAAGGCAGGACAGCCCACGGAGTCAAGGGAGCCTTGTTAAGCTGATGGGCGGGATGTCAATGGCCAACAGCCAATCTTCACAAGTGTATCCTCTTTCCCAAACCATGTAAAACACAGAACCACAGAGCATAGGGCACTTCCACACATGGGCGTTGACCTTGGGAAAATGAAAAAATCAACCAGACACAGGGACCCCAAAGTTGAGGGCTGCTGTCTTGACAAGAACCTCCACTCCGGTACACGTTTCATATCCCAGGAAAGAGCCAAGTGGACAAAGACGAGTGGACAAGTGGACAAGTGCAGAAGTGGTGCTACGTAGGTCCAATGGAGTGTCACTCAGCCATGAAATCCACGTCATGAGGCTGGTAGCAGCATCCTGAGTGGATTTAGGTACGATCATCCTCAGTGAAATAAGTCCCACAAAAAAAGAAACTTATGATATCACTTATCGAGGGAATGTAAAAATCGCTCCCCATGCACTGAATCCCCAAACAGAACAGAGTCACGCTTTTAGAAAACACACTTATGCCTGCTTCAGGGGAAAGGTGAGGTGGGGTGACGCATAAAACTCGAGTTTGAAATGAGCACAGATACCCTTCCGAAAACCGAATATGGAATGGACACGACCTACTCCTTGCTCAATCAACTGGACTCACCAGACCCTGTTCATCGCACAAGTATCTATCCGACTAGTAAGCATCTTAAAAGCTAAGTCTTGATATCTCTGTGTAAGTGCATCAAGTGTGTGTAAAGCGGCCTAAAACCAGCAGGGAAAATCAGCTCAGACCCATTCTGAGGATACATTTCCAACATAAAGAAGAAACAAGCAGGGCAAAACAGAGAGAAATTCTTCCAAAATGCGTTCAGGGACTGGCATGCAACCAGGATTGACCACATCTACAGCCCCAGCGGCAGAAGACATAAGGCTGGACACTCTTGGGGCTGAGACGATTGGTGAGGTTGGGAAAGCAAATGCAGACCCTTGAAAGGAATCCTGCGTGCTCCCCATTCCATGGGTCCCAACTCTCCAGGTTCAACGCAATCTTCCGACAGCGAAAGCACTCATTGGAAACCCAGCGGTTGCTACACCGTGGGATCGGGAAAGCTTTCTGAAACTCACCTCAGTTTTCATCTCCTGGTGCTCGTGTTCTCCATTCAGGCCCCCTTACTAACAATCTCCCCACTTGGAGACTCGGCGCCTTTCCGTGCCTCTTTCGTACCGTCTGCAATTTGTCCGCAGGATGAACTGCAAGAGGGGGAACCAATGAGAGACTCGCTGGAGGTGTTTGGTCGGGCACATGTCACTCTCATTTCCCATCACGAAGAAGAATTCACCAGCGGTTCAGCCTGCCACCCCGGATCGACAATAGGGCGTGAAGCCATCCAGCCGTGTTGCGTCCCACTCACAAAAAAGCGACTTGGGAAATGGAGCTCAGGGGCACTGCACTTCCCAAACCTGCAGAGTTCTAAACGATAACTATCGCCCCAAAATATATTGAGGTCAGGCTAAGAAGAGGCGCTGAACGCAAGGCAGAACTGCAGGAAACGGATGTCAACGGGTACATCGGAATGGCCCCGATAGCACATGAAAAGCGCCAGAACGTGGACAATGATGCGGTTGGCCAAAAAGGGCGTATGCGTTTTTTCCTGAATATATTCAGGAAAAAACGCATACGCCCTTTTTGGCCAACCAAGCAACCTGGGAGAGCAAATCAGCACTACAAAGAAATCTCTCGCCCCCCCCCCCGGGGCAAAAGGGCCAGGCGAAAAAAGTCTAAAAACCAGAAAGGCAGGACAGCCCACGGAGTCAAGGGAGCCTTGTTAAGCTGATGGGCGGGATGTCAATGGCCAACAGCCAATCTTCACAAGTGTATCCTCTTTCCCAAACCATGTAAAACACAGAACCACAGAGCATAGGGCACTTCCACACATGGGCGTTGACCTTGGGAAAATGAAAAAATCAACCAGACACAGGGACCCCAAAGTTGAGGGCTGCTGTCTTGACAAGAACCTCCACTCCGGTACACGTTTCATATCCCAGGAAAGAGCCAAGTGGACAAAGACGAGTGGACAAGTGGACAAAGACAAGTGGACAAGTGGACAAGTGGTGCTACGTAGGTCCAATGGAGTGTCACTCAGCCATGAAATCCACGTCATGAGGCTGGTAGCAGCATCCTGAGTGGATTTAGGTACGATCATCCTCAGTGAAATAAGTCCCACAAAAAAAGAAACTTATGATATCACTTATCGAGGGAATGTAAAAATCACTCCCCATGCACTGAATCCCCAAACAGAACAGAGTCACGCTTTTAGAAAACACACTTATGCCTGCTTCAGGGGAAAGGTGAGGTGGGGTGACGCATAAAACTCGAGTTTGAAATGAGCACAGATACCCTTCCGAAAACCGAATATGGAATGGACACGACCTACTCCTTGCTCAATCAACTGGACTCACCAGACCCTGTTCATCACACAAGTATCTATCCGACTAGTAAGCATCTTAAAAGCTAAGTCTTGATATCTCTGTGTAAGTGCATCAAGTGTGTGTAAAGCGGCCTAAAACCAGCAGGGAAAATCAGCTCAGACCCATTCTGAGGATACATTTCCAACATAAAGAAGAAACAAGCAGGGCAAAACAGAGAGAAATTCTTCCAAAATGCGTTCAGGGACTGGCATGCAACCAGGATTGACCACATCTACAGCCCCAGCGGCAGAAGACATAAGGCTGGACACTCTTGGGGCTGAGACGATTGGTGAGGTTGGGAAAGCAAATGCAGACCCTTGAAAGGAATCCTGCGTGCTCCCCATTCCATGGGTCCCAACTCTCCAGGTTCAACGCAATCTTCCGACAGCGAAAGCACTCATTGGAAACCCAGCGGATGCTACACCGTGGGATCGGGAAAGCTTTCTGAAACTCACCTCAGTTTTCATCTCCTGGTGCTCGTGTTCTCCATTCAGGCCCCCTTACTAACAATCTCCCCACTTGGAGACTCGGCGCCTTTCCATGCCTCTTTCGTACCGTCTGCAATTTGTCCGCAGGATGAACTGCAAGAGGGGGAACCAATGAGAGACTCGCTGGAGGTGTTTGGTCGGGCACATGTCACTCTCATTTCCCATCACGAAGAAGAATTCACCAGCGGTTCAGCCTGCCACCCCGGATCGACAATAGGGCGTGAAGCCATCCAGCCGAGTTGCGTCCCACTCACAAAAAAGCGACTTGGGAAATGGAGCTCAGGGGCACTGCACTTCCCAAACCTGCAGAGTTCTAAACGATAACTATCGCCCCAAAATATATTGAGGTCAGGCTACGAAGAGGCGCTGAACGCAAGGCAGAACTGCAGGAAACGGATGTCAACGGGTACATCGGAATGGCCCCGATAGCACATGAAAAGCGCCAGAACGTGGACAATGATGCGGTTGGCCAAAAAGGGCGTATGCGTTTTTTCCTGAATATATTCAGGAAAAAACGCATACGCCCTTTTTGGCCAACCAAGCAACCTGGGAGAGCAAATCAGCACTACAAAGAAATCTCTCGCCCCCCCCCCACGGGGCAAAAGGGCCAGGCGAAAAAAGTCTAAAAACCAGAAAGGCAGGACAGCCCACGGAGTCAAGGGAGCCTTGTTAAGCTGATGGGCGGGATGTCAATGGCCAACAGCCAATCTTCACAAGTGTATCCTCTTTCCCAAACCATGGAAAACACAGAACCACAGAGCATAGGGCACTTCCACACATGGGCGTTGACCTTGGGAAAATGAAAAAATCAACCAGACACAGGGACCCCAAAGTTGAGGGCTGCTGTCTTGACAAGAACCTCCACTCCGGTACACGTTTCATATCCCAGGAAAGAGCCAAGTGGACAAAGACGAGTGGACAAGTGGACAAAGACAAGTGGACAAGTGGACAAGTGGTGCTACGTAGGTCCAATGGAGTGTCACTCAGCCATGAAATCCACGTCATGAGGCTGGTAGCAGCATCCTGAGTGGATTTAGGTACGATCATCCTCAGTGAAATAAGTCCCACAAAAAAAGAAACTTATGATATCACTTATCGAGGGAATGTAAAAATCGCTCCCCATGCACTGAATCCCCAAACAGAACAGAGTCACGCTTTTAGAAAACACACTTATGCCTGCTTCAGGGGAAAGGTGAGGTGGGGTGACGCATAAAACTCGAGTTTGAAATGAGCACAGATACCCTTCCGAAAACCGAATATGGAATGGACACGACCTACTCCTTGCTCAATCAACTGGACTCACCAGACCCTGTTCATCGCACAAGTATCTATCCGACTAGTAAGCATCTTAAAAGCTAAGTCTTGATATCTCTGTGTAAGTGCATCAAGTGTGTGTAAAGCGGCCTAAAACCAGCAGGGAAAATCAGCTCAGACCCATTCTGAGGATACATTTCCAACATAAAGAAGAAACAAGCAGGGCAAAACAGAGAGAAATTCTTCCAAAATGCGTTCAGGGACTGGCATGCAACCAGGATTGACCACATCTACAGCCCCAGCGGCAGAAGACATAAGGCTGGACACTCTTGGGGCTGAGACGATTGGTGAGGTTGGGAAAGCAAATGCAGACCCTTGAAAGGAATCCTGCGTGCTCCCCATTCCATGGGTCCCAACTCTCCAGGTTCAACGCAATCTTCCGACAGCGAAAGCACTCATTGGAAACCCAGCGGTTGCTACACCGTGGGATCGGGAAAGCTTTCTGAAACTCACCTCAGTTTTCATCTCCTGGTGCTCGTGTTCTCCATTCAGGCCCCCTTACTAACAATCTCCCCACTTGGAGACTCGGCGCCTTTCCATGCCTCTTTCGTACCGTCTGCAATTTGTCCGCAGGATGAACTGCAAGAGGGGGAACCAATGAGAGACTCGCTGGAGGTGTTTGGTCGGGCACATGTCACTCTCATTTCCCATCACGAAGAAGAATTCACCAGCGGTTCAGCCTGCCACCCCGGATCGACAATAGGGCGTGAAGCCATCCAGCCGTGTTGCGTCCCACTCACAAAAAAGCGACTTGGGAAATGGAGCTCAGGGGCACTGCACTTCCCAAACCTGCAGAGTTCTAAACGATAACTTTCGCCCCAAAATATATTGAGCGCAGGCTACGAAGAGGCGCTGAACGCAAGGCAGAACTGCAGGAAACGGATGTCAACGGGTACATCGGAATGGCCCCGATAGCACATGAAAAGCGCCAGAACGTGGACAATGATGCGGTTGGCCAAAAAGGGCGTATGCGTTTTTTCCTGAATATATTCAGGAAAAAACGCATACGCCCTTTTTGGCCAACCAAGCAACCTGGGAGAGCAAATCAGCACTACAAAGAAATCTCTCGCCGCCCCCCCCCGGGGCAAAAGGGCCAGGCGAAAAAAGTCTAAAAACCAGAAAGGCAGGACAGCCCACGGAGTCAAGGGAGCCTTGTTAAGCTGATGGGCGGGATGTCAATGGCCAACAGCCAATCTTCACAAGTGTATCCTCTTTCCCAAACCATGTAAAACACAGAACCACAGAGCATAGGGCACTTCCACACATGGGCGTTGACCTTGGGAAAATGAAAAAATCAACCAGACACAGGGACCCCAAAGTTGAGGGCTGCTGTCTTGACAAGAACCTCCACTCCGGTACACGTTTCATATCCCAGGAAAGAGCCAAGTGGACAAAGACGAGTGGACAAGTGGACAAAGACAAGTGGACAAGTGGACAAGTGGTGCTACGTAGGTCCAATGGAGTGTCACTCAGCCATGAAATCCACGTCATGAGGCTGGTAGCAGCATCCTGAGTGGATTTAGGTACGATCATCCTCAGTGAAATAAGTCCCACAAAAAAAGAAACTTATGATATCACTTATCGAGGGAATGTAAAAATCGCTCCCCATGAACGGAATCCCCAAACAGAACAGAGTCACGCTTTTAGAAAACACACTTATGCCTGCTTCAGGGGAAAGGTGAGGTGGGGTGACGCATAAAACTCGAGTTTGAAATGAGCACAGATACCCTTCCGAAAACCGAATATGGAATGGACACGACCTACTCCTTGCTCAATCAACTGGACTCACCAGACCCTGTTCATCGCACAAGTATCTATCCGACTAGTAAGCATCTTACAAGCTAAGTCTTGATATCTCTGTGTAAGTGCATCAAGGGTGTGTAAAGCGGCCTAAAACCAGCAGGGAAAATCAGCTCAGACCCATTCTGAGGATACATTTCCAACACAAAGAAGAAACAAGCAGGGCAAAACAGAGAGAAATTCTTCCAAAATGCGTTCAGGGACTGGCATGCAACCAGGATTGACCACATCTACAGCCCCAGCGGCAGAAGACATAAGGCTGGACACTCTTGGGGCTGAGACGATTGGTGAGGTTGGGAAAGCAAATGCAGACCCTTGAAAGGAATCCTGCGTGCTCCCCATTCCATGGCTCCCAACTCTCCAGGTTCAACGCAATCTTCCGACAGCGAAAGCACTCATTGGAAACCCAGCGGTTGCTACACCGTGGGATCGGGAAAGCTTTCTGAAACTCACCTCAGTTTTCATCTCCTGGTGCTCGTGTTCTCCATTCAGGCCCCCTTACTAACAATCTCCCCACTTGGAGACTCGGCGCCTTTCCATGCCTCTTTCGTACCGTCTGCAATTTGTCCGCAGGATGAACTGCAAGAGGGGGAACCAATGAGAGACTCGCTGGAGGTGTTTGGTCGGGCACATGTCACTCTCATTTCCCATCACGAAGAAGAATTCACCAGCGGTTCAGCCTGCCACCCCGGATCGACAATAGGGCGTGAAGCCATCCAGCCGTGTTGCGTCCCACTCACAAAAAAGCGACTTGGGAAATGGAGCTCAGGGGCACTGCACTTCCCAAACCTGCAGAGTTCTAAACGATAACTATCGCCCCAAAATATATTGAGGTCAGGCTACGAAGAGGCGCTGAACGCAAGGCAGAACTGCAGGAAACGGATGTCAACGGGTACATCGGAATGGCCCCGATAGCACATGAAAAGCGCCAGAACGTGGACAATGATGCGGTTGGCCAAAAAGGGCGTATGCGTTTTTTCCTGAATATATTCAGGAAAAAACGCATACGCCCTTTTTGGCCAACCAAGCAACCTGGGAGAGCAAATCAGCACTACAAAGAAATCTCTCGCCCCCCCCCCCGGGGCAAAAGGGCCAGGCGAAAAAAGTCTAAAAACCAGAAAGGCAGGACAGCCCACGGAGTCAAGGGAGCCTTGTTAAGCTGATGGGCGGGATGTCAATGGCCAACAGCCAATCTTCACAAGTGTATCCTCTTTCCCAAACCATGTAAAACACAGAACCACAGAGCATAGGGCACTTCCACACATGGGCGTTGACCTTGGGAAAATGAAAAAATCAACCAGACACAGGGACCCCAAAGTTGAGGGCTGCTGTCTTGACAAGAACCTCCACTCCGGTACACGTTTCATATCCCAGGAAAGAGCCAAGTGGACAAAGACGAGTGGACAAGTGGACAAAGACAAGTGGACAAGTGGACAAGTGGTGCTACGTAGGTCCAATGGAGTGTCACTCAGCCATGAAATCCACGTCATGAGGCTGGTAGCAGCATCCTGAGTGGATTTAGGTACGATCATCCTCAGTGAAATAAGTCCCACAAAAAAAGAAACTTATGATATCACTTATCGAGGGAATGTAAAAATCGCTCCCCATGCACTGAATCCCCAAACAGAACAGAGTCACGCTTTTAGAAAACACACTTATGCCTGCTTCAGGGGAAAGGTGAGGTGGGGTGACGCATAAAACTCGAGTTTGAAATGAGCACAGATACCCTTCCGAAAACCGAATATGGAATGGACACGACCTACTCCTTGCTCAATCAACTGGACTCACCAGACCCTGTTCATCGCACAAGTATCTATCCGACTAGTAAGCATCTTAAAAGCTAAGTCTTGATATCTCTGTGTAAGTGCATCAAGTGTGTGTAAAGCGGCCTAAAACCAGCAGGGAAAATCAGCTCAGACCCATTCTGAGGATACATTTCCAACATAAAGAAGAAACAAGCAGGGCAAAACAGAGAGAAATTCTTCCAAAATGCGTTCAGGGACTGGCATGCAACCAGGATTGACCACATCTACAGCCCCAGCGGCAGAAGACATAAGGCTGGACACTCTTGGGGCTGAGACGATTGGTGAGGTTGGGAAAGCAAATGCAGACCCTTGAAAGGAATCCTGCGTGCTCCCCATTCCATGGGTCCCAACTCTCCAGGTTCAACGCAATCTTCCGACAGCGAAAGCACTCATTGGAAACCCAGCGGTTGCTACACCGTGGGATCGGGAAAGCTTTCTGAAACTCACCTCAGTTTTCATCTCCTGGTGCTCGTGTTCTCCATTCAGGCCCCCTTACTAACAATCTCCCCACTTGGAGACTCGGCGCCTTTCCATGCCTCTTTCGTACCGTCTGCAATTTGTCCGCAGGATGAACTGCAAGAGGGGGAACCAATGAGAGACTCGCTGGAGGTGTTTGGTCGGGCACATGTCACTCTCATTTCCCATCACGAAGAAGAATTCACCAGCGGTTCAGCCTGCCACCCCGGATCGACAATAGGGCGTGAAGCCATCCAGCCGTGTTGCGTCCCACTCACAAAAAAGCGACTTGGGAAATGGAGCTCAGGGGCACTGCACTTCCCAAACCTGCAGAGTTCTAAACGATAACTATCGCCCCAAAATATATTGAGCGCAGGCTACGAAGAGGCGCTGAACGCAAGGCAGAACTGCAGGAAACGGATGTCAACGGGTACATCGGAATGGCCCCGATAGCACATGAAAAGCGCCAGAACGTGGACAATGATGCGGTTGGCCAAAAAGGGCGTATGCGTTTTTTCCTGAATATATTCAGGAAAAAACGCATACGCCCTTTTTGGCCAACCAAGCAACCTGGGAGAGCAAATCAGCACTACAAAGAAATCTCTCGCCCCCCCCCCCGGGGCAAAAGGGCCAGGCGAAAAAAGTCTAAAAACCAGAAAGGCAGGACAGCCCACGGAGTCAAGGGAGCCTTGTTAAGCTGATGGGCGGGATGTCAATGGCCAACAGCCAATCTTCACAAGTGTATCCTCTTTCCCAAACCATGTAAAACACAGAACCACAGAGCATAGGGCACTTCCACACATGGGCGTTGACCTTGGGAAAATGAAAAAATCAACCAGACACAGGGACCCCAAAGTTGAGGGCTGCTGTCTTGATAAGAACCTCCACTCCGGTACACGTTTCATATCCCAGGAAAGAGCCAAGTGGACAAAGACGAGTGGACAAGTGGACAAAGACAAGTGGACAAGTGGACAAGTGGTGCTACGTAGGTCCAATGGAGTGTCACTCAGCCATGAAATCCACGTCATGAGGCTGGTAGCAGCATCCTGAGTGGATTTAGGTACGATCATCCTCAGTGAAATAAGTCCCACAAAAAAAGAAACTTATGATATCACTTATCGAGGGAATGTAAAAATCACTCCCCATGCACTGAATCCCCAAACAGAACAGAGTCACGCTTTTAGAAAACACACTTATGCCTGCTTCAGGGGAAAGGTGAGGTGGGGTGACGCATAAAACTCGAGTTTGAAATGAGCACAGATACCCTTCCGAAAACCGAATATGGAATGGACACGACCTACTCCTTGCTCAATCAACTGGACTCACCAGACCCTGTTCATCACACAAGTATCTATCCGACTAGTAAGCATCTTAAAAGCTAAGTCTTGATATCTCTGTGTAAGTGCATCAAGTGTGTGTAAAGCGGCCTAAAACCAGCAGGGAAAATCAGCTCAGACCCATTCTGAGGATACATTTCCAACATAAAGAAGAAACAAGCAGGGCAAAACAGAGAGAAATTCTTCCAAAATGCGTTCAGGGACTGGCATGCAACCAGGATTGACCACATCTACAGCCCCAGCGGCAGAAGACATAAGGCTGGACACTCTTGGGGCTGAGACGATTGGTGAGGTTGGGAAAGCAAATGCAGACCCTTGAAAGGAATCCTGCGTGCTCCCCATTCCATGGGTCCCAACTCTCCAGGTTCAACGCAATCTTCCGACAGCGAAAGCACTCATTGGAAACCCAGCGGATGCTACACCGTGGGATCGGGAAAGCTTTCTGAAACTCACCTCAGTTTTCATCTCCTGGTGCTCGTGTTCTCCATTCAGGCCCCCTTACTAACAATCTCCCCACTTGGAGACTCGGCGCCTTTCCATGCCTCTTTCGTACCGTCTGCAATTTGTCCGCAGGATGAACTGCAAGAGGGGGAACCAATGAGAGACTCGCTGGAGGTGTTTGGTCGGGCACATGTCACTCTCATTTCCCATCACGAAGAAGAATTCACCAGCGGTTCAGCCTGCCACCCCGGATCGACAATAGGGCGTGAAGCCATCCAGCCGTGTTGCGTCCCACTCACAAAAAAGCGACTTGGGAAATGGAGCTCAGGGGCACTGCACTTCCCAAACCTGCAGAGTTCTAAACGATAACTATCGCCCCAAAATATATTGAGGTCAGGCTACGAAGAGGCGCTGAACGCAAGGCAGAACTGCAGGAAACGGATGTCAACGGGTACATCGGAATGGCCCCGATAGCACATGAAAAGCGCCAGAACGTGGACAATGATGCGGTTGGCCAAAAAGGGCGTATGCGTTTTTTCCTGAATATATTCAGGAAAAAACGCATACGCCCTTTTTGGCCAACCAAGCAACCTGGGAGAGCAAATCAGCACTACAAAGAAATCTCTCGCCCCCCCCCCCCCCCCGGGGCAAAAGGGCCAGGCGAAAAAAGTCTAAAAACCAGAAAGGCAGGACAGCCCACGGAGTCAAGGGAGCCTTGTTAAGCTGATGGGCGGGATGTCAATGGCCAACAGCCAATCTTCACAAGTGTATCCTCTTTCCCAAACCATGTAAAACACAGAACCACAGAGCATAGGGCACTTCCACACATGGGCGTTGACCTTGGGAAAATGAAAAAATCAACCAGACACAGGGACCCCAAAGTTGAGGGCTGCTGTCTTGACAAGAACCTCCACTCCGGTACACGTTTCATATCCCAGGAAAGAGCCAAGTGGACAAAGACGAGTGGACAAGTGGACAAGTGCAGAAGTGGTGCTACGTAGGTCCAATGGAGTGTCACTCAGCCATGAAATCCACGTCATGAGGCTGGTAGCAGCATCCTGAGTGGATTTAGGTACGATCATCCTCAGTGAAATAAGTCCCACAAAAAAAGAAACTTATGATATCACTTATCGAGGGAATGTAAAAATCGCTCCCCATGCACTGAATCCCCAAACAGAACAGAGTCACGCTTTTAGAAAACACACTTATGCCTGCTTCAGGGGAAAGGTGAGGTGGGGTGACGCATAAAACTCGAGTTTGAAATGAGCACAGATACCCTTCCGAAAACCGAATATGGAATGGACACGACCTACTCCTTGCTCAATCAACTGGACTCACCAGACCCTGTTCATCGCACAAGTATCTATCCGACTAGTAAGCATCTTAAAAGCTAAGTCTTGATATCTCTGTGTAAGTGCATCAAGTGTGTGTAAAGCGGCCTAAAACCAGCAGGGAAAATCAGCTCAGACCCATTCTGAGGATACATTTCCAACACAAAGAAGAAACAAGCAGGGCAAAACAGAGAGAAATTCTTCCAAAATGCGTTCAGGGACTGGCATGCAACCAGGATTGACCACATCTACAGCCCCAGCGGCAGAAGACATAAGGCTGGACACTCTTGGGGCTGAGACGATTGGTGAGGTTGGGAAAGCAAATGCAGACCCTTGAAAGGAATCCTGCGTGCTCCCCATTCCATGGGTCCCAACTCTCCAGGTTCAACGCAATCTTCCGACAGCGAAAGCACTCATTGGAAACCCAGCGGTTGCTACACCGTGGGATCGGGAAAGCTTTCTGAAACTCACCTCAGTTTTCATCTCCTGGTGCTCGTGTTCTCCATTCAGGCCCCCTTACTAACAATCTCCCCACTTGGAGACTCGGCGCCTTTCCATGCCTCTTTCGTACCGTCTGCAATTTGTCCGCAGGATGAACTGCAAGAGGGGGAACCAATGAGAGACTCGCTGGAGGTGTTTGGTCGGGCACATGTCACTCTCATTTCCCATCACGAAGAAGAATTCACCAGCGGTTCAGCCTGCCACCCCGGATCGACAATAGGGCGTGAAGCCATCCAGCCGTGTTGCGTCCCACTCACAAAAAAGCGACTTGGGAAATGGAGCTCAGGGGCACTGCACTTCCCAAACCTGCAGAGTTCTAAACGATAACTATCGCCCCAAAATATATTGAGGTCAGGCTACGAAGAGGCGCTGAACGCAAGGCAGAACTGCAGGAAACGGATGTCAACGGGTACATCGGAATGGCCCCGATAGCACATGAAAAGCGCCAGAACGTGGACAATGATGCGGTTGGCCAAAAAGGGCGTATGCGTTTTTTCCTGAATATATTCAGGAAAAAACGCATACGCCCTTTTTGGCCAACCAAGCAACCTGGGAGAGCAAATCAGCACTACAAAGAAATCTCTCGCCCCCCCCCCCCGGGGCAAAAGGGCCAGGCGAAAAAAGTCTAAAAACCAGAAAGGCAGGACAGCCCACGGAGTCAAGGGAGCCTTGTTAAGCTGATGGGCGGGATGTCAATGGCCAACAGCCAATCTTCACAAGTGTATCCTCTTTCCCAAACCATGTAAAACACAGAACCACAGAGCATAGGGCACTTCCACACATGGGCGTTGACCTTGGGAAAATGAAAAAATCAACCAGACACAGGGACCCCAAAGTTGAGGGCTGCTGTCTTGACAAGAACCTCCACTCCGGTACACGTTTCATATCCCAGGAAAGAGCCAAGTGGACAAAGACGAGTGGACAAGTGGACAAGTGCAGAAGTGGTGCTACGTAGGTCCAATGGAGTGTCACTCAGCCATGAAATCCACGTCATGAGGCTGGTAGCAGCATCCTGAGTGGATTTAGGTACGATCATCCTCAGTGAAATAAGTCCCACAAAAAAAGAAACTTATGATATCACTTATCGAGGGAATGTAAAAATCGCTCCCCATGCACTGAATCCCCAAACAGAACAGAGTCACGCTTTTAGAAAACACACTTATGCCTGCTTCAGGGGAAAGGTGAGGTGGGGTGACGCATAAAACTCGAGTTTGAAATGAGCACAGATACCCTTCCGAAAACCGAATATGGAATGGACACGACCTACTCCTTGCTCAATCAACTGGACTCACCAGACCCTGTTCATCGCACAAGTATCTATCCGACTAGTAAGCATCTTAAAAGCTAAGTCTTGATATCTCTGTGTAAGTGCATCAAGTGTGTGTAAAGCGGCCTAAAACCAGCAGGGAAAATCAGCTCAGACCCATTCTGAGGATACATTTCCAACATAAAGAAGAAACAAGCAGGGCAAAACAGAGAGAAATTCTTCCAAAATGCGTTCAGGGACTGGCATGCAACCAGGATTGACCACATCTACAGCCCCAGCGGCAGAAGACATAAGGCTGGACACTCTTGGGGCTGAGACGATTGGTGAGGTTGGGAAAGCAAATGCAGACCCTTGAAAGGAATCCTGCGTGCTCCCCATTCCATGGGTCCCAACTCTCCAGGTTCAACGCAATCTTCCGACAGCGAAAGCACTCATTGGAAACCCAGCGGTTGCTACACCGTGGGATCGGGAAAGCTTTCTGAAACTCACCTCAGTTTTCATCTCCTGGTGCTCGTGTTCTCCATTCAGGCCCCCTTACTAACAATCTCCCCACTTGGAGACTCGGCGCCTTTCCATGCCTCTTTCGTACCGTCTGCAATTTGTCCGCAGGATGAACTGCAAGAGGGGGAACCAATGAGAGACTCGCTGGAGGTGTTTGGTCGGGCACATGTCACTCTCATTTCCCATCACGAAGAAGAATTCACCAGAGGTTCAGCCTGCCACCCCGGATCGACAATAGGGCGTGAAGCCATCCAGCCGTGTTGCGTCCCACTCACAAAAAAGCGACTTGGGAAATGGAGCTCAGGGGCACTGCACTTCCCAAACCTGCAGAGTTCTAAACGATAACTATCGCCCCAAAATATATTGAGGTCAGGCTACGAAGAGGCGCTGAACGCAAGGCAGAACTGCAGGAAACGGATGTCAACGGGTACATCGGAATGGCCCCGATAGCACATGAAAAGCGCCAGAACGTGGACAATGATGCGGTTGGCCAAAAAGGGCGTATGCGTTTTTTCCTGAATATATTCAGGAAAAAACGCATACGCCCTTTTTGGCCAACCAAGCAACCTGGGAGAGCAAATCAGCACTACAAAGAAATCTCTCGCCCCCCCCCCCCGGGGGCAAAAGGGCCAGGCGAAAAAAGTCTAAAAACCAGAAAGGCAGGACAGCCCACGGAGTCAAGGGAGCCTTGTTAAGCTGATGGGCGGGATGTCAATGGCCAACAGCCAATCTTCACAAGTGTATCCTCTTTCCCAAACCATGTAAAACACAGAACCACAGAGCATAGGGCACTTCCACACATGGGCGTTGACCTTGGGAAAATGAAAAAATCAACCAGACACAGGGACCCCAAAGTTGAGGGCTGCTGTCTTGACAAGAACCTCCACTCCGGTACACGTTTCATATCCCAGGAAAGAGCCAAGTGGACAAAGACGAGTGGACAAGTGGACAAAGACAAGTGGACAAGTGGACAAGTGGTGCTACGTAGGTCCAATGGAGTGTCACTCAGCCATGAAATCCACGTCATGAGGCTGGTAGCAGCATCCTGAGTGGATTTAGGTACGATCATCCTCAGTGAAATAAGTCCCACAAAAAAAGAAACTTATGATATCACTTATCGAGGGAATGTAAAAATCGCTCCCCATACACTGAATCCCCAAACAGAACAGAGTCACGCTTTTAGAAAACACACTTATGCCTGCTTCAGGGGAAAGGTGAGGTGGGGTGACGCATAAAACTCGAGTTTGAAATGAGCACAGATACCCTTCCGAAAACCGAATATGGAATGGACACGACCTACTCCTTGCTCAATCAACTGGACTCACCAGACCCTGTTCATCGCACAAGTATCTATCCGACTAGTAAGCATCTTAAAAGCTAAGTCTTGATATCTCTGTGTAAGTGCATCAAGTGTGTGTAAAGCGGCCTAAAACCAGCAGGGAAAATCAGCTCAGACCCATTCTGAGGATACATTTCCAACATAAAGAAGAAACAAGCAGGGCAAAACAGAGAGAAATTCTTCCAAAATGCGTTCAGGGACTGGCATGCAACCAGGATTGACCACATCTACAGCCCCAGCGGCAGAAGACATAAGGCTGGACACTCTTGGGGCTGAGACGATTGGTGAGGTTGGGAAAGCAAATGCAGACCCTTGAAAGGAATCCTGCGTGCTCCCCATTCCATGGGTCCCAACTCTCCAGGTTCAACGCAATCTTCCGACAGCGAAAGCACTCATTGGAAACCCAGCGGTTGCTACACCGTGGGATCGGGAAAGCTTTCTGAAACTCACCTCAGTTTTCATCTCCTGGTGCTCGTGTTCTCCATTCAGGCCCCCTTACTAACAATCTCCCCACTTGGAGACTCGGCGCCTTTCCATGCCTCTTTCGTACCGTCTGCAATTTGTCCGCAGGATGAACTGCAAGAGGGGGAACCAATGAGAGACTCGCTGGAGGTGTTTGGTCGGGCACATGTCACTCTCATTTCCCATCACGAAGAAGAATTCACCAGCGGTTCAGCCTGCCACCCCGGATCGACAATAGGGCGTGAAGCCATCCAGCCGTGTTGCGTCCCACTCACAAAAAAGCGACTTGGGAAATGGAGCTCAGGGGCCCTGCACTTCCCAAACCTGCAGAGTTCTAAACGATAACTTTCGCCCCAAAATATATTAAGCGCAGGCTACGAAGAGGCGCTGAACGCAAGGCAGAACTGCAGGAAACGGATGTCAACGGGTACATCGGAATGGCCCCGATAGCACATGAAAAGCGCCAGAACGTGGACAATGATGCGGTTGGCCAAAAAGGGCGTATGCGTTTTTTCCTGAATATATTCAGGAAAAAACGCATACGCCCTTTTTGGCCAACCAAGCAACCTGGGAGAGCAAATCAGCACTACAAAGAAATCTCTCGCCCCCCCCCGGGGCAAAAGGGCCAGGCGAAAAAAGTCTAAAAACCAGAAAGGCAGGACAGCCCACGGAGTCAAGGGAGCCTTGTTAAGCTGATGGGCGGGATGTCAATGGCCAACAGCCAATCTTCACAAGTGTATCCTCTTTCCCAAACCATGTAAAACACAGAACCACAGAGCATAGGGCACTTCCACACATGGGCGTTGACCTTGGGAAAAGGAAAAAATCAACCAGACACAGGGACCCCAAAGTTGAGGGCTGCTGTCTTGACAAGAACCTCCACTCCGGTACACGTTTCACATCCCAAGAAAGAGCCAAGTGGACAAAGACGAGTGGACAAGTGGACAAAGACAAGTGGACAAGTGGACAAGTGGTGCTACGTAGGTCCAATGGAGTGTCACTCAGCCATGAAATCCACGTCATGAGGCTGGTAGCAGCATCCTGAGTGGATTTAGGTACGATCATCCTCAGTGAAATAAGTCCCACAAAAAAAGAAACTTATGATATCACTTATCGAGGGAATGTAAAAATCGCTCCCCATGCACTGAATCCCCAAACAGAACAGAGTCACGCTTTTAGAAAACACACTTATGCCTGCTTCAGGGGAAAGGTGAGGTGGGGTGACGCATAAAACTCGAGTTTGAAATGAGCACAGATACCCTTCCGAAAACCGAATATGGAATGGACACGACCTACTCCTTGCTCAATCAACTGGACTCACCAGACCCTGTTCATCGCACAAGTATCTATCCGACTAGTAAGCATCTTAAAAGCTAAGTCTTGATATCTCTGTGTAAGTGCATCAAGTGTGTGTAAAGCGGCCTAAAACCAGCAGGGAAAATCAGCTCAGACCCATTCTGAGGATACATTTCCAACACAAAGAAGAAACAAGCAGGGCAAAACAGAGAGAAATTCTTCCAAAATGCGTTCAGGGACTGGCATGCAACCAGGATTGACCACATCTACAGCCCCAGCGGCAGAAGACATAAGGCTGGACACTCTTGGGGCTGAGACGATTGGTGAGGTTGGGAAAGCAAATGCAGACCCTTGAAAGGAATCCTGCGTGCTCCCCATTCCATGGGTCCCAACTCTCCAGGTTCAACGCAATCTTCCGACAGCGAAAGCACTCATTGGAAACCCAGCGGTTGCTACACCGTGGGATCGGGAAAGCTTTCTGAAACTCACCTCAGTTTTCATCTCCTGGTGCTCGTGTTCTCCATTCAGGCCCCCTTACTAACAATCTCCCCACTTGGAGACTCGGCGCCTTTCCATGCCTCTTTCGTACCGTCTGCAATTTGTCCGCAGGATGAACTGCAAGAGGGGGAACCAATGAGAGACTCGCTGGAGGTGTTTGGTCGGGCACATGTCACTCTCATTTCCCATCACGAAGAAGAATTCACCAGCGGTTCAGCCTGCCACCCCGGATCGACAATAGGGCGTGAAGCCATCCAGCCGTGTTGCGTCCCACTCACAAAAAAGCGACTTGGGAAATGGAGCTCAGGGGCACTGCACTTCCCAAACCTGCAGAGTTCTAAACGATAACTATCGCCCCAAAATATATTGAGGTCAGGCTACGAAGAGGCGCTGAACGCAAGGCAGAACTGCAGGAAACGGATGTCAACGGGTACATCGGAATGGCCCCGATAGCACATGAAAAGCGCCAGAACGTGGACAATGATGCGGTTGGCCAAAAAGGGCGTATGCGTTTTTTCCTGAATATATTCAGGAAAAAACGCATACGCCCTTTTTGGCCAACCAAGCAACCTGGGAGAGCAAATCAGCACTACAAAGAAATCTCTCGCCCCCCCCCCCCCGGGGGCAAAAGGGCCAGGCGAAAAAAGTCTAAAAACCAGAAAGGCAGGACAGCCCACGGAGTCAAGGGAGCCTTGTTAAGCTGATGGGCGGGATGTCAATGGCCAACAGCCAATCTTCACAAGTGTATCCTCTTTCCCAAACCATGTAAAACACAGAACCACAGAGCATAGGGCACTTCCACACATGGGCGTTGACCTTGGGAAAATGAAAAAATCAACCAGACACAGGGACCCCAAAGTTGAGGGCTGCTGTCTTGACAAGAACCTCCACTCCGGTACACGTTTCATATCCCAGGAAAGAGCCAAGTGGACAAAGACGAGTGGACAAGTGGACAAAGACAAGTGGACAAGTGGACAAGTGGTGCTACGTAGGTCCAATGGAGTGTCACTCAGCCATGAAATCCACGTCATGAGGCTGGTAGCAGCATCCTGAGTGGATTTAGGTACGATCATCCTCAGTGAAATAAGTCCCACAAAAAAAGAAACTTATGATATCACTTATCGAGGGAATGTAAAAATCGCTCCCCATACACTGAATCCCCAAACAGAACAGAGTCACGCTTTTAGAAAACACACTTATGCCTGCTTCAGGGGAAAGGTGAGGTGGGGTGACGCATAAAACTCGAGTTTGAAATGAGCACAGATACCCTTCCGAAAACCGAATATGGAATGGACACGACCTACTCCTTGCTCAATCAACTGGACTCACCAGACCCTGTTCATCGCACAAGTATCTATTCGACTAGTAAGCATCTTAAAAGCTAAGTCTTGATATCTCTGTGTAAGTGCATCAAGTGTGTGTAAAGCGGCCTAAAACCAGCAGGGAAAATCAGCTCAGACCCATTCTGAGGATACATTTCCAACATAAAGAAGAAACAAGCAGGGCAAAACAGAGAGAAATTCTTCCAAAATGCGTTCAGGGACTGGCATGCAACCAGGATTGACCACATCTACAGCCCCAGCGGCAGAAGACATAAGGCTGGACACTCTTGGGGCTGAGACGATTGGTGAGGTTGGGAAAGCAAATGCAGACCCTTGAAAGGAATCCTGCGTGCTCCCCATTCCATGGGTCCCAACTCTCCAGGTTCAACGCAATCTTCCGACAGCGAAAGCACTCATTGGAAACCCAGCGGTTGCTACACCGTGGGATCGGGAAAGCTTTCTGAAACTCACCTCAGTTTTCATCTCCTGGTGCTCGTGTTCTCCATTCAGGCCCCCTTACTAACAATCTCCCCACTTGGAGACTCGGCGCCTTTCCATGCCTCTTTCGTACCGTCTGCAATTTGTCCGCAGGATGAACTGCAAGAGGGGGAACCAATGAGAGACTCGCTGGAGGTGTTTGGTCGGGCACATGTCACTCTCATTTCCCATCACGAAGAAGAATTCACCAGCGGTTCAGCCTGCCACCCCGGATCGACAATAGGGCGTGAAGCCATCCAGCCGTGTTGCGTCCCACTCACAAAAAAGCGACTTGGGAAATGGAGCTCAGGGGCCCTGCACTTCCCAAACCTGCAGAGTTCTAAACGATAACTTTCGCCCCAAAATATATTAAGCGCAGGCTACGAAGAGGCGCTGAACGCAAGGCAGAACTGCAGGAAACGGATGTCAACGGGTACATCGGAATGGCCCCGATAGCACATGAAAAGCGCCAGAACGTGGACAATGATGCGGTTGGCCAAAAAGGGCGTATGCGTTTTTTCCTGAATATATTCAGGAAAAAACGCATACGCCCTTTTTGGCCAACCAAGCAACCTGGGAGAGCAAATCAGCACTACAAAGAAATCTCTCGCCCCCCCCCGGGGCAAAAGGGCCAGGCGAAAAAAGTCTAAAAACCAGAAAGGCAGGACAGCCCACGGAGTCAAGGGAGCCTTGTTAAGCTGATGGGCGGGATGTCAATGGCCAACAGCCAATCTTCACAAGTGTATCCTCTTTCCCAAACCATGTAAAACACAGAACCACAGAGCATAGGGCACTTCCACACATGGGCGTTGACCTTGGGAAAAGGAAAAAATCAACCAGACACAGGGACCCCAAAGTTGAGGGCTGCTGTCTTGACAAGAACCTCCACTCCGGTACACGTTTCACATCCCAAGAAAGAGCCAAGTGGACAAAGACGAGTGGACAAGTGGACAAAGACAAGTGGACAAGTGGACAAGTGGTGCTACGTAGGTCCAATGGAGTGTCACTCAGCCATGAAATCCACGTCATGAGGCTGGTAGCAGCATCCTGAGTGGATTTAGGTACGATCATCCTCAGTGAAATAAGTCCCACAAAAAAAGAAACTTATGATATCACTTATCGAGGGAATGTAAAAATCGCTCCCCATGCACTGAATCCCCAAACAGAACAGAGTCACGCTTTTAGAAAACACACTTATGCCTGCTTCAGGGGAAAGGTGAGGTGGGGTGACGCATAAAACTCGAGTTTGAAATGAGCACAGATACCCTTCCGAAAACCGAATATGGAATGGACACGACCTACTCCTTGCTCAATCAACTGGACTCACCAGACCCTGTTCATCGCACAAGTATCTATCCGACTAGTAAGCATCTTAAAAGCTAAGTCTTGATATCTCTGTGTAAGTGCATCAAGTGTGTGTAAAGCGGCCTAAAACCAGCAGGGAAAATCAGCTCAGACCCATTCTGAGGATACATTTCCAACACAAAGAAGAAACAAGCAGGGCAAAACAGAGAGAAATTCTTCCAAAATGCGTTCAGGGACTGGCATGCAACCAGGATTGACCACATCTACAGCCCCAGCGGCAGAAGACATAAGGCTGGACACTCTTGGGGCTGAGACGATTGGTGAGGTTGGGAAAGCAAATGCAGACCCTTGAAAGGAATCCTGCGTGCTCCCCATTCCATGGGTCCCAACTCTCCAGGTTCAACGCAATCTTCCGACAGCGAAAGCACTCATTGGAAACCCAGCGGTTGCTACACCGTGGGATCGGGAAAGCTTTCTGAAACTCACCTCAGTTTTCATCTCCTGGTGCTCGTGTTCTCCATTCAGGCCCCCTTACTAACAATCTCCCCACTTGGAGACTCGGCGCCTTTCCATGCCTCTTTCGTACCGTCTGCAATTTGTCCGCAGGATGAACTGCAAGAGGGGGAACCAATGAGAGACTCGCTGGAGGTGTTTGGTCGGGCACATGTCACTCTCATTTCCCATCACGAAGAAGAATTCACCAGCGGTTCAGCCTGCCACCCCGGATCGACAATAGGGCGTGAAGCCATCCAGCCGTGTTGCGTCCCACTCACAAAAAAGCGACTTGGGAAATGGAGCTCAGGGGCACTGCACTTCCCAAACCTGCAGAGTTCTAAACGATAACTATCGCCCCAAAATATATTGAGGTCAGGCTACGAAGAGGCGCTGAACGCAAGGCAGAACTGCAGGAAACGGATGTCAACGGGTACATCGGAATGGCCCCGATAGCACATGAAAAGCGCCAGAACGTGGACAATGATGCGGTTGGCCAAAAAGGGCGTATGCGTTTTTTCCTGAATATATTCAGGAAAAAACGCATACGCCCTTTTTGGCCAACCAAGCAACCTGGGAGAGCAAATCAGCACTACAAAGAAATCTCTCGCCCCCCCCCCCCCCGGGGCAAAAGGGCCAGGCGAAAAAGGTCTAAAAACCAGAAAGGCAGGACAGCCCACGGAGTCAAGGGAGCCTTGTTAAGCTGATGGGCGGGATGTCAATGGCCAACAGCCAATCTTCACAAGTGTATCCTCTTTCCCAAACCATGTAAAACACAGAACCACAGAGCATAGGGCACTTCCACACATGGGCGTTGACCTTGGGAAAATGAAAAAATCAACCAGACACAGGGACCCCAAAGTTGAGGGCTGCTGTCTTGACAAGAACCTCCACTCCGATACACGTTTCATATCCCAGGAAAGAGCCAAGTGGACAAAGACGAGTGGACAAGTGGACAAGTGCAGAAGTGGTGCTACGTAGGTCCAATGGAGTGTCACTCAGCCATGAAATCCACGTCATGAGGCTGGTAGCAGCATCCTGAGTGGATTTAGGTACGATCATCCTCAGTGAAATAAGTCCCACAAAAAAAGAAACTTATGATATCACTTATCGAGGGAATGTAAAAATCGCTCCCCATGCACTGAATCCCCAAACAGAACAGAGTCACGCTTTTAGAAAACACACTTATGCCTGCTTCAGGGGAAAGGTGAGGTGGGGTGACGCATAAAACTCGAGTTTGAAATGAGCACAGATACCCTTCCGAAAACCGAATATGGAATGGACACGACCTACTCCTTGCTCAATCAACTGGACTCACCAGACCCTGTTCATCGCACAAGTATCTATCCGACTAGTAAGCATCTTAAAAGCTAAGTCTTGATATCTCTGTGTAAGTGCATCAAGTGTGTGTAAAGCGGCCTAAAACCAGCAGGGAAAATCAGCTCAGACCCATTCTGAGGATACATTTCCAACATAAAGAAGAAACAAGCAGGGCAAAACAGAGAGAAATTCTTCCAAAATGCGTTCAGGGACTGGCATGCAACCAGGATTGACCACATCTACAGCCCCAGCGGCAGAAGACATAAGGCTGGACACTCTTGGGGCTGAGACGATTGGTGAGGTTGGGAAAGCAAATGCAGACCCTTGAAAGGAATCCTGCGTGCTCCCCATTCCATGGCTCCCAACTCTCCAGGTTCAACGCAATCTTCCGACAGCGAAAGCACTCATTGGAAACCCAGCGGTTGCTACACCGTGGGATCGGGAAAGCTTTCTGAAACTCACCTCAGTTTTCATCTCCTGGTGCTCGTGTTCTCCATTCAGGCCCCCTTACTAACAATCTCCCCACTTGGAGACTCGGCGCCTTTCCGTGCCTCTTTCGTACCGTCTGCAATTTGTCCGCAGGATGAACTGCAAGAGGGGGAACCAATGAGAGACTCGCTGGAGGTGTTTGGTCGGGCACATGTCACTCTCATTTCCCATCACGAAGAAGAATTCACCAGCGGTTCAGCCTGCCACCCCGGATCGACAATAGGGCGTGAAGCCATCCAGCCGTGTTGCGTCCCACTCACAAAAAAGCGACTTGGGAAATGGAGCTCAGGGGCACTGCACTTCCCAAACCTGCAGAGTTCTAAACGATAACTATCGCCCCAAAATATATTGAGGTCAGGCTAAGAAGAGGCGCTGAACGCAAGGCAGAACTGCAGGAAACGGATGTCAACGGGTACATCGGAATGGCCCCGATAGCACATGAAAAGCGCCAGAACGTGGACAATGATGCGGTTGGCCAAAAAGGGCGTATGCGTTTTTTCCTGAATATATTCAGGAAAAAACGCATACGCCCTTTTTGGCCAACCAAGCAACCTGGGAGAGCAAATCAGCACTACAAAGAAATCTCTCGCCCCCCCCCCCGGGGCAAAAGGGCCAGGCGAAAAAAGTCTAAAAACCAGAAAGGCAGGACAGCCCACGGAGTCAAGGGAGCCTTGTTAAGCTGATGGGCGGGATGTCAATGGCCAACAGCCAATCTTCACAAGTGTATCCTCTTTCCCAAACCATGTAAAACACAGAACCACAGAGCATAGGGCACTTCCACACATGGGCGTTGACCTTGGGAAAATGAAAAAATCAACCAGACACAGGGACCCCAAAGTTGAGGGCTGCTGTCTTGACAAGAACCTCCACTCCGGTACACGTTTCATATCCCAGGAAAGAGCCAAGTGGACAAAGACGAGTGGACAAGTGGACAAAGACAAGTGGACAAGTGGACAAGTGGTGCTACGTAGGTCCAATGGAGTGTCACTCAGCCATGAAATCCACGTCATGAGGCTGGTAGCAGCATCCTGAGTGGATTTAGGTACGATCATCCTCAGTGAAATAAGTCCCACAAAAAAAGAAACTTATGATATCACTTATCGAGGGAATGTAAAAATCACTCCCCATGCACTGAATCCCCAAACAGAACAGAGTCACGCTTTTAGAAAACACACTTATGCCTGCTTCAGGGGAAAGGTGAGGTGGGGTGACGCATAAAACTCGAGTTTGAAATGAGCACAGATACCCTTCCGAAAACCGAATATGGAATGGACACGACCTACTCCTTGCTCAATCAACTGGACTCACCAGACCCTGTTCATCGCACAAGTATCTATCCGACTAGTAAGCATCTTAAAAGCTAAGTCTTGATATCTCTGTGTAAGTGCATCAAGTGTGTGTAAAGCGGCCTAAAACCAGCAGGGAAAATCAGCTCAGACCCATTCTGAGGATACATTTCCAACATAAAGAAGAAACAAGCAGGGCAAAACAGAGAGAAATTCTTCCAAAATGCGTTCAGGGACTGGCATGCAACCAGGATTGACCACATCTACAGCCCCAGCGGCAGAAGACATAAGGCTGGACACTCTTGGGGCTGAGACGATTGGTGAGGTTGGGAAAGCAAATGCAGACCCTTGAAAGGAATCCTGCGTGCTCCCCATTCCATGGGTCCCAACTCTCCAGGTTCAACGCAATCTTCCGACAGCGAAAGCACTCATTGGAAACCCAGCGGATGCTACACCGTGGGATCGGGAAAGCTTTCTGAAACTCACCTCAGTTTTCATCTCCTGGTGCTCGTGTTCTCCATTCAGGCCCCCTTACTAACAATCTCCCCACTTGGAGACTCGGCGCCTTTCCATGCCTCTTTCGTACCGTCTGCAATTTGTCCGCAGGATGAACTGCAAGAGGGGGAACCAATGAGAGACTCGCTGGAGGTGTTTGGTCGGGCACATGTCACTCTCATTTCCCATCACGAAGAAGAATTCACCAGCGGTTCAGCCTGCCACCCCGGATCGACAATAGGGCGTGAAGCCATCCAGCCGAGTTGCGTCCCACTCACAAAAAAGCGACTTGGGAAATGGAGCTCAGGGGCACTGCACTTCCCAAACCTGCAGAGTTCTAAACGATAACTATCGCCCCAAAATATATTGAGGTCAGGCTACGAAGAGGCGCTGAACGCAAGGCAGAACTGCAGGAAACGGATGTCAACGGGTACATCGGAATGGCCCCGATAGCACATGAAAAGCGCCAGAACGTGGACAATGATGCGGTTGGCCAAAAAGGGCGTATGCGTTTTTTCCTGAATATATTCAGGAAAAAACGCATACGCCCTTTTTGGCCAACCAAGCAACCTGGGAGAGCAAATCAGCACTACAAAGAAATCTCTCGCCCCCCCCCCCACGGGGCAAAAGGGCCAGGCGAAAAAAGTCTAAAAACCAGAAAGGCAGGACAGCCCACGGAGTCAAGGGAGCCTTGTTAAGCTGATGGGCGGGATGTCAATGGCCAACAGCCAATCTTCACAAGTGTATCCTCTTTCCCAAACCATGTAAAACACAGAACCACAGAGCATAGGGCACTTCCACACATGGGCGTTGACCTTGGGAAAATGAAAAAATCAACCAGACACCGGGACCCCAAAGTTGAGGGCTGCTGTCTTGACAAGAACCTCCACTCCGGTACACGTTTCATATCCCAGGAAAGAGCCAAGTGGACAAAGACGAGTGGACAAGTGGACAAAGACAAGTGGACAAGTGGACAAGTGGTGCTACGTAGGTCCAATGGAGTGTCACTCAGCCATGAAATCCACGTCATGAGGCTGGTAGCAGCATCCTGAGTGGATTTAGGTACGATCATCCTCAGTGAAATAAGTCCCACAAAAAAAGAAACTTATGATATCACTTATCGAGGGAATGTAAAAATCGCTCCCCATGCACTGAATCCCCAAACAGAACAGAGTCACGCTTTTAGAAAACACACTTATGCCTGCTTCAGGGGAAAGGTGAGGTGGGGTGACGCATAAAACTCGAGTTTGAAATGAGCACAGATACCCTTCCGAAAACCGAATATGGAATGGACACGACCTACTCCTTGCTCAATCAACTGGACTCACCAGACCCTGTTCATCGCACAAGTATCTATCCGACTAGTAAGCATCTTAAAAGCTAAGTCTTGATATCTCTGTGTAAGTGCATCAAGTGTGTGTAAAGCGGCCTAAAACCAGCAGGGAAAATCAGCTCAGACCCATTCTGAGGATACATTTCCAACATAAAGAAGAAACAAGCAGGGCAAAACAGAGAGAAATTCTTCCAAAATGCGTTCAGGGACTGGCATGCAACCAGGATTGACCACATCTACAGCCCCAGCGGCAGAAGACATAAGGCTGGACACTCTTGGGGCTGAGACGATTGGTGAGGTTGGGAAAGCAAATGCAGACCCTTGAAAGGAATCCTGCGTGCTCCCCATTCCATGGGTCCCAACTCTCCAGGTTCAACGCAATCTTCCGACAGCGAAAGCACTCATTGGAAACCCAGCGGTTGCTACACCGTGGGATCGGGAAAGCTTTCTGAAACTCACCTCAGTTTTCATCTCCTGGTGCTCGTGTTCTCCATTCAGGCCCCCTTACTAACAATCTCCCCACTTGGAGACTCGGCGCCTTTCCATGCCTCTTTCGTACCGTCTGCAATTTGTCCGCAGGATGAACTGCAAGAGGGGGAACCAATGAGAGACTCGCTGGAGGTGTTTGGTCGGGCACATGTCACTCTCATTTCCCATCACGAAGAAGAATTCACCAGCGGTTCAGCCTGCCACCCCGGATCGACAATAGGGCGTGAAGCCATCCAGCCGTGTTGCGTCCCACTCACAAAAAAGCGACTTGGGAAATGGAGCTCAGGGGCACTGCACTTCCCAAACCTGCAGAGTTCTAAACGATAACTTTCGCCCCAAAATATATTGAGCGCAGGCTACGAAGAGGCGCTGAACGCAAGGCAGAACTGCAGGAAACGGATGTCAACGGGTACATCGGAATGGCCCCGATAGCACATGAAAAGCGCCAGAACGTGGACAATGATGCGGTTGGCCAAAAAGGGCGTATGCGTTTTTTCCTGAATATATTCAGGAAAAAACGCATACGCCCTTTTTGGCCAACCAAGCAACCTGGGAGAGCAAATCAGCACTACAAAGAAATCTCTCGCCCCCCCCCCCCCCGGGGCAAAAGGGCCAGGCGAAAAAAGTCTAAAAACCAGAAAGGCAGGACAGCCCACGGAGTCAAGGGAGCCTTGTTAAGCTGATGGGCGGGATGTCAATGGCCAACAGCCAATCTTCACAAGTGTATCCTCTTTCCCAAACCATGTAAAACACAGAACCACAGAGCATAGGGCACTTCCACACATGGGCGTTGACCTTGGGAAAAGGAAAAAATCAACCAGACACAGGGACCCCAAAGTTGAGGGCTGCTGTCTTGACAAGAACCTCCACTCCGGTACACGTTTCATATCCCAGGAAAGAGCCAAGTGGACAAAGACGAGTGGACAAGTGGACAAAGACAAGTGGACAAGTGGACAAGTGGTGCTACGTAGGTCCAATGGAGTGTCACTCAGCCATGAAATCCACGTCATGAGGCTGGTAGCAGCATCCTGAGTGGATTTAGGTACGATCATCCTCAGTGAAATAAGTCCCACAAAAAAAGAAACTTATGATATCACTTATCGAGGGAATGTAAAAATCGCTCCCCATGCACTGAATCCCCAAACAGAACAGAGTCACGCTTTTAGAAAACACACTTATGCCTGCTTCAGGGGAAAGGTGAGGTGGGGTGACGCATAAAACTCGAGTTTGAAATGAGCACAGATACCCTTCCGAAAACCGAATATGGAATGGACACGACCTACTCCTTGCTCAATCAACTGGACTCACCAGACCCTGTTCATCGCACAAGTATCTATCCGACTAGTAAGCATCTTAAAAGCTAAGTCTTGATATCTCTGTGTAAGTGCATCAAGTGTGTGTAAAGCGGCCTAAAACCAGCAGGGAAAATCAGCTCAGACCCATTCTGAGGATACATTTCCAACACAAAGAAGAAACAAGCAGGGCAAAACAGAGAGAAATTCTTCCAAAATGCGTTCAGGGACTGGCATGCAACCAGGATTGACCACATCTACAGCCCCAGCGGCAGAAGACATAAGGCTGGACACTCTTGGGGCTGAGACGATTGGTGAGGTTGGGAAAGCAAATGCAGACCCTTGAAAGGAATCCTGCGTGCTCCCCATTCCATGGGTCCCAACTCTCCAGGTTCAACGCAATCTTCCGACAGCGAAAGCACTCATTGGAAACCCAGCGGTTGCTACACCGTGGGATCGGGAAAGCTTTCTGAAACTCACCTCAGTTTTCATCTCCTGGTGCTCGTGTTCTCCATTCAGGCCCCCTTACTAACAATCTCCCCACTTGGAGACTCGGCGCCTTTCCATGCCTCTTTCGTACCGTCTGCAATTTGTCCGCAGGATGAACTGCAAGAGGGGGAACCAATGAGAGACTCGCTGGAGGTGTTTGGTCGGGCACATGTCACTCTCATTTCCCATCACGAAGAAGAATTCACCAGCGGTTCAGCCTGCCACCCCGGATCGACAATAGGGCGTGAAGCCATCCAGCCGTGTTGCGTCCCACTCACAAAAAAGCGACTTGGGAAATGGAGCTCAGGGGCACTGCACTTCCCAAACCTGCAGAGTTCTAAACGATAACTATCGCCCCAAAATATATTGAGGTCAGGCTACGAAGAGGCGCTGAACGCAAGGCAGAACTGCAGGAAACGGATGTCAACGGGTACATCGGAATGGCCCCGATAGCACATGAAAAGCGCCAGAACGTGGACAATGATGCGGTTGGCCAAAAAGGGCGTATGCGTTTTTTCCTGAATATATTCAGGAAAAAACGCATACGCCCTTTTTGGCCAACCAAGCAACCTGGGAGAGCAAATCAGCACTACAAAGAAATCTCTCGCCCCCCCCCCCGGGGGCAAAAGGGCCAGGCGAAAAAAGTCTAAAAACCAGAAAGGCAGGACAGCCCACGGAGTCAAGGGAGCCTTGTTAAGCTGATGGGCGGGATGTCAATGGCCAACAGCCAATCTTCACAAGTGTATCCTCTTTCCCAAACCATGGAAAACACAGAACCACAGAGCATAGGGCACTTCCACACATGGGCGTTGACCTTGGGAAAATGAAAAAATCAACCAGACACAGGGACCCCAAAGTTGAGGGCTGCTGTCTTGACAAGAACCTCCACTCCGGTACACGTTTCATATCCCAGGAAAGAGCCAAGTGGACAAAGACGAGTGGACAAGTGGACAAAGACAAGTGGACAAGTGGACAAGTGGTGCTACGTAGGTCCAATGGAGTGTCACTCAGCCATGAAATCCACGTCATGAGGCTGGTAGCAGCATCCTGAGTGGATTTAGGTACGATCATCCTCAGTGAAATAAGTCCCACAAAAAAAGAAACTTATGATATCACTTATCGAGGGAATGTAAAAATCGCTCCCCATGAACGGAATCCCCAAACAGAACAGAGTCACGCTTTTAGAAAACACACTTATGCCTGCTTCAGGGGAAAGGTGAGGTGGGGTGACGCATAAAACTCGAGTTTGAAATGAGCACAGATACCCTTCCGAAAACCGAATATGGAATGGACACGACCTACTCCTTGCTCAATCAACTGGACTCACCAGACCCTGTTCATCGCACAAGTATCTATCCGACTAGTAAGCATCTTAAAAGCTAAGTCTTGATATCTCTGTGTAAGTGCATCAAGTGTGTGTAAAGCGGCCTAAAACCAGCAGGGAAAATCAGCTCAGACCCATTCTGAGGATACATTTCCAACATAAAGAAGAAACAAGCAGGGCAAAACAGAGAGAAATTCTTCCAAAATGCGTTCAGGGACTGGCATGCAACCAGGATTGACCACATCTACAGCCCCAGCGGCAGAAGACATAAGGCTGGACACTCTTGGGGCTGAGACGATTGGTGAGGTTGGGAAAGCAAATGCAGACCCTTGAAAGGAATCCTGCGTGCTCCCCATTCCATGGCTCCCAACTCTCCAGGTTCAACGCAATCTTCCGACAGCGAAAGCACTCATTGGAAACCCAGCGGTTGCTACACCGTGGGATCGGGAAAGCTTTCTGAAACTCACCTCAGTTTTCATCTCCTGGTGCTCGTGTTCTCCATTCAGGCCCCCTTACTAACAATCTCCCCACTTGGAGACTCGGCGCCTTTCCGTGCCTCTTTCGTACCGTCTGCAATTTGTCCGCAGGATGAACTGCAAGAGGGGGAACCAATGAGAGACTCGCTGGAGGTGTTTGGTCGGGCACATGTCACTCTCATTTCCCATCACGAAGAAGAATTCACCAGCGGTTCAGCCTGCCACCCCGGATCGACAATAGGGCGTGAAGCCATCCAGCCGTGTTGCGTCCCACTCACAAAAAAGCGACTTGGGAAATGGAGCTCAGGGGCACTGCACTTCCCAAACCTGCAGAGTTCTAAACGATAACTATCGCCCCAAAATATATTGAGGTCAGGCTAAGAAGAGGCGCTGAACGCAAGGCAGAACTGCAGGAAACGGATGTCAACGGGTACATCGGAATGGCCCCGATAGCACATGAAAAGCGCCAGAACGTGGACAATGATGCGGTTGGCCAAAAAGGGCGTATGCGTTTTTTCCTGAATATATTCAGGAAAAAACGCATACGCCCTTTTTGGCCAACCAAGCAACCTGGGAGAGCAAATCAGCACTACAAAGAAATCTCTCGCCCCCCCCCCCGGGGCAAAAGGGCCAGGCGAAAAAAGTCTAAAAACCAGAAAGGCAGGACAGCCCACGGAGTCAAGGGAGCCTTGTTAAGCTGATGGGCGGGATGTCAATGGCCAACAGCCAATCTTCACAAGTGTATCCTCTTTCCCAAACCATGTAAAACACAGAACCACAGAGCATAGGGCACTTCCACACATGGGCGTTGACCTTGGGAAAATGAAAAAATCAACCAGACACAGGGACCCCAAAGTTGAGGGCTGCTGTCTTGACAAGAACCTCCACTCCGGTACACGTTTCATATCCCAGGAAAGAGCCAAGTGGACAAAGACGAGTGGACAAGTGGACAAAGACAAGTGGACAAGTGGACAAGTGGTGCTACGTAGGTCCAATGGAGTGTCACTCAGCCATGAAATCCACGTCATGAGGCTGGTAGCAGCATCCTGAGTGGATTTAGGTACGATCATCCTCAGTGAAATAAGTCCCACAAAAAAAGAAACTTATGATATCACTTATCGAGGGAATGTAAAAATCACTCCCCATGCACTGAATCCCCAAACAGAACAGAGTCACGCTTTTAGAAAACACACTTATGCCTGCTTCAGGGGAAAGGTGAGGTGGGGTGACGCATAAAACTCGAGTTTGAAATGAGCACAGATACCCTTCCGAAAACCGAATATGGAATGGACACGACCTACTCCTTGCTCAATCAACTGGACTCACCAGACCCTGTTCATCACACAAGTATCTATCCGACTAGTAAGCATCTTAAAAGCTAAGTCTTGATATCTCTGTGTAAGTGCATCAAGTGTGTGTAAAGCGGCCTAAAACCAGCAGGGAAAATCAGCTCAGACCCATTCTGAGGATACATTTCCAACATAAAGAAGAAACAAGCAGGGCAAAACAGAGAGAAATTCTTCCAAAATGCGTTCAGGGACTGGCATGCAACCAGGATTGACCACATCTACAGCCCCAGCGGCAGAAGACATAAGGCTGGACACTCTTGGGGCTGAGACGATTGGTGAGGTTGGGAAAGCAAATGCAGACCCTTGAAAGGAATCCTGCGTGCTCCCCATTCCATGGGTCCCAACTCTCCAGGTTCAACGCAATCTTCCGACAGCGAAAGCACTCATTGGAAACCCAGCGGATGCTACACCGTGGGATCGGGAAAGCTTTCTGAAACTCACCTCAGTTTTCATCTCCTGGTGCTCGTGTTCTCCATTCAGGCCCCCTTACTAACAATCTCCCCACTTGGAGACTCGGCGCCTTTCCATGCCTCTTTCGTACCGTCTGCAATTTGTCCGCAGGATGAACTGCAAGAGGGGGAACCAATGAGAGACTCGCTGGAGGTGTTTGGTCGGGCACATGTCACTCTCATTTCCCATCACGAAGAAGAATTCACCAGCGGTTCAGCCTGCCACCCCGGATCGACAATAGGGCGTGAAGCCATCCAGCCGAGTTGCGTCCCACTCACAAAAAAGCGACTTGGGAAATGGAGCTCAGGGGCACTGCACTTCCCAAACCTGCAGAGTTCTAAACGATAACTATCGCCCCAAAATATATTGAGGTCAGGCTACGAAGAGGCGCTGAACGCAAGGCAGAACTGCAGGAAACGGATGTCAACGGGTACATCGGAATGGCCCCGATAGCACATGAAAAGCGCCAGAACGTGGACAATGATGCGGTTGGCCAAAAAGGGCGTATGCGTTTTTTCCTGAATATATTCAGGAAAAAACGCATACGCCCTTTTTGGCCAACCAAGCAACCTGGGAGAGCAAATCAGCACTACAAAGAAATCTCTCGCCCCCCCCCCACGGGGCAAAAGGGCCAGGCGAAAAAAGTCTAAAAACCAGAAAGGCAGGACAGCCCACGGAGTCAAGGGAGCCTTGTTAAGCTGATGGGCGGGATGTCAATGGCCAACAGCCAATCTTCACAAGTGTATCCTCTTTCCCAAACCATGTAAAACACAGAACCACAGAGCATAGGGCACTTCCACACATGGGCGTTGACCTTGGGAAAATGAAAAAATCAACCAGACACCGGGACCCCAAAGTTGAGGGCTGCTGTCTTGACAAGAACCTCCACTCCGGTACACGTTTCATATCCCAGGAAAGAGCCAAGTGGACAAAGACGAGTGGACAAGTGGACAAAGACAAGTGGACAAGTGGACAAGTGGTGCTACGTAGGTCCAATGGAGTGTCACTCAGCCATGAAATCCACGTCATGAGGCTGGTAGCAGCATCCTGAGTGGATTTAGGTACGATCATCCTCAGTGAAATAAGTCCCACAAAAAAAGAAACTTATGATATCACTTATCGAGGGAATGTAAAAATCGCTCCCCATGCACTGAATCCCCAAACAGAACAGAGTCACGCTTTTAGAAAACACACTTATGCCTGCTTCAGGGGAAAGGTGAGGTGGGGTGACGCATAAAACTCGAGTTTGAAATGAGCACAGATACCCTTCCGAAAACCGAATATGGAATGGACACGACCTACTCCTTGCTCAATCAACTGGACTCACCAGACCCTGTTCATCGCACAAGTATCTATCCGACTAGTAAGCATCTTAAAAGCTAAGTCTTGATATCTCTGTGTAAGTGCATCAAGTGTGTGTAAAGCGGCCTAAAACCAGCAGGGAAAATCAGCTCAGACCCATTCTGAGGATACATTTCCAACATAAAGAAGAAACAAGCAGGGCAAAACAGAGAGAAATTCTTCCAAAATGCGTTCAGGGACTGGCATGCAACCAGGATTGACCACATCTACAGCCCCAGCGGCAGAAGACATAAGGCTGGACACTCTTGGGGCTGAGACGATTGGTGAGGTTGGGAAAGCAAATGCAGACCCTTGAAAGGAATCCTGCGTGCTCCCCATTCCATGGGTCCCAACTCTCCAGGTTCAACGCAATCTTCCGACAGCGAAAGCACTCATTGGAAACCCAGCGGTTGCTACACCGTGGGATCGGGAAAGCTTTCTGAAACTCACCTCAGTTTTCATCTCCTGGTGCTCGTGTTCTCCATTCAGGCCCCCTTACTAACAATCTCCCCACTTGGAGACTCGGCGCCTTTCCATGCCTCTTTCGTACCGTCTGCAATTTGTCCGCAGGATGAACTGCAAGAGGGGGAACCAATGAGAGACTCGCTGGAGGTGTTTGGTCGGGCACATGTCACTCTCATTTCCCATCACGAAGAAGAATTCACCAGCGGTTCAGCCTGCCACCCCGGATCGACAATAGGGCGTGAAGCCATCCAGCCGTGTTGCGTCCCACTCACAAAAAAGCGACTTGGGAAATGGAGCTCAGGGGCACTGCACTTCCCAAACCTGCAGAGTTCTAAACGATAACTTTCGCCCCAAAATATATTGAGCGCAGGCTACGAAGAGGCGCTGAACGCAAGGCAGAACTGCAGGAAACGGATGTCAACGGGTACATCGGAATGGCCCCGATAGCACATGAAAAGCGCCAGAACGTGGACAATGATGCGGTTGGCCAAAAAGGGCGTATGCGTTTTTTCCTGAATATATTCAGGAAAAAACGCATACGCCCTTTTTGGCCAACCAAGCAACCTGGGAGAGCAAATCAGCACTACAAAGAAATCTCTCGCCCCCCCCCCCCCCGGGGCAAAAGGGCCAGGCGAAAAAAGTCTAAAAACCAGAAAGGCAGGACAGCCCACGGAGTCAAGGGAGCCTTGTTAAGCTGATGGGCGGGATGTCAATGGCCAACAGCCAATCTTCACAAGTGTATCCTCTTTCCCAAACCATGGAAAACACAGAACCACAGAGCATAGGGCACTTCCACACATGGGCGTTGACCTTGGGAAAATGAAAAAATCAACCAGACACAGGGACCCCAAAGTTGAGGGCTGCTGTCTTGACAAGAACCTCCACTCCGGTACACGTTTCATATCCCAGGAAAGAGCCAAGTGGACAAAGACGAGTGGACAAGTGGACAAAGACAAGTGGACAAGTGGACAAGTGGTGCTACGTAGGTCCAATGGAGTGTCACTCAGCCATGAAATCCACGTCATGAGGCTGGTAGCAGCATCCTGAGTGGATTTAGGTACGATCATCCTCAGTGAAATAAGTCCCACAAAAAAAGAAACTTATGATATCACTTATCGAGGGAATGTAAAAATCGCTCCCCATGAACGGAATCCCCAAACAGAACAGAGTCACGCTTTTAGAAAACACACTTATGCCTGCTTCAGGGGAAAGGTGAGGTGCGGTGACGCATAAAACTCGAGTTTGAAATGAGCACAGATACCCTTCCGAAAACCGAATATGGAATGGACACGACCTACTCCTTGCTCAATCAACTGGACTCACCAGACCCTGTTCATCGCACAAGTATCTATCCGACTAGTAAGCATCTTACAAGCTAAGTCTTGATATCTCTGTGTAAGTGCATCAAGGGTGTGTAAAGCGGCCTAAAACCAGCAGGGAAAATCAGCTCAGACCCATTCTGAGGATACATTTCCAACACAAAGAAGAAACAAGCAGGGCAAAACAGAGAGAAATTCTTCCAAAATGCGTTCAGGGACTGGCATGCAACCAGGATTGACCACATCTACAGCCCCAGCGGCAGAAGACAGAAGGCTGGACACTCTTGGGGCTGAGACGATTGGTGAGGTTGGGAAAGCAAATGCAGACCCTTGAAAGGAATCCTGCGTGCTCCCCATTCCATGGCTCCCAACTCTCCAGGTTCAACGCAATCTTCCGACAGCGAAAGCACTCATTGGAAACCCAGCGGTTGCTACACCGTGGGATCGGGAAAGCTTTCTGAAACTCACCTCAGTTTTCATCTCCTGGTGCTCGTGTTCTCCATTCAGGCCCCCTTACTAACAATCTCCCCACTTGGAGACTCGGCGCCTTTCCATGCCTCTTTCGTACCGTCTGCAATTTGTCCGCAGGATGAACTGCAAGAGGGGGAACCAATGAGAGACTCGCTGGAGGTGTTTGGTCGGGCACATGTCACTCTCATTTCCCATCACGAAGAAGAATTCACCAGCGGTTCAGCCTGCCACCCCGGATCGACAATAGGGCGTGAAGCCATCCAGCCGTGTTGCGTCCCACTCACAAAAAAGCGACTTGGGAAATGGAGCTCAGGGGCACTGCACTTCCCAAACCTGCAGAGTTCTAAACGATAACTATCGCCCCAAAATATATTGAGGTCAGGCTACGAAGAGGCGCTGAACGCAAGGCAGAACTGCAGGAAACGGATGTCAACGGGTACATCGGAATGGCCCCGATAGCACATGAAAAGCGCCAGAACGTGGACAATGATGCGGTTGGCCAAAAAGGGCGTATGCGTTTTTTCCTGAATATATTCAGGAAAAAACGCATACGCCCTTTTTGGCCAACCAAGCAACCTGGGAGAGCAAATCAGCACTACAAAGAAATCTCTCGCCCCCCCCCCCGGGGCAAAAGGGCCAGGCGAAAAAAGTCTAAAAACCAGAAAGGCAGGACAGCCCACGGAGTCAAGGGAGCCTTGTTAAGCTGATGGGCGGGATGTCAATGGCCAACAGCCAATCTTCACAAGTGTATCCTCTTTCCCAAACCATGTAAAACACAGAACCACAGAGCATAGGGCACTTCCACACATGGGCGTTGACCTTGGGAAAATGAAAAAATCAACCAGACACAGGGACCCCAAAGTTGAGGGCTGCTGTCTTGACAAGAACCTCCACTCCGGTACACGTTTCATATCCCAGGAAAGAGCCAAGTGGACAAAGACGAGTGGACAAGTGGACAAAGACAAGTGGACAAGTGGACAAGTGGTGCTACGTAGGTCCAATGGAGTGTCACTCAGCCATGAAATCCACGTCATGAGGCTGGTAGCAGCATCCTGAGTGGATTTAGGTACGATCATCCTCAGTGAAATAAGTCCCACAAAAAAAGAAACTTATGATATCACTTATCGAGGGAATGTAAAAATCGCTCCCCATGCACTGAATCCCCAAACAGAACAGAGTCACGCTTTTAGAAAACACACTTATGCCTGCTTCAGGGGAAAGGTGAGGTGGGGTGACGCATAAAACTCGAGTTTGAAATGAGCACAGATACCCTTCCGAAAACCGAATATGGAATGGACACGACCTACTCCTTGCTCAATCAACTGGACTCACCAGACCCTGTTCATCGCACAAGTATCTATCCGACTAGTAAGCATCTTAAAAGCTAAGTCTTGATATCTCTGTGTAAGTGCATCAAGTGTGTGTAAAGCGGCCTAAAACCAGCAGGGAAAATCAGCTCAGACCCATTCTGAGGATACATTTACAACATAAAGAAGAAACAAGCAGGGCAAAACAGAGAGAAATTCTTCCAAAATGCGTTCAGGGACTGGCATGCAACCAGGATTGACCACATCTACAGCCCCAGCGGCAGAAGACATAAGGCTGGACACTCTTGGGGCTGAGACGATTGGTGAGGTTGGGAAAGCAAATGCAGACCCTTGAAAGGAATCCTGCGTGCTCCCCATTCCATGGGTCCCAACTCTCCAGGTTCAACGCAATCTTCCGACAGCGAAAGCACTCATTGGAAACCCAGCGGTTGCTACACCGTGGGATCGGGAAAGCTTTCTGAAACTCACCTCAGTTTTCATCTCCTGGTGCTCGTGTTCTCCATTCAGGCCCCCTTACTAACAATCTCCCCACTTGGAGACTCGGCGCCTTTCCATGCCTCTTTCGTACCGTCTGCAATTTGTCCGCAGGATGAACTGCAAGAGGGGGAACCAATGAGAGACTCGCTGGAGGTGTTTGGTCGGGCACATGTCACTCTCATTTCCCATCACGAAGAAGAATTCACCAGCGGTTCAGCCTGCCACCCCGGATCGACAATAGGGCGTGAAGCCATCCAGCCGTGTTGCGTCCCACTCACAAAAAAGCGACTTGGGAAATGGAGCTCAGGGGCACTGCACTTCCCAAACCTGCAGAGTTCTAAACGATAACTATCGCCCCAAAATATATTGAGGTCAGGCTACGAAGAGGCGCTGAACGCAAGGCAGAACTGCAGGAAACGGATGTCAACGGGTACATCGGAATGGCCCCGATAGCACATGAAAAGCGCCAGAACGTGGACAATGATGCGGTTGGCCAAAAAGGGCGTATGCGTTTTTTCCTGAATATATTCAGGAAAAAACGCATACGCCCTTTTTGGCCAACCAAGCAACCTGGGAGAGCAAATCAGCACTACAAAGAAATCTCTCGCCCCCCCCCCCCCCGGGGCAAAAGGGCCAGGCGAAAAAAGTCTAAAAACCAGAAAGGCAGGACAGCCCACGGAGTCAAGGGAGCCTTGTTAAGCTGATGGGCGGGATGTCAATGGCCAACAGCCAATCTTCACAAGTGTATCCTCTTTCCCAAACCATGTAAAACACAGAACCACAGAGCATAGGGCACTTCCACACATGGGCGTTGACCTTGGGAAAATGAAAAAATCAACCAGACACAGGGACCCCAAAGTTGAGGGCTGCTGTCTTGATAAGAACCTCCACTCCGGTACACGTTTCATATCCCAGGAAAGAGCCAAGTGGACAAAGACGAGTGGACAAGTGGACAAAGACAAGTGGACAAGTGGTGCTACGTAGGTCCAATGGAGTGTCACTCAGCCATGAAATCCACGTCATGAGGCTGGTAGCAGCATCCTGAGTGGATTTAGGTACGATCATCCTCAGTGAAATAAGTCCCACAAAAAAAGAAACTTATGATATCACTTATCGAGGGAATGTAAAAATCACTCCCCATGCACTGAATCCCCAAACAGAACAGAGTCACGCTTTTAGAAAACACACTTATGCCTGCTTCAGGGGAAAGGTGAGGTGGGGTGACGCATAAAACTCGAGTTTGAAATGAGCACAGATACCCTTCCGAAAACCGAATATGGAATGGACACGACCTACTCCTTGCTCAATCAACTGGACTCACCAGACCCTGTTCATCACACAAGTATCTATCCGACTAGTAAGCATCTTAAAAGCTAAGTCTTGATATCTCTGTGTAAGTGCATCAAGTGTGTGTAAAGCGGCCTAAAACCAGCAGGGAAAATCAGCTCAGACCCATTCTGAGGATACATTTCCAACATAAAGAAGAAACAAGCAGGGCAAAACAGAGAGAAATTCTTCCAAAATGCGTTCAGGGACTGGCATGCAACCAGGATTGACCACATCTACAGCCCCAGCGGCAGAAGACATAAGGCTGGACACTCTTGGGGCTGAGACGATTGGTGAGGTTGGGAAAGCAAATGCAGACCCTTGAAAGGAATCCTGCGTGCTCCCCATTCCATGGGTCCCAACTCTCCAGGTTCAACGCAATCTTCCGACAGCGAAAGCACTCATTGGAAACCCAGCGGATGCTACACCGTGGGATCGGGAAAGCTTTCTGAAACTCACCTCAGTTTTCATCTCCTGGTGCTCGTGTTCTCCATTCAGGCCCCCTTACTAACAATCTCCCCACTTGGAGACTCGGCGCCTTTCCATGCCTCTTTCGTACCGTCTGCAATTTGTCCGCAGGATGAACTGCAAGAGGGGGAACCAATGAGAGACTCGCTGGAGGTGTTTGGTCGGGCACATGTCACTCTCATTTCCCATCACGAAGAAGAATTCACCAGCGGTTCAGCCTGCCACCCCGGATCGACAATAGGGCGTGAAGCCATCCAGCCGTGTTGCGTCCCACTCACAAAAAAGCGACTTGGGAAATGGAGCTCAGGGGCACTGCACTTCCCAAACCTGCAGAGTTCTAAACGATAACTATCGCCCCAAAATATATTGAGGTCAGGCTACGAAGAGGCGCTGAACGCAAGGCAGAACTGCAGGAAACGGATGTCAACGGGTACATCGGAATGGCCCCGATAGCACATGAAAAGCGCCAGAACGTGGACAATGATGCGGTTGGCCAAAAAGGGCGTATGCGTTTTTTCCTGAATATATTCAGGAAAAAACGCATACGCCCTTTTTGGCCAACCAAGCAACCTGGGAGAGCAAATCAGCACTACAAAGAAATCTCTCGCCCCCCCCCACCCCGGGGCAAAAGGGCCAGGCGAAAAAAGTCTAAAAACCAGAAAGGCAGGACAGCCCACGGAGTCAAGGGAGCCTTGTTAAGCTGATGGGCGGGATGTCAATGGCCAACAGCCAATCTTCACAAGTGTATCCTCTTTCCCAAACCATGTAAAACACAGAACCACAGAGCATAGGGCACTTCCACACATGGGCGTTGACCTTGGGAAAATGAAAAAATCAACCAGACACAGGGACCCCAAAGTTGAGGGCTGCTGTCTTGACAAGAACCTCCACTCCGGTACACGTTTCATATCCCAGGAAAGAGCCAAGTGGACAAAGACGAGTGGACAAGTGGACAAAGACAAGTGGACAAGTGGACAAGTGGTGCTACGTAGGTCCAATGGAGTGTCACTCAGCCATGAAATCCACGTCATGAGGCTGGTAGCAGCATCCTGAGTGGATTTAGGTACGATCATCCTCAGTGAAATAAGTCCCACAAAAAAAGAAACTTATGATATCACTTATCGAGGGAATGTAAAAATCGCTCCCCATGCACTGAATCCCCAAACAGAACAGAGTCACGCTTTTAGAAAACACACTTATGCCTGCTTCAGGGGAAAGGTGAGGTGGGGTGACGCATAAAACTCGAGTTTGAAATGAGCACAGATACCCTTCCGAAAACCGAATATGGAATGGACACGACCTACTCCTTGCTCAATCAACTGGACTCACCAGACCCTGTTCATCGCACAAGTATCTATCCGACTAGTAAGCATCTTAAAAGCTAAGTCTTGATATCTCTGTGTAAGTGCATCAAGTGTGTGTAAAGCGGCCTAAAACCAGCAGGGAAAATCAGCTCAGACCCATTCTGAGGATACATTTCCAACATAAAGAAGAAACAAGCAGGGCAAAACAGAGAGAAATTCTTCCAAAATGCGTTCAGGGACTGGCATGCAACCAGGATTGACCACATCTACAGCCCCAGCGGCAGAAGACATAAGGCTGGACACTCTTGGGGCTGAGACGATTGGTGAGGTTGGGAAAGCAAATGCAGACCCTTGAAAGGAATCCTGCGTGCTCCCCATTCCATGGGTCCCAACTCTCCAGGTTCAACGCAATCTTCCGACAGCGAAAGCACTCATTGGAAACCCAGCGGTTGCTACACCGTGGGATCGGGAAAGCTTTCTGAAACTCACCTCAGTTTTCATCTCCTGGTGCTCGTGTTCTCCATTCAGGCCCCCTTACTAACAATCTCCCCACTTGGAGACTCGGCGCCTTTCCATGCCTCTTTCGTACCGTCTGCAATTTGTCCGCAGGATGAACTGCAAGAGGGGGAACCAATGAGAGACTCGCTGGAGGTGTTTGGTCGGGCACATGTCACTCTCATTTCCCATCACGAAGAAGAATTCACCAGCGGTTCAGCCTGCCACCCCGGATCGACAATAGGGCGTGAAGCCATCCAGCCGTGTTGCGTCCCACTCACAAAAAAGCGACTTGGGAAATGGAGCTCAGGGGCACTGCACTTCCCAAACCTGCAGAGTTCTAAACGATAACTTTCGCCCCAAAATATATTGAGCGCAGGCTACGAAGAGGCGCTGAACGCAAGGCAGAACTGCAGGAAACGGATGTCAACGGGTACATCGGAATGGCCCCGATAGCACATGAAAAGCGCCAGAACGTGGACAATGATGCGGTTGGCCAAAAAGGGCGTATGCGTTTTTTCCTGAATATATTCAGGAAAAAACGCATACGCCCTTTTTGGCCAACCAAGCAACCTGGGAGAGCAAATCAGCACTACAAAGAAATCTCTCGCCCCCCCCCCCCGGGGCAAAAGGGCCAGGCGAAAAAAGTCTAAAAACCAGAAAGGCAGGACAGCCCACGGAGTCAAGGGAGCCTTGTTAAGCTGATGGGCGGGATGTCAATGGCCAACAGCCAATCTTCACAAGTGTATCCTCTTTCCCAAACCATGTAAAACACAGAACCACAGAGCATAGGGCACTTCCACACATGGGCGTTGACCTTGGGAAAATGAAAAAATCAACCAGACACAGGGACCCCAAAGTTGAGGGCTGCTGTCTTGACAAGAACCTCCACTCCGGTACACGTTTCATATCCCAGGAAAGAGCCAAGTGGACAAAGACGAGTGGACAAGTGGACAAAGACAAGTGGACAAGTGGACAAGTGGTGCTACGTAGGTCCAATGGAGTGTCACTCAGCCATGAAATCCACGTCATGAGGCTGGTAGCAGCATCCTGAGTGGATTTAGGTACGATCATCCTCAGTGAAATAAGTCCCACAAAAAAAGAAACTTATGATATCACTTATCGAGGGAATGTAAAAATCGCTCCCCATGCACTGAATCCCCAAACAGAACAGAGTCACGCTTTTAGAAAACACACTTATGCCTGCTTCAGGGGAAAGGTGAGGTGGGGTGACGCATAAAACTCGAGTTTGAAATGAGCACAGATACCCTTCCGAAAACCGAATATGGAATGGACACGACCTACTCCTTGCTCAATCAACTGGACTCACCAGACCCTGTTCATCGCACAAGTATCTATCCGACTAGTAAGCATCTTAAAAGCTAAGTCTTGATATCTCTGTGTAAGTGCATCAAGTGTGTGTAAAGCGGCCTAAAACCAGCAGGGAAAATCAGCTCAGACCCATTCTGAGGATACATTTACAACATAAAGAAGAAACAAGCAGGGCAAAACAGAGAGAAATTCTTCCAAAATGCGTTCAGGGACTGGCATGCAACCAGGATTGACCACATCTACAGCCCCAGCGGCAGAAGACATAAGGCTGGACACTCTTGGGGCTGAGACGATTGGTGAGGTTGGGAAAGCAAATGCAGACCCTTGAAAGGAATCCTGCGTGCTCCCCATTCCATGGGTCCCAACTCTCCAGGTTCAACGCAATCTTCCGACAGCGAAAGCACTCATTGGAAACCCAGCGGTTGCTACACCGTGGGATCGGGAAAGCTTTCTGAAACTCACCTCAGTTTTCATCTCCTGGTGCTCGTGTTCTCCATTCAGGCCCCCTTACTAACAATCTCCCCACTTGGAGACTCGGCGCCTTTCCATGCCTCTTTCGTACCGTCTGCAATTTGTCCGCAGGATGAACTGCAAGAGGGGGAACCAATGAGAGACTCGCTGGAGGTGTTTGGTCGGGCACATGTCACTCTCATTTCCCATCACGAAGAAGAATTCACCAGCGGTTCAGCCTGCCACCCCGGATCGACAATAGGGCGTGAAGCCATCCAGCCGTGTTGCGTCCCACTCACAAAAAAGCGACTTGGGAAATGGAGCTCAGGGGCACTGCACTTCCCAAACCTGCAGAGTTCTAAACGATAACTACCGCCCCAAAATATATTGAGGTCAGGCTACGAAGAGGCGCTGAACGCAAGGCAGAACTGCAGGAAACGGATGTCAACGGGTACATCGGAATGGCCCCGATAGCACATGAAAAGCGCCAGAACGTGGACAATGATGCGGTTGGCCAAAAAGGGCGTATGCGTTTTTTCCTGAATATATTCAGGAAAAAACGCATACGCCCTTTTTGGCCAACCAAGCAACCTGGGAGAGCAAATCAGCACTACAAAGAAATCTCTCGCCCCCCCCCCCCCCGGGGCAAAAGGGCCAGGCGAAAAAAGTCTAAAAACCAGAAAGGCAGGACAGCCCACGGAGTCAAGGGAGCCTTGTTAAGCTGATGGGCGGGATGTCAATGGCCAACAGCCAATCTTCACAAGTGTATCCTCTTTCCCAAACCATGTAAAACACAGAACCACAGAGCATAGGGCACTTCCACACATGGGCGTTGACCTTGGGAAAATGAAAAAATCAACCAGACACAGGGACCCCAAAGTTGAGGGCTGCTGTCTTGACAAGAACCTCCACTCCGGTACACGTTTCATATCCCAGGAAAGAGCCAAGTGGACAAAGACGAGTGGACAAGTGGACAAAGACAAGTGGACAAGTGGACAAGTGGTGCTACGTAGGTCCAATGGAGTGTCACTCAGCCATGAAATCCACGTCATGAGGCTGGTAGCAGCATCCTGAGTGGATTTAGGTACGATCATCCTCAGTGAAATAAGTCCCACAAAAAAAGAAACTTATGATATCACTTATCGAGGGAATGTAAAAATCACTCCCCATGCACTGAATCCCCAAACAGAACAGAGTCACGCTTTTAGAAAACACACTTATGCCTGCTTCAGGGGAAAGGTGAGGTGGGGTGACGCATAAAACTCGAGTTTGAAATGAGCACAGATACCCTTCCGAAAACCGAATATGGAATGGACACGACCTACTCCTTGCTCAATCAACTGGACTCACCAGACCCTGTTCATCACACAAGTATCTATCCGACTAGTAAGCATCTTAAAAGCTAAGTCTTGATATCTCTGTGTAAGTGCATCAAGTGTGTGTAAAGCGGCCTAAAACCAGCAGGGAAAATCAGCTCAGACCCATTCTGAGGATACATTTACAACATAAAGAAGAAACAAGCAGGGCAAAACAGAGAGAAATTCTTCCAAAATGCGTTCAGGGACTGGCATGCAACCAGGATTGACCACATCTACAGCCCCAGCGGCAGAAGACATAAGGCTGGACACTCTTGGGGCTGAGACGATTGGTGAGGTTGGGAAAGCAAATGCAGACCCTTGAAAGGAATCCTGCGTGCTCCCCATTCCATGGGTCCCAACTCTCCAGGTTCAACGCAATCTTCCGACAGCGAAAGCACTCATTGGAAACCCAGCGGATGCTACACCGTGGGATCGGGAAAGCTTTCTGAAACTCACCTCAGTTTTCATCTCCTGGTGCTCGTGTTCTCCATTCAGGCCCCCTTACTAACAATCTCCCCACTTGGAGACTCGGCGCCTTTCCATGCCTCTTTCGTACCGTCTGCAATTTGTCCGCAGGATGAACTGCAAGAGGGGGAACCAATGAGAGACTCGCTGGAGGTGTTTGGTCGGGCACATGTCACTCTCATTTCCCATCACGAAGAAGAATTCACCAGCGGTTCAGCCTGCCACCCCGGATCGACAATAGGGCGTGAAGCCATCCAGCCGTGTTGCGTCCCACTCACAAAAAAGCGACTTGGGAAATGGAGCTCAGGGGCACTGCACTTCCCAAACCTGCAGAGTTCTAAACGATAACTATCGCCCCAAAATATATTGAGGTCAGGCTACGAAGAGGCGCTGAACGCAAGGCAGAACTGCAGGAAACGGATGTCAACGGGTACATCGGAATGGCCCCGATAGCACATGAAAAGCGCCAGAACGTGGACAATGATGCGGTTGGCCAAAAAGGGCGTATGCGTTTTTTCCTGAATATATTCAGGAAAAAACGCATACGCCCTTTTTGGCCAACCAAGCAACCTGGGAGAGCAAATCAGCACTACAAAGAAATCTCTCGCCCCCCCCCCCCCCGGGGCAAAAGGGCCAGGCGAAAAAAGTCTAAAAACCAGAAAGGCAGGACAGCCCACGGAGTCAAGGGAGCCTTGTTAAGCTGATGGGCGGGATGTCAATGGCCAACAGCCAATCTTCACAAGTGTATCCTCTTTCCCAAACCATGTAAAACACAGAACCACAGAGCATAGGGCACTTCCACACATGGGCGTTGACCTTGGGAAAATGAAAAAATCAACCAGACACAGGGACCCCAAAGTTGAGGGCTGCTGTCTTGACAAGAACCTCCACTCCGGTACACGTTTCATATCCCAGGAAAGAGCCAAGTGGACAAAGACGAGTGGACAAGTGGACAAAGACAAGTGGACAAGTGGACAAGTGGTGCTACGTAGGTCCAATGGAGTGTCACTCAGCCATGAAATCCACGTCATGAGGCTGGTAGCAGCATCCTGAGTGGATTTAGGTACGATCATGCTCAGTGAAATGAGTCCCACAAAAAAAGAAACTTATGATATCACTTATCGAGGGAATGTAAAAATCGCTCCCCATGCACTGAATCCCCAAACAGAACAGAGTCACGCTTTTAGAAAACACACTTATGCCTGCTTCAGGGGAAAGGTGAGGTGGGGTGACGCATAAAACTCGAGTTTGAAATGAGCACAGATACCCTTCCGAAAACCGAATATGGAATGGACACGACCTACTCCTTGCTCAATCAACTGGACTCACCAGACCCTGTTCATCGCACAAGTATCTATCCGACTAGTAAGCATCTTAAAAGCTAAGTCTTGATATCTCTGTGTAAGTGCATCAAGTGTGTGTAAAGCGGCCTAAAACCAGCAGGGAAAATCAGCTCAGACCCATTCTGAGGATACATTTCCAACATAAAGAAGAAACAAGCAGGGCAAAACAGAGAGAAATTCTTCCAAAATGCGTTCAGGGACTGGCATGCAACCAGGATTGACCACATCTACAGCCCCAGCGGCAGAAGACATAAGGCTGGACACTCTTGGGGCTGAGACGATTGGTGAGGTTGGGAAAGCAAATGCAGACCCTTGAAAGGAATCCTGCGTGCTCCCCATTCCATGGGTCCCAACTCTCCAGGTTCAACGCAATCTTCCGACAGCGAAAGCACTCATTGGAAACCCAGCGGTTGCTACACCGTGGGATCGGGAAAGCTTTCTGAAACTCACCTCAGTTTTCATCTCCTGGTGCTCGTGTTCTCCATTCAGGCCCCCTTACTAACAATCTCCCCACTTGGAGACTCGGCGCCTTTCCATGCCTCTTTCGTACCGTCTGCAATTTGTCCGCAGGATGAACTGCAAGAGGGGGAACCAATGAGAGACTCGCTGGAGGTGTTTGGTCGGGCACATGTCACTCTCATTTCCCATCACGAAGAAGAATTCACCAGCGGTTCAGCCTGCCACCCCGGATCGACAATAGGGCGTGAAGCCATCCAGCCGTGTTGCGTCCCACTCACAAAAAAGCGACTTGGGAAATGGAGCTCAGGGGCACTGCACTTCCCAAACCTGCAGAGTTCTAAACGATAACTTTCGCCCCAAAATATATTGAGCGCAGGCTACGAAGAGGCGCTGAACGCAAGGCAGAACTGCAGGAAACGGATGTCAACGGGTACATCGGAATGGCCCCGATAGCACATGAAAAGCGCCAGAACGTGGACAATGATGCGGTTGGCCAAAAAGGGCGTATGCGTTTTTTCCTGAATATATTCAGGAAAAAACGCATACGCCCTTTTTGGCCAACCAAGCAACCTGGGAGAGCAAATCAGCACTACAAAGAAATCTCTCGCCCCCCCCCCCCGGGGCAAAAGGGCCAGGCGAAAAAAGTCTAAAAACCAGAAAGGCAGGACAGCCCACGGAGTCAAGGGAGCCTTGTTAAGCTGATGGGCGGGATGTCAATGGCCAACAGCCAATCTTCACAAGTGTATCCTCTTTCCCAAACCATGTAAAACACAGAACCACAGAGCATAGGGCACTTCCACACATGGGCGTTGACCTTGGGAAAATGAAAAAATCAACCAGACACAGGGACCCCAAAGTTGAGGGCTGCTGTCTTGACAAGAACCTCCACTCCGGTACACGTTTCATATCCCAGGAAAGAGCCAAGTGGACAAAGACGAGTGGACAAGTGGACAAAGACAAGTGGACAAGTGGACAAGTGGTGCTACGTAGGTCCAATGGAGTGTCACTCAGCCATGAAATCCACGTCATGAGGCTGGTAGCAGCATCCTGAGTGGATTTAGGTACGATCATCCTCAGTGAAATAAGTCCCACAAAAAAAGAAACTTATGATATCACTTATCGAGGGAATGTAAAAATCGCTCCCCATGCACTGAATCCCCAAACAGAACAGAGTCACGCTTTTAGAAAACACACTTATGCCTGCTTCAGGGGAAAGGTGAGGTGGGGTGACGCATAAAACTCGAGTTTGAAATGAGCACAGATACCCTTCCGAAAACCGAATATGGAATGGACACGACCTACTCCTTGCTCAATCAACTGGACTCACCAGACCCTGTTCATCGCACAAGTATCTATCCGACTAGTAAGCATCTTAAAAGCTAAGTCTTGATATCTCTGTGTAAGTGCATCAAGTGTGTGTAAAGCGGCCTAAAACCAGCAGGGAAAATCAGCTCAGACCCATTCTGAGGATACATTTCCAACATAAAGAAGAAACAAGCAGGGCAAAACAGAGAGAAATTCTTCCAAAATGCGTTCAGGGACTGGCATGCAACCAGGATTGACCACATCTACAGCCCCAGCGGCAGAAGACATAAGGCTGGACACTCTTGGGGCTGAGACGATTGGTGAGGTTGGGAAAGCAAATGCAGACCCTTGAAAGGAATCCTGCGTGCTCCCCATTCCATGGGTCCCAACTCTCCAGGTTCAACGCAATCTTCCGACAGCGAAAGCACTCATTGGAAACCCAGCGGTTGCTACACCGTGGGATCGGGAAAGCTTTCTGAAACTCACCTCAGTTTTCATCTCCTGGTGCTCGTGTTCTCCATTCAGGCCCCCTTACTAACAATCTCCCCACTTGGAGACTCGGCGCCTTTCCATGCCTCTTTCGTACCGTCTGCAATTTGTCCGCAGGATGAACTGCAAGAGGGGGAACCAATGAGAGACTCGCTGGAGGTGTTTGGTCGGGCACATGTCACTCTCATTTCCCATCACGAAGAAGAATTCACCAGCGGTTCAGCCTGCCACCCCGGATCGACAATAGGGCGTGAAGCCATCCAGCCGTGTTGCGTCCCACTCACAAAAAAGCGACTTGGGAAATGGAGCTCAGGGGCACTGCACTTCCCAAACCTGCAGAGTTCTAAACGATAACTATCGCCCCAAAATATATTGAGGTCAGGCTACGAAGAGGCGCTGAACGCAAGGCAGAACTGCAGGAAACGGATGTCAACGGGTACATCGGAATGGCCCCGATAGCACATGAAAAGCGCCAGAACGTGGACAATGATGCGGTTGGCCAAAAAGGGCGTATGCGTTTTTTCCTGAATATATTCAGGAAAAAACGCATACGCCCTTTTTGGCCAACCAAGCAACCTGGGAGAGCAAATCAGCACTACAAAGAAATCTCTCGCCCCCCCCCCCCGGGGCAAAAGGGCCAGGCGAAAAAAGTCTAAAAACCAGAAAGGCAGGACAGCCCACGGAGTCAAGGGAGCCTTGTTAAGCTGATGGGCGGGATGTCAATGGCCAACAGCCAATCTTCACAAGTGTATCCTCTTTCCCAAACCATGTAAAACACAGAACCACAGAGCATAGGGCACTTCCACACATGGGCGTTGACCTTGGGAAAATGAAAAAATCAACCAGACACAGGGACCCCAAAGTTGAGGGCTGCTGTCTTGACAAGAACCTCCACTCCGGTACACGTTTCATATCCCAGGAAAGAGCCAAGTGGACAAAGACGAGTGGACAAGTGGACAAAGACAAGTGGACAAGTGGACAAGTGGTGCTACGTAGGTCCAATGGAGTGTCACTCAGCCATGAAATCCACGTCATGAGGCTGGTAGCAGCATCCTGAGTGGATTTAGGTACGATCATCCTCAGTGAAATAAGTCCCACAAAAAAAGAAACTTATGATATCACTTATCGAGGGAATGTAAAAATCGCTCCCCATGCACTGAATCCCCAAACAGAACAGAGTCACGCTTTTAGAAAACACACTTATGCCTGCTTCAGGGGAAAGGTGAGGTGGGGTGACGCATAAAACTCGAGTTTGAAATGAGCACAGATACCCTTCCGAAAACCGAATATGGAATGGACACGACCTACTCCTTGCTCAATCAACTGGACTCACCAGACCCTGTTCATCGCACAAGTATCTATCCGACTAGTAAGCATCTTAAAAGCTAAGTCTTGATATCTCTGTGTAAGTGCATCAAGTGTGTGTAAAGCGGCCTAAAACCAGCAGGGAAAATCAGCTCAGACCCATTCTGAGGATACATTTCCAACATAAAGAAGAAACAAGCAGGGCAAAACAGAGAGAAATTCTTCCAAAATGCGTTCAGGGACTGGCATGCAACCAGGATTGACCACATCTACAGCCCCAGCGGCAGAAGACATAAGGCTGGACACTCTTGGGGCTGAGACGATTGGTGAGGTTGGGAAAGCAAATGCAGACCCTTGAAAGGAATCCTGCGTGCTCCCCATTCCATGGGTCCCAACTCTCCAGGTTCAACGCAATCTTCCGACAGCGAAAGCACTCATTGGAAACCCAGCGGTTGCTACACCGTGGGATCGGGAAAGCTTTCTGAAACTCACCTCAGTTTTCATCTCCTGGTGCTCGTGTTCTCCATTCAGGCCCCCTTACTAACAATCTCCCCACTTGGAGACTCGGCGCCTTTCCATGCCTCTTTCGTACCGTCTGCAATTTGTCCGCAGGATGAACTGCAAGAGGGGGAACCAATGAGAGACTCGCTGGAGGTGTTTGGTCGGGCACATGTCACTCTCATTTGCCATCACGAAGAAGAATTCACCACAGGTTCAGCCTGCCACCCCGGATCGACAATAGGGCGTGAAGCCATCCAGCCGTGTTGCGTCCCACTCACAAAAAAGCGACTTGGGAAATGGAGCTCAGGGGCACTGCACTTCCCAAACCTGCAGAGTTCTAAACGATAACTATCGCCCCAAAATATATTGAGGTCAGGCTACGAAGAGGCGCTGAACGCAAGGCAGAACTGCAGGAAACGGATGTCAACGGGTACATCGGAATGGCCCCGATAGCACATGAAAAGCGCCAGAACGTGGACAATGATGCGGTTGGCCAAAAAGGGCGTATGCGTTTTTTCCTGAATATATTCAGGAAAAAACGCATACGCCCTTTTTGGCCAACCAAGCAACCTGGGAGAGCAAATCAGCACTACAAAGAAATCTCTCGCCCCCCCCCCCCCCCCGGGGGCAAAAGGGCCAGGCGAAAAAAGTCTAAAAACCAGAAAGGCAGGACAGCCCACGGAGTCAAGGGAGCCTTGTTAAGCTGATGGGCGGGATGTCAATGGCCAACAGCCAATCTTCACAAGTGTATCCTCTTTCCCAAACCATGTAAAACACAGAACCACAGAGCATAGGGCACTTCCACACATGGGCGTTGACCTTGGGAAAATGAAAAAATCAACCAGACACAGGGACCCCAAAGTTGAGGGCTGCTGTCTTGACAAGAACCTCCACTCCGGTACACGTTTCATATCCCAGGAAAGAGCCAAGTGGACAAAGACGAGTGGACAAGTGGACAAAGACAAGTGGACAAGTGGACAAGTGGTGCTACGTAGGTCCAATGGAGTGTCACTCAGCCATGAAATCCACGTCATGAGGCTGGTAGCAGCATCCTGAGTGGATTTAGGTACGATCATCCTCAGTGAAATAAGTCCCACAAAAAAAGAAACTTATGATATCACTTATCGAGGGAATGTAAAAATCGCTCCCCATGCACTGAATCCCCAAACAGAACAGAGTCACGCTTTTAGAAAACACACTTATGCCTGCTTCAGGGGAAAGGTGAGGTGGGGTGACGCATAAAACTCGAGTTTGAAATGAGCACAGATACCCTTCCGAAAACCGAATATGGAATGGACACGACCTACTCCTTGCTCAATCAACTGGACTCACCAGACCCTGTTCATCGCACAAGTATCTATCCGACTAGTAAGCATCTTAAAAGCTAAGTCTTGATATCTCTGTGTAAGTGCATCAAGTGTGTGTAAAGCGGCCTAAAACCAGCAGGGAAAATCAGCTCAGACCCATTCTGAGGATACATTTCCAACATAAAGAAGAAACAAGCAGGGCAAAACAGAGAGAAATTCTTCCAAAATGCGTTCAGGGACTGGCATGCAACCAGGATTGACCACATCTACAGCCCCAGCGGCAGAAGACATAAGGCTGGACACTCTTGGGGCTGAGACGATTGGTGAGGTTGGGAAAGCAAATGCAGACCCTTGAAAGGAATCCTGCGTGCTCCCCATTCCATGGGTCCCAACTCTCCAGGTTCAACGCAATCTTCCGACAGCGAAAGCACTCATTGGAAACCCAGCGGTTGCTACACCGTGGGATCGGGAAAGCTTTCTGAAACTCACCTCAGTTTTCATCTCCTGGTGCTCGTGTTCTCCATTCAGGCCCCCTTACTAACAATCTCCCCACTTGGAGACTCGGCGCCTTTCCATGCCTCTTTCGTACCGTCTGCAATTTGTCCGCAGGATGAACTGCAAGAGGGGGAACCAATGAGAGACTCGCTGGAGGTGTTTGGTCGGGCACATGTCACTCTCATTTGCCATCACGAAGAAGAATTCACCACAGGTTCAGCCTGCCACCCCGGATCGACAATAGGGCGTGAAGCCATCCAGCCGTGTTGCGTCCCACTCACAAAAAAGCGACTTGGGAAATGGAGCTCAGGGGCACTGCACTTCCCAAACCTGCAGAGTTCTAAACGATAACTATCGCCCCAAAATATATTGAGGTCAGGCTACGAAGAGGCGCTGAACGCAAGGCAGAACTGCAGGAAACGGATGTCAACGGGTACATCGGAATGGCCCCGATAGCACATGAAAAGCGCCAGAACGTGGACAATGATGCGGTTGGCCAAAAAGGGCGTATGCGTTTTTTCCTGAATATATTCAGGAAAAAACGCATACGCCCTTTTTGGCCAACCAAGCAACCTGGGAGAGCAAATCAGCACTACAAAGAAATCTCTCGCCCCCCCCCACCCCGGGGCAAAAGGGCCAGGCGAAAAAAGTCTAAAAACCAGAAAGGCAGGACAGCCCACGGAGTCAAGGGAGCCTTGTTAAGCTGATGGGCGGGATGTCAATGGCCAACAGCCAATCTTCACAAGTGTATCCTCTTTCCCAAACCATGTAAAACACAGAACCACAGAGCATAGGGCACTTCCACACATGGGCGTTGACCTTGGGAAAATGAAAAAATCAACCAGACACAGGGACCCCAAAGTTGAGGGCTGCTGTCTTGACAAGAACCTCCACTCCGGTACACGTTTCATATCCCAGGAAAGAGCCAAGTGGACAAAGACGAGTGGACAAGTGGACAAAGACAAGTGGACAAGTGGACAAGTGGTGCTACGTAGGTCCAATGGAGTGTCACTCAGCCATGAAATCCACGTCATGAGGCTGGTAGCAGCATCCTGAGTGGATTTAGGTACGATCATCCTCAGTGAAATAAGTCCCACAAAAAAAGAAACTTATGATATCACTTATCGAGGGAATGTAAAAATCGCTCCCCATACACTGAATCCCCAAACAGAACAGAGTCACGCTTTTAGAAAACACACTTATGCCTGCTTCAGGGGAAAGGTGAGGTGGGGTGACGCATAAAACTCGAGTTTGAAATGAGCACAGATACCCTTCCGAAAACCGAATATGGAATGGACACGACCTACTCCTTGCTCAATCAACTGGACTCACCAGACCCGGTTCATCGCACAAGTATCTATCCGACTAGTAAGCATCTTAAAAGCTAAGTCTTGATATCTCTGTGTAAGTGCATCAAGTGTGTGTAAAGCGGCCTAAAACCAGCAGGGAAAATCAGCTCAGACCCATTCTGAGGATACATTTCCAACATAAAGAAGAAACAAGCAGGGCAAAACAGAGAGAAATTCTTCCAAAATGCGTTCAGGGACTGGCATGCAACCAGGATTGACCACATCTACAGCCCCAGCGGCAGAAGACATAAGGCTGGACACTCTTGGGGCTGAGACGATTGGTGAGGTTGGGAAAGCAAATGCAGACCCTTGAAAGGAATCCTGCGTGCTCCCCATTCCATGGGTCCCAACTCTCCAGGTTCAACGCAATCTTCCGACAGCGAAAGCACTCATTGGAAACCCAGCGGTTGCTACACCGTGGGATCGGGAAAGCTTTCTGAAACTCACCTCAGTTTTCATCTCCTGGTGCTCGTGTTCTCCATTCAGGCCCCCTTACTAACAATCTCCCCACTTGGAGACTCGGCGCCTTTCCATGCCTCTTTCGTACCGCCTGCAATTTGTCCGCAGGATGAACTGCAAGAGGGGGAACCAATGAGAGACTCGCTGGAGGTGTTTGGTCGGGCACATGTCACTCTCATTTCCCATCACGAAGAAGAATTCACCAGCGGTTCAGCCTGCCACCCCGGATCGACAATAGGGCGTGAAGCCATCCAGCCGTGTTGCGTCCCACTCACAAAAAAGCGACTTGGGAAATGGAGCTCAGGGGCACTGCACTTCCCAAACCTGCAGAGTTCTAAACGATAACTTTCGCCCCAAAATATATTGAGGTCAGGCTACGAAGAGGCGCTGAACGCAAGGCAGAACTGCAGGAAACGGATGTCAACGGGTACATCGGAATGGCCCCGATAGCACATGAAAAGCGCCAGAACGTGGACAATGATGCGGTTGGCCAAAAAGGGCGTATGCGTTTTTTCCTGAATATATTCAGGAAAAAACGCATACGCCCTTTTTGGCCAACCAAGCAACCTGGGAGAGCAAATCAGCACTACAAAGAAATCTCTCGCCCCCCCCCACCCCGGGGCAAAAGGGCCAGGCGAAAAAAGTCTAAAAACCAGAAAGGCAGGACAGCCCACGGAGTCAAGGGAGCCTTGTTAAGCTGATGGGCGGGATGTCAATGGCCAACAGCCAATCTTCACAAGTGTATCCTCTTTCCCAAACCATGTAAAACACAGAACCACAGAGCATAGGGCACTTCCACACATGGGCGTTGACCTTGGGAAAATGAAAAAATCAACCAGACACAGGGACCCCAAAGTTGAGGGCTGCTGTCTTGACAAGAACCTCCACTCCGGTACACGTTTCATATCCCAGGAAAGAGCCAAGTGGACAAAGACGAGTGGACAAGTGGACAAAGACAAGTGGACAAGTGGACAAGTGGTGCTACGTAGGTCCAATGGAGTGTCACTCAGCCATGAAATCCACGTCATGAGGCTGGTAGCAGCATCCTGAGTGGATTTAGGTACGATCATCCTCAGTGAAATAAGTCCCACAAAAAAAGAAACTTATGATATCACTTATCGAGGGAATGTAAAAATCGCTCCCCATACACTGAATCCCCAAACAGAACAGAGTCACGCTTTTAGAAAACACACTTATGCCTGCTTCAGGGGAAAGGTGAGGTGCGGTGACGCATAAAACTCGAGTTTGAAATGAGCACAGATACCCTTCCGAAAACCGAATATGGAATGGACACGACCTACTCCTTGCTCAATCAACTGGACTCACCAGACCCTGTTCATCGCACAAGTATCTATCCGACTAGTAAGCATCTTAAAAGCTAAGTCTTGATATCTCTGTGTAAGTGCATCAAGTGTGTGTAAAGCGGCCTAAAACCAGCAGGGAAAATCAGCTCAGACCCATTCTGAGGATACATTTCCAACATAAAGAAGAAACAAGCAGGGCAAAACAGAGAGAAATTCTTCCAAAATGCGTTCAGGGACTGGCATGCAACCAGGATTGACCACATCTACAGCCCCAGCGGCAGAAGACATAAGGCTGGACACTCTTGGGGCTGAGACGATTGGTGAGGTTGGGAAAGCAAATGCAGACCCTTGAAAGGAATCCTGCGTGCTCCCCATTCCATGGGTCCCAACTCTCCAGGTTCAACGCAATCTTCCGACAGCGAAAGCACTCATTGGAAACCCAGCGGTTGCTACACCGTGGGATCGGGAAAGCTTTCTGAAACTCACCTCAGTTTTCATCTCCTGGTGCTCGTGTTCTCCATTCAGGCCCCCTTACTAACAATCTCCCCACTTGGAGACTCGGCGCCTTTCCATGCCTCTTTCGTACCGTCTGCAATTTGTCCGCAGGATGAACTGCAAGAGGGGGAACCAATGAGAGACTCGCTGGAGGTGTTTGGTCGGGCACATGTCACTCTCATTTCCCATCACGAAGAAGAATTCACCAGCGGTTCAGCCTGCCACCCCGGATCGACAATAGGGCGTGAAGCCATCCAGCCGTGTTGCGTCCCACTCACAAAAAAGCGACTTGGGAAATGGAGCTCAGGGGCACTGCACTTCCCAAACCTGCAGAGTTCTAAACGATAACTATCGCCCCAAAATATATTGAGGTCAGGCTACGAAGAGGCGCTGAACGCAAGGCAGAACTGCAGGAAACGGATGTCAACGGGTACATCGGAATGGCCCCGATAGCACATGAAAAGCGCCAGAACGTGGACAATGATGCGGTTGGCCAAAAAGGGCGTATGCGTTTTTTCCTGAATATATTCAGGAAAAAACGCATACGCCCTTTTTGGCCAACCAAGCAACCTGGGAGAGCAAATCAGCACTACAAAGAAATCTCTCGCCCCCCCCCACCCCGGGGCAAAAGGGCCAGGCGAAAAAAGTCTAAAAACCAGAAAGGCAGGACAGCCCACGGAGTCAAGGGAGCCTTGTTAAGCTGATGGGCGGGATGTCAATGGCCAACAGCCAATCTTCACAAGTGTATCCTCTTTCCCAAACCATGTAAAACACAGAACCACAGAGCATAGGGCACTTCCACACATGGGCGTTGACCTTGGGAAAATGAAAAAATCAACCAGACACAGGGACCCCAAAGTTGAGGGCTGCTGTCTTGACAAGAACCTCCACTCCGGTACACGTTTCATATCCCAGGAAAGAGCCAAGTGGACAAGTGTTCAAAGACAAGTGGACAAGTGGACAAGTGGTGCTACGTAGGTCCAATGGAGTGTCACTCAGCCATGAAATCCACGTCATGAGGCTGGTAGCAGCATCCTGAGTGGATTTAGGTACGATCATCCTCAGTGAAATAAGTCCCACAAAAAAAGAAACTTATGATATCACTTATCGAGGGAATGTAAAAATCGCTCCCCATGAACGGAATCCCCAAACAGAACAGAGTCACGCTTTTAGAAAACACACTTATGCCTGCTTCAGGGGAAAGGTGAGGTGGGGTGACGCATAAAACTCGAGTTTGAAATGAGCACAGATACCCTTCCGAAAACCGAATATGGAATGGACACGACCTACTCCTTGCTCAATCAACTGGACTCACCAGACCCTGTTCATCGCACAAGTATCTATCCGACTAGTAAGCATCTTAAAAGCTAAGTCTTGATATCTCTGTGTAAGTGCATCAAGTGTGTGTAAAGCGGCCTAAAACCAGCAGGGAAAATCAGCTCAGACCCATTCTGAGGATACATTTCCAACATAAAGAAGAAACAAGCAGGGCAAAACAGAGAGAAATTCTTCCAAAATGCGTTCAGGGACTGGCATGCAACCAGGATTGACCACATCTACAGCCCCAGCGGCAGAAGACATAAGGCTGGACACTCTTGGGGCTGAGACGATTGGTGAGGTTGGGAAAGCAAATGCAGACCCTTGAAAGGAATCCTGCGTGCTCCCCATTCCATGGGTCCCAACTCTCCAGGTTCAACGCAATCTTCCGACAGCGAAAGCACTCATTGGAAACCCAGCGGATGCTACACCGTGGGATCGGGAAAGCTTTCTGAAACTCACCTCAGTTTTCCTCTCCTGGTGCTCGTGTTCTCCATTCAGGCCCCCTTACTAACAATCTCCCCACTTGGAGACTCGGCGCCTTTCCATGCCTCTTTCGTACCGTCTGCAATTTGTCCGCAGGATGAACTGCAAGAGGGGGAACCAATGAGAGACTCGCTGGAGGTGTTTGGTCGGGCACATGTCACTCTCATTTCCCATCACGAAGAAGAATTCACCAGCGGTTCAGCCTGCCACCCCGGATCGACAATAGGGCGTGAAGCCATCCAGCCGTGTTGCGTCCCACTCACAAAAAAGCGACTTGGGAAATGGAGCTCAGGGGCACTGCACTTCCCAAACCTGCAGAGTTCTAAACGATAACTATCGCCCCAAAATATATTGAGGTCAGGCTACGAAGAGGCGCTGAACGCAAGGCAGAACTGCAGGAAACGGATGTCAACGGGTACATCGGAATGGCCCCGATAGCACATGAAAAGCGCCAGAACGTGGACAATGATGCGGTTGGCCAAAAAGGGCGTATGCGTTTTTTCCTGAATATATTCAGGAAAAAACGCATACGCCCTTTTTGGCCAACCAAGCAACCTGGGAGAGCAAATCAGCACTACAAAGAAATCTCTCGCCCCCCCCCCCCCCGGGGCAAAAGGGCCAGGCGAAAAAAGTCTAAAAACCAGAAAGGCAGGACAGCCCACGGAGTCAAGGGAGCCTTGTTAAGCTGATGGGCGGGATGTCAATGGCCAACAGCCAATCTTCACAAGTGTATCCTCTTTCCCAAACCATGTAAAACACAGAACCACAGAGCATAGGGCACTTCCACACATGGGCGTTGACCTTGGGAAAAGGAAAAAATCAACCAGACACAGGGACCCCAAAGTTGAGGGCTGCTGTCTTGACAAGAACCTCCACTCCGGTACACGTTTCACATCCCAAGAGAGAGCCAAGTGGACAAAGACGAGTGGACAAGTGGACAAAGACAAGTGGACAAGTGGTGCTACGTAGGTCCAATGGAGTGTCACTCAGCCATGAAATCCACGTCATGAGGCTGGTAGCAGCATCCTGAGTGGATTTAGGTACGATCATCCTCAGTGAAATAAGTCCCACAAAAAAAGAAACTTATGATATCACTTATCGAGGGAATGTAAAAATCGCTCCCCATGCACTGAATCCCCAAACAGAACAGAGTCACGCTTTTAGAAAACACACTTATGCCTGCTTCAGGGGAAAGGTGAGGTGGGGTGACGCATAAAACTCGAGTTTGAAATGAGCACAGATACCCTTCCGAAAACCGAATATGGAATGGACACGACCTACTCCTTGCTCAATCAACTGGACTCACCAGACCCTGTTCATCGCACAAGTATCTATCCGACTAGTAAGCATCTTAAAAGCTAAGTCTTGATATCTCTGTGTAAGTGCATCAAGTGTGTGTAAAGCGGCCTAAAACCAGCAGGGAAAATCAGCTCAGACCCATTCTGAGGATACATTTCCAACATAAAGAAGAAACAAGCAGGGCAAAACAGAGAGAAATTCTTCCAAAATGCGTTCAGGGACTGGCATGCAACCAGGATTGACCACATCTACAGGCCCCGCGGCAGAAGACATAAGGCTGGACACTCTTGGGGCTGAGACGATTGGTGAGGTTGGGAAAGCAAATGCAGACCCTTGAAAGGAATCCTGCGTGCTCCCCATTCCATGGGTCCCAACTCTCCAGGTTCAACGCAATCTTCCGACAGCGAAAGCACTCATTGGAAACCCAGCGGATGCTACACCGTGGGATCGGGAAAGCTTTCTGAACCTCACCTCAGTTTTCATCTCCTGGTGCTCGTGTTCTCCATTCAGGCCCCCTTACTAACAATCTCCCCACTTGGAGACTCGGCGCCTTTCCATGCCTCTTTCGTACCGTCTGCAATTTGTCCGCAGGATGAACTGCAAGAGGGGGAACCAATGAGAGACTCGCTGGAGGTGTTTGGTCGGGCACATGTCACTCTCATTTCCCATCACGAAGAAGAATTCACCAGCGGTTCAGCCTGCCACACCGGATCGACAATAGGGCGTGAAGCCATCCAGCCGTGTTGCGTCCCACTCACAAAAAAGCGACTTGGGAAATGGAGCTCAGGGGCACTGCACTTCCCAAACCTGCAGAGTTCTAAACGATAACTATCGCCCCAAAATATATTGAGGTCAGGCTACGAAGAGGCGCTGAACGCAAGGCAGAACTGCAGGAAACGGATGTCAACGGGTACATCGGAATGGCCCCGATAGCACATGAAAAGCGCCAGAACGTGGACAATGATGCGGTTGGCCAAAAAGGGCGTATGCGTTTTTTCCTGAATATATTAAGGAAAAAACGCATACGCCCTTTTTGGCCAACCAAGCAACCTGGGAGAGAAAATCAGCACTACAAAGAAATCTCTCGCCCCCCACCCCGGGGCAAAAGGGCCAGGCGAAAAAAGTCTAAAAACCAGAAAGGCAGGACAGCCCACGGAGTCAAGGGAGCCTTGTTAAGCTGATGGGCGGGATGTCAATGGCCAACAGCCAATCTTCACAAGTGTATCCTCTTTCCCAAACCATGTAACACACAGAACCACAGAGCATAGGGCACTTCCACACATGGGCGTTGACCTTGGGAAAATGAAAAAATCAACCAGACACAGGGACCCCAAAGTTGAGGGCTGCTGTCTTGACAAGAACCTCCACTCCGGTACACGTTTCATATCCCAGGAAAGAGCCAAGTGGACAAAGACGAGTGGACAAGTGGACAAAGACAAGTGGACAAGTGGACAAGTGGTGCTACGTAGGTCCAATGGAGTGTCACTCAGCCATGAAATCCACGTCATGAGGCTGGTAGCAGCATCCTGAGTGGATTTAGGTACGATCATCCTCAGTGAAATAAGTCCCACAAAAAAAGAAACTTATGATATCACTTATCGAGGGAATGTAAAAATCACTCCCCATGCACTGAATCCCCAAACAGAACAGAGTCACGCTTTTAGAAAACACACTTATGCCTGCTTCAGGGGAAAGGTGAGGTGGGGTGACGCATAAAACTCGAGTTTGAAATGAGCACAGATACCCTTCCGAAAACCGAATATGGAATGGACACGACCTACTCCTTGCTCAATCAACTGGACTCACCAGACCCTGTTCATCGCACAAGTATCTATCCGACTAGTAAGCATCTTAAAAGCTAAGTCTTGATATCTCTGTGTAAGTGCATCAAGTGTGTGTAAAGCGGCCTAAAACCAGCAGGGAAAATCAGCTCAGACCCATTCTGAGGATACATTTCCAACATAAAGAAGAAACAAGCAGGGCAAAACAGAGAGAAATTCTTCCAAAATGCGTTCAGGGACTGGCATGCAACCAGGATTGACCACATCTACAGCCCCAGCAGCAGAAGACATAAGGCTGGACACTCTTGGGGCTGAGACGATTGGTGAGGTTGGGAAAGCAAATGCAGACCCTTGAAAGGAATCCTGCGTGCTCCCCATTCCATGGGTCCCAACTCTCCAGGTTCAACGCAATCTTCCGACAGCGAAAGCACTCATTGGAAACCCAGCGGTTGCTACACCGTGGGATCGGGAAAGCTTTCTGAAACTCACCTCAGTTTTCATCTCCTGGTGCTCGTGTTCTCCATTCAGGCCCCCTTACTAACAATCTCCCCACTTGGAGACTCGGCGCCTTTCCATGCCTCTTTCGTACCGCCTGCAATTTGTCCGCAGGATGAACTGCAAGAGGGGGAACCAATGAGAGACTCGCTGGAGGTGTTTGGTCGGGCACATGTCACTCTCATTTCCCATCACGAAGAAGAATTCACCAGCGGTTCAGCCTGCCACCCCGGATCGACAATAGGGCGTGAAGCCATCCAGCCGTGTTGCGTCCCACTCACAAAAAAGCGACTTGGGAAATGGAGCTCAGGGGCACTGCACTTCCCAAACCTGCAGAGTTCTAAACGATAACTATCGCCCCAAAATATATTGAGGTCAGGCTACGAAGAGGCGCTGAACGCAAGGCAGAACTGCAGGAAACGGATGTCAACGGGTACATCGGAATGGCCCCGATAGCACATGAAAAGCGCCAGAACGTGGACAATGATGCGGTTGGCCAAAAAGGGCGTATGCGTTTTTTCCTGAATATATTCAGGAAAAAACGCATACGCCCTTTTTGGCCAACCAAGCAACCTGGGAGAGCAAATCAGCACTACAAAGAAATCTCTCGCCCCCCCCCCCGGGGCAAAAGGGCCAGGCGAAAAAAGTCTAAAAACCAGAAAGGCAGGACAGCCCACGGAGTCAAGGGAGCCTTGTTAAGCTGATGGGCGGGATGTCAATGGCCAACAGCCAATCTTCACAAGTGTATCCTCTTTCCCAAACCATGTAAAACACAGAACCACAGAGCATAGGGCACTTCCACACATGGGCGTTGACCTTGGGAAAATGAAAAAATCAACCAGACACAGGGACCCCAAAGTTGAGGGCTGCTGTCTTGACAAGAACCTCCACTCCGGTACACGTTTCATATCCCAGGAAAGAGCCAAGTGGACAAAGACGAGTGGACAAGTGGACAAAGACAAGTGGACAAGTGGACAAGTGGTGCTACGTAGGTCCAATGGAGTGTCACTCAGCCATGAAATCCACGTCATGAGGCTGGTAGCAGCATCCTGAGTGGATTTAGGTACGATCATCCTCAGTGAAATAAGTCCCACAAAAAAAGAAACTTATGATATCACTTATCGAGGGAATGTAAAAATCGCTCCCCATGCACTGAATCCCCAAACAGAACAGAGTCACGCTTTTAGAAAACACACTTATGCCTGCTTCAGGGGAAAGGTGAGGTGGGGTGACGCATAAAACTCGAGTTTGAAATGAGCACAGATACCCTTCTGAAAACCGAATATGGAATGGACACGACCTACTCCTTGCTCAATCAACTGGACTCAACAGACCCTGTTCATCGCACAAGTATCTATCCGACTAGTAAGCATCTTAAAAGCTAAGTCTTGATATCTCTGTGTAAGTGCATCAAGTGTGTGTAAAGCGGCCTAAAACCAGCAGGGAAAATCAGCTCAGACACATTCTGAGGATACATTTCCAACATAAAGAAGAAACAAGCAGGGCAAAACAGAGAGAAATTCTTCCAAAATGCGTTCAGGGACTGGCATGCAACCAGGATTGACCACATCTACAGCCCCAGCGGCAGAAGACATAAGGCTGGACACTCTTGGGGCTGAGACGATTGGTGAGGTTGGGAAAGCAAATGCAGACCCTTGAAAGGAATCCTGCGTGCTCCCCATTCCATGGCTCCCAACTCTCCAGGTTCAACGCAATCTTCCGACAGCGAAAGCACTCATTGGAAACCCAGCGGATGCTACACCGTGGGATCGGGAAAGCTTTCTGAAACTCACCTCAGTTTTCATCTCCTGGTGCTCGTGTTCTCCATTCAGGCCCCCTTACTAACAATCTCCCCACTTGGAGACTCGGCGCCTTTCCATGCCTCTTTCGTACCGTCTGCAATTTGTCCGCAGGATGAACTGCAAGAGGGGGAACCAATGAGAGACTCGCTGGAGGTGTTTGGTCGGGCACATGTCACTCTCATTTCCCATCACGAAGAAGAATTCACCAGCGGTTCAGCCTGCCACCCCGGATCGACAATAGGGCGTGAAGCCATCCAGCCGTGTTGCGTCCCACTCACAAAAAAGCGACTTGGGAAATGGAGCTCAGGGGCCCTGCACTTCCCAAACCTGCAGAGTTCTAAACGATAACTATCGCCCCAAAATATATTGAGGTCAGGCTACGAAGAGGCGCTGAACGCAAGGCAGAACTGCAGGAAACGGATGTCAACGGGTACATCGGAATGGCCCCGATAGCACATGAAAAGCGCCAGAACGTGGACAATGATGCGGTTGGCCAAAAAGGGCGTATGCGTTTTTTCCTGAATATATTCAGGAAAAAACGCATACGCCCTTTTTGGCCAACCAAGCAACCTGGGAGAGCAAATCAGCACTACAAAGAAATCTCTCGCCCCCCCCCCGGGGCAAAAGGGCCAGGCGAAAAAAGTCTAAAAACCAGAAAGGCAGGACAGCCCACGGAGTCAAGGGAGCCTTGTTAAGCTGATGGGCGGGATGTCAATGGCCAACAGCCAATCTTCACAAGTGTATCCTCTTTCCCAAACCATGTAAAACACAGAACCACAGAGCATAGGGCACTTCCACACATGGGCGTTGACCTTGGGAAAATGAAAAAATCAACCAGACACAGGGACCCCAAAGTTGAGGGCTGCTGTCTTGACAAGAACCTCCACTCCGGTACACGTTTCATATCCCAGGAAAGAGCCAAGTGGACAAGTGTTCAAAGACAAGTGGACAAGTGGACAAGTGGTGCTACGTAGGTCCAATGGAGTGTCACTCAGCCATGAAATCCACGTCATGAGGCTGGTAGCAGCATCCTGAGTGGATTTAGGTACGATCATCCTCAGTGAAATAAGTCCCACAAAAAAAGAAACTTATGATATCACTTATCGAGGGAATGTAAAAATCGCTCCCCATGCACTGAATCCCCAAACAGAACAGAGTCACGCTTTTAGAAAACACACTTATGCCTGCTTCAGGGGAAAGGTGAGGTGGGGTGACGCATAAAACTCGAGTTTGAAATGAGCACAGATACCCTTCCGAAAACCGAATATGGAATGGACACGACCTACTCCTTGCTCAATCAACTGGACTCACCAGACCCTGTTCATCGCACAAGTATCTATCCGACTAGTAAGCATCTTAAAAGCTAAGTCTTGATATCTCTGTGTAAGTGCATCAAGGGTGTGTAAAGCGGCCTAAAACCAGCAGGGAAAATCAGCTCAGACCCATTCTGAGGATACATTTCCAACACAAAGAAGAAACAAGCAGGGCAAAACAGAGAGAAATTCTTCCAAAATGCGTTCAGGGACTGGCATGCAACCAGGATTGACCACATCTACAGCCCCAGCGGCAGAAGACATAAGGCTGGACACTCTTGGGGCTGAGACGATTGGTGAGGTTGGGAAAGCAAATGCAGACCCTTGAAAGGAATCCTGCGTGCTCCCCATTCCATGGGTCCCAACTCTCCAGGTTCAACGCAATCTTCCGACAGCGAAAGCACTCATTGGAAACCCAGCGGATGCTACACCGTGGGATCGGGAAAGCTTTCTGAAACTCACCTCAGTTTTCCTCTCCTGGTGCTCGTGTTCTCCATTCAGGCCCCCTTACTAACAATCTCCCCACTTGGAGACTCGGCGCCTTTCCATGCCTCTTTCGTACCGTCTGCAATTTGTCCGCAGGATGAACTGCAAGAGGGGGAACCAATGAGAGACTCGCTGGAGGTGTTTGGTCGGGCACATGTCACTCTCATTTCCCATCACGAAGAAGAATTCACCAGCGGTTCAGCCTGCCACCGCGGATCGACAATAGGGCGTGAAGCCATCCAGCCGTGTTGCGTCCCACTCACAAAAAAGCGACTTGGGAAATGGAGCTCAGGGGCACTGCACTTCCCAAACCTGCAGAGTTCTAAACGATAACTATCGCCCCAAAATATATTGAGGTCAGGCTACGAAGAGGCGCTGAACGCAAGGCAGAACTGCAGGAAACGGATGTCAACGGGTACATCGGAATGGCCCCGATAGCACATGAAAAGCGCCAGAACGTGGACAATGATCTGGTTGGCCAAAAAGGGCGTATGCGTTTTTTCCTGAATATATTCAGGAAAAAACGCATACGCCCTTTTTGGCCAACCAAGCAACCTGGGAGAGCAAATCAGCACTACAAAGAAATCTCTCGCCCCCCCCCCCCGGGGGCAAAAGGGCCAGGCGAAAAAAGTCTAAAAACCAGAAAGGCAGGACAGCCCACGGAGTCAAGGGAGCCTTGTTAAGCTGATGGGCGGGATGTCAATGGCCAACAGCCAATCTTCACAAGTGTATCCTCTTTCCCAAACCATGTAAAACACAGAACCACAGAGCATAGGGCACTTCCACACATGGGCGTTGACCTTGGGAAAATGAAAAAATCAACCAGACACAGGGACCCCAAAGTTGAGGGCTGCTGTCTTGACAAGAACCTCCACTCCGGTACACGTTTCATATCCCAGGAAAGAGCCAAGTGGACAAAGACGAGTGGACAAGTGGACAAAGACAAGTGGACAAGTGGACAAGTGGTGCTACGTAGGTCCAATGGAGTGTCACTCAGCCATGAAATCCACGTCATGAGGCTGGTAGCAGCATCCTGAGTGGATTTAGGTACGATCATCCTCAGTGAAATAAGTCCCACAAAAAAAGAAACTTATGATATCACTTATCGAGGGAATGTAAAAATCGCTCCCCATGCACTGAATCCCCAAACAGAACAGAGTCACGCTTTTAGAAAACACACTTATGCCTGCTTCAGGGGAAAGGTGAGGTGGGGTGACGCATAAAACTCGAGTTTGAAATGAGCACAGATACCCTTCTGAAAACCGAATATGGAATGGACACGACCTACTCCTTGCTCAATCAACTGGACTCACCAGACCCTGTTCATCGCACAAGTATCTATCCGACTAGTAAGCATCTTAAAAGCTAAGTCTTGATATCTCTGTGTAAGTGCATCAAGTGTGTGTAAAGCGGCCTAAAACCAGCAGGGAAAATCAGCTCAGACACATTCTGAGGATACATTTCCAACATAAAGAAGAAACAAGCAGGGCAAAACAGAGAGAAATTCTTCCAAAATGCGTTCAGGGACTGGCATGCAACCAGGATTGACCACATCTACAGCCCCAGCGGCAGAAGACATAAGGCTGGACACTCTTGGGGCTGAGACGATTGGTGAGGTTGGGAAAGCAAATGCAGACCCTTGAAAGGAATCCTGCGTGCTCCCCATTCCATGGGTCCCAACTCTCCAGGTTCAACGCAATCTTCCGACAGCGAAAGCACTCATTGGAAACCCAGCGGATGCTACACCGTGGGATCGGGAAAGCTTTCTGAAACTCACCTCAGTTTTCATCTCCTGGTGCTCGTGTTCTCCATTCAGGCCCCCTTACTAACAATCTCCCCACTTGGAGACTCGGCGCCTTTCCATGCCTCTTTCGTACCGTCTGCAATTTGTCCGCAGGATGAACTGCAAGAGGGGGAACCAATGAGAGACTCGCTGGAGGTGTTTGGTCGGGCACATGTCACTCTCATTTCCCATCACGAAGAAGAATTCACCAGCGGTTCAGCCTGCCACCCCGGATCGACAATAGGGCGTGAAGCCATCCAGCCGTGTTGCGTCCCACTCACAAAAAAGCGACTTGGGAAATGGAGCTCAGGGGCACTGCACTTCCCAAACCTGCAGAGTTCTAAACGATAACTATCGCCCCAAAATATATTGAGGTCAGGCTACGAAGAGGCGCTGAACGCAAGGCAGAACTGCAGGAAACGGATGTCAACGGGTACATCGGAATGGCCCCGATAGCACATGAAAAGCGCCAGAACGTGGACAATGATGCGGTTGGCCAAAAAGGGCGTATGCGTTTTTTCCTGAATATATTCAGGAAAAAACGCATACGCCCTTTTTGGCCAACCAAGCAACCTGGGAGAGCAAATCAGCACTACAAAGAAATCTCTCGCCCCCCACCCCCGGGGCAAAAGGGCCAGGCGAAAAAAGTCTAAAAACCAGAAAGGCAGGACAGGCCACGGAGTCAAGGGAGCCTTGTTAAGCTGATGGGCGGGATGTCAATGGCCAACAGCCAATCTTCACAAGTGTATCCTCTTTCCCAAACCATGTAAAACACAGAACCACAGAGCATAGGGCACTTCCACACATGGGCGTTGACCTTGGGAAAATGAAAAAATCAACCAGACACAGGGACCCCAAAGTTGAGGGCTGCTGTCTTGACAAGAACCTCCACTCCGGTACACGTTTCATATCCCAGGAAAGAGCCAAGTGGACAAAGACGAGTGGACAAGTGGACAAAGACAAGTGGACAAGTGGACAAGTGGTGCTACGTAGGTCCAATGGAGTGTCACTCAGCCATGAAATCCACGTCATGAGGCTGGTAGCAGCATCCTGAGTGGATTTAGGTACGATCATCCTCAGTGAAATAAGTCCCACAAAAAAAGAAACTTATGATATCACTTATCGAGGGAATGTAAAAATCACTCCCCATGCACTGAATCCCCAAACAGAACAGAGTCACGCTTTTAGAAAACACACTTATGCCTGCTTCAGGGGAAAGGTGAGGTGCGGTGACGCATAAAACTCGAGTTTGAAATGAGCACAGATACCCTTCCGAAAACCGAATATGGAATGGACACGACCTACTCCTTGCTCAATCAACTGGACTCACCAGACCCTGTTCATCGCACAAGTATCTATCCGACTAGTAAGCATCTTAAAAGCTAAGTCTTGATATCTCTGTGTAAGTGCATCAAGTGTGTGTAAAGCGGCCTAAAACCAGCAGGGAAAATCAGCTCAGACCCATTCTGAGGATACATTTCCAACATAAAGAAGAAACAAGCAGGGCAAAACAGAGAGAAATTCTTCCAAAATGCGTTCAGGGACTGGCATGCAACCAGGATTGACCACATCTACAGCCCCAGCGGCAGAAGACATAAGGCTGGACACTCTTGGGGCTGAGACGATTGGTGAGGTTGGGAAAGCAAATGCAGACCCTTGAAAGGAATCCTGCGTGCTCCCCATTCCATGGGTCCCAACTCTCCAGGTTCAACGCAATCTTCCGACAGCGAAAGCACTCATTGGAAACCCAGCGGATGCTACACCGTGGGATCGGGAAAGCTTTCTGAAACTCACCTCAGTTTTCCTCTCCTGGTGCTCGTGTTCTCCATTCAGGCCCCCTTACTAACAATCTCCCCACTTGGAGACTCGGCGCCTTTCCATGCCTCTTTCGTACCGTCTGCAATTTGTCCGCAGGATGAACTGCAAGAGGGGGAACCAATGAGAGACTCGCTGGAGGTGTTTGGTCGGGCACATGTCACTCTCATTTCCCATCACGAAGAAGAATTCACCAGCGGTTCAGCCTGCCACCGCGGATCGACAATAGGGCGTGAAGCCATCCAGCCGTGTTGCGTCCCACTCACAAAAAAGCGACTTGGGAAATGGAGCTCAGGGGCCCTGCACTTCCCAAACCTGCAGAGTTCTAAACGATAACTATCGCCCCAAAATATATTGAGCGCAGGCTACGAAGAGGCGCTGAACGCAAGGCAGAACTGCAGGAAACGGATGTCAACGGGTACATCGGAATGGCCCCGATAGCACATGAAAAGCGCCAGAACGTGGACAATGATGCGGTTGGCCAAAAAGGGCGTATGCGTTTTTTCCTGAATATATTCAGGAAAAAACGCATACGCCCTTTTTGGCCAACCAAGCAACCTGGGAGAGCAAATCAGCACTACAAAGAAATCTCTCGCCCCCCCCCCCGGGGCAAAAGGGCCAGGCGAAAAAAGTCTAAAAACCAGAAAGGCAGGACAGCCCACGGAGTCAAGGGAGCCTTGTTAAGCTGATGGGCGGGATGTCAATGGCCAACAGCCAATCTTCACAAGTGTATCCTCTTTCCCAAACCATGTAAAACACAGAACCACAGAGCATAGGGCACTTCCACACATGGGCGTTGACCTTGGGAAAATGAAAAAATCAACCAGACACAGGGACCCCAAAGTTGAGGGCTGCTGTCTTGACAAGAACCTCCACTCCGGTACACGTTTCATATCCCAGGAAAGAGCCAAGTGGACAAGGGTTCAAAGAGAAGTGGACAAGTGGACAAGTGGTGCTACGTAGGTCCAATGGAGTGTCACTCAGCCATGAAATCCACGTCATGAGGCTGGTAGCAGCATCCTGAGTGGATTTAGGTACGATCATCCTCAGTGAAATAAGTCCCACAAAAAAAGAAACATGATATCACTTATCGAGGGAATGTAAAAATCGCTCCCCATGAACGGAATCCCCAAACAGAACAGAGTCACGCTTTTAGAAAACACACTTATGCCTGCTTCAGGGGAAAGGTGAGGTGGGGTGACGCATAAAACTCGAGTTTGAAATGAGCACAGATACCCTTCCGAAAACCGAATATGGAATGGACACGACCTACTCCTTGCTCAATCAACTGGACTCACCAGACCCTGTTCATCGCACAAGTATCTATCCGACTAGTAAGCATCTTAAAAGCTAAGTCTTGATATCTCTGTGTAAGTGCATCAAGTGTGTGTAAAGCGGCCTAAAACCAGCAGGGAAAATCAGCTCAGACCCATTCTGAGGATACATTTCCAACATAAAGAAGAAACAAGCAGGGCAAAACAGAGAGAAATTCTTCCAAAATGCGTTCAGGGACTGGCATGCAACCAGGATTGACCACATCTACAGCCCCAGCGGCAGAAGACATAAGGCTGGACACTCTTGGGGCTGAGACGATTGGTGAGGTTGGGAAAGCAAATGCAGACCCTTGAAAGGAATCCTGCGTGCTCCCCATTCCATGGGTCCCAACTCTCCAGGTTCAACGCAATCTTCCGACAGCGAAAGCACTCATTGGAAACCCAGCGGATGCTACACCGTGGGATCGGGAAAGCTTTCTGAAACTAACCTCAGTTTTCATCTCCTGGTGCTCGTGTTCTCCATTCAGGCCCCCTTACTAACAATCTCCCCACTTGGAGACTCGGCGCCTTTCCATGCCTCTTTCGTACCGTCTGCAATTTGTCCGCAGGATGAACTGCAAGAGGGGGAACCAATGAGAGACTCGCTGGAGGTGTTTGGTCGGGCACATGTCACTCTCATTTCCCATCACGAAGAAGAATTCACCAGCGGTTCAGCCTGCCACCCCGGATCGACAATAGGGCGTGAAGCCATCCAGCCGTGTTGCGTCCCACTCACAAAAAAGCGACTTGGGAAATGGAGCTCAGGGGCACTGCACTTCCCAAACCTGCAGAGTTCTAAACGATAACTATCGCCCCAAAATATATTGAGGTCAGGCTACGAAGAGGCGCTGAACGCAAGGCAGAACTGCAGGAAACGGATGTCAACGGGTACATCGGAATGGCCCCGATAGCACATGAAAAGCGCCAGAACGTGGACAATGATGCGGTTGGCCAAAAAGGGCGTATGCGTTTTTTCCTGAATATATTCAGGAAAAAACGCATACGCCCTTTTTGGCCAACCAAGCAACCTGGGAGAGCAAATCAGCACTACAAAGAAATCTCTCGCCCCCCACCCCGGGGCAAAAGGGCCAGGCGAAAAAAGTCTAAAAACCAGAAAGGCAGGACAGCCCACGGAGTCAAGGGAGCCTTGTTAAGCTGATGGGCGGGATGTCAATGGCCAACAGCCAATCTTCACAAGTGTATCCTCTTTCCCAAACCATGTAAAACACAGAACCACAGAGCATAGGGCACTTCCACACATGGGCGTTGACCTTGGGAAAATGAAAAAATCAACCAGACACAGGGACCCCAAAGTTGAGGGCTGCTGTCTTGACAAGAACCTCCACTTCGGTACACGTTTCATATCCCAGGAAAGAGCCAAGTGGACAAAGACGAGTGGACAAGTGGACAAAGACAAGTGGACAAGTGGACAAGTGGTGCTACGTAGGTCCAATGGAGTGTCACTCAGCCATGAAATCCACGTCATGAGGCTGGTAGCAGCATCCTGAGTGGATTTAGGTACGATCATCCTCAGTGAAATAAGTCCCACAAAAAAAGAAACTTATGATATCACTTATCGAGGGAATGTAAAAATCACTCCCCATGCACTGAATCCCCAAACAGAACAGAGTCACGCTTTTAGAAAACACACTTATGCCTGCTTCAGGGGAAAGGTGAGGTGGGGTGATGCATAAAACTCGAGTTTGAAATGAGCACAGATACCCTTCCGAAAACCGAATATGGAATGGACACGACCTACTCCTTGCTCAATCAACTGGACTCACCAGACCCTGTTCATCGCACAAGTATCTATCCGACTAGTAAGCATCTTAAAAGCTAAGTCTTGATATCTCTGTGTAAGTGCATCAAGTGTGTGTAAAGCGGCCTAAAACCAGCAGGGAAAATCAGCTCAGACCCATTCTGAGGATACATTTCCAACACAAAGAAGAAACAAGCAGGGCAAAACAGAGAGAAATTCTTCCAAAATGCGTTCAGGGACTGGCATGCAACCAGGATTGACCACATCTACAGCCCCAGCGGCAGAAGACATAAGGCTGGACACTCTTGGGGCTGAGACGATTGGTGAGGTTGGGAAAGCAAATGCAGACCCTTGAAAGGAATCCTGCGTGCTCCCCATTCCATGGGTCCCAACTCTCCAGGTTCAACGCAATCTTCCGACAGCGAAAGCACTCATTGGAAACCCAGCGGATGCTACACCGTGGGATCGGGAAAGCTTTCTGAAACTCACCTCAGTTTTCCTCTCCTGGTGCTCGTGTTCTCCATTCAGGCCCCCTTACTAACAATCTCCCCACTTGGAGACTCGGCGCCTTTCCATGCCTCTTTCGTACCGTCTGCAATTTGTCCGCAGGATGAACTGCAAGAGGGGGAACCAATGAGAGACTCGCTGGAGGTGTTTGGTCGGGCACATGTCACTCTCATTTCCCATCACGAAGAAGAATTCACCAGCGGTTCAGCCTGCCACCCCGGATCGACAATAGGGCGTGAAGCCATCCAGCCGTGTTGCGTCCCACTCACAAAAAAGCGACTTGGGAAATGGAGCTCAGGGGCACTGCACTTCCCAAACCTGCAGAGTTCTAAACGATAACTATCGCCCCAAAATATATTGAGGTCAGGCTACGAAGAGGCGCTGAACGCAAGGCAGAACTGCAGGAAACGGATGTCAACGGGTACATCGGAATGGCCCCGATAGCATATGAAAAGGGCCAGAACGTGGACAATGATGCGGTTGGCCAAAAAGGGCGTATGCGTTTTTTCCTGAATATATTCAGGAAAAAACGCATACGCCCTTTTTGGCCAACCAAGCAACCTGGGAGAGCAAATCAGCACTACAAAGAAATCTCTCGCCCCCCACCCCCGGGGCAAAAGGGCCAGGCGAAAAAAGTCTAAAAACCAGAAAGGCAGGACAGGCCACGGAGTCAAGGGAGCCTTGTTAAGCTGATGGGCGGGATGTCAATGGCCAACAGCCAATCTTCACAAGTGTATCCTCTTTCCCAAACCATGTAAAACACAGAACCACAGAGCATAGGGCACTTCCACACATGGGCGTTGACCTTGGGAAAATGAAAAAATCAACCAGACACAGGGACCCCAAAGTTGAGGGCTGCTGTCTTGACAAGAACCTCCACTCCGGTACACGTTTCATATCCCAGGAAAGAGCCAAGTGGACAAAGACGAGTGGACAAGTGGACAAAGACAAGTGGACAAGTGGACAAGTGGTGCTACGTAGGTCCAATGGAGTGTCACTCAGCCATGAAATCCACGTCATGAGGCTGGTAGCAGCATCCTGAGTGGATTTAGGTACGATCATCCTCAGTGAAATAAGTCCCACAAAAAAATAAACTTATGATATCACTTATCGAGGGAATGTAAAAATCACTCCCCATGCACTGAATCCCCAAACAGAACAGAGTCACGCTTTTAGAAAACACACTTATGCCTGCTTCAGGGGAAAGGTGAGGTGGGGTGACGCATAAAACTCGAGTTTGAAATGAGCACAGATACCCTTCCGAAAACCGAATATGGAATGGACACGACCTACTCCTTGCTCAATCAACTGGACTCACCAGACCCTGTTCATCGCACAAGTATCTATCCGACTAGTAAGCATCTTAAAAGCTAAGTCTTGATATCTCTGTGTAAGTGCATCAAGTGTGTGTAAAGCGGCCTAAAACCAGCAGGGAAAATCAGCTCAGACCCATTCTGAGGATACATTTCCAACACAAAGAAGAAACATTCAGGGCAAAACAGAGAGAAATTCTTCCAAAATGCGTTCAGGGACTGGCATGCAACCAGGATTGACCACATCTACAGCCCCAGCGGCAGAAGACATAAGGCTGGACACTCTTGGGGCTGAGACGATTGGTGAGGTTGGGAAAGCAAATGCAGACCCTTGAAAGGAATCCTGCGTGCTCCCCATTCCATGGGTCCCAACTCTCCAGGTTCAACGCAATCTTCCGACAGCGAAAGCACTCATTGGAAACCCAGCGGATGCTACACCGTGGGATCGGGAAAGCTTTCTGAAACTCACCTCAGTTTTCATCTCCTGGTGCTCGTGTTCTCCATTCAGGCCCCCTTACTAACAATCTCCCCACTTGGAGACTCGGCGCCTTTCCATGCCTCTTTCTTACCGTCTGCAATTTGTCCGCAGGATGAACTGCAAGAGGGGGAACCAATGAGAGACTCGCTGGAGGTGTTTGGTCGGGCACATGTCACTCTCATTTCCCATCACGAAGAAGAATTCACCACAGGTTCAGCCTGCCACCCCGGATCGACAATAGGGCGTGAAGCCATCCAGCCGTGTTGCGTCCCACTCACAAAAAAGCGACTTGGGAAATGGAGCTCAGGGGCACTGCACTTCCCAAACCTGCAGAGTTCTAAACGATAACTATCGCCCCAAAATATATTGAGGTCAGGCTACGAAGAGGCGCTGAACGCAAGGCAGAACTGCAGGAAACGGATGTCAACGGGTACATCGGAATGGCCCCGATAGCACATGAAAAGCGCCAGAACCTGGACAATGATGCGGTTGGCCAAAAAGGGCGTATGCGTTTTTTCCTGAATATATTCAGGAAAAAACGCATACGCCCTTTTTGGCCAACCAAGCAACCTGGGAGAGCAAATCAGCACTACAAAGAAATCTCTCGCCCCCCACCCCGGGGCAAAAGGGCCAGGCGAAAAAAGTCTAAAAACCAGAAAGGCAGGACAGCCCACGGAGTCAAGGGAGCCTTGTTAAGCTGATGGGCGGGATGTCAATGGCCAACAGCCAATCTTCACAAGTGTATCCTCTTTCCCAAACCATGTAAAACACAGAACCACAGAGCATAGGGCACTTCCACACATGGGCGTTGACCTTGGGAAAATGAAAAAATCAACCAGACACAGGGACCCCAAAGTTGAGGGCTGCTGTCTTGACAAGAACCTCCACTCCGGTACACGTTTCATATCCCAGGAAAGAGCCAAGTGGACAAAGACGAGTGGACAAGTGGACAAAGACAAGTGGACAAGTGGACAAGTGGTGCTACGTAGGTCCAATGGAGTGTCACTCAGCCATGAAATCCACGTCATGAGGCTGGTAGCAGCATCCTGAGTGGATTTAGGTACGATCATCCTCAGTGAAATAAGTCCCACAAAAAAAGAAACTTATGATATCACTTATCGAGGGAATGTAAAAATCGCTCCCCATGCACTGAATCCCCAAACAGAACAGAGTCACACTTTTAGAAAACACACTTATGCCTGCTTCAGGGGAAAGGTGAGGTGGGGTGACGCATAAAACTCGAGTTTGAAATGAGCACAGATACCCTTCCGAAAACCGAATATGGAATGGACACGACCTACTCCTTGCTCAATCAACTGGACTCACCAGACCCTGTTCATCGCACAAGTATCTATCCGACTAGTAAGCATCTTAAAAGCTAAGTCTTGATATCTCTGTGTAAGTGCATCAAGTGTGTGTAAAGCGGCCTAAAACCAGCAGGGAAAATCAGCTCAGACCCATTCTGAGGATACATTTCCAACATAAAGAAGAAACAAGCAGGGCAAAACAGAGAAAAATTCTTCCAAAATGCGTTCAGGGACTGGCATGCAACCAGGATTGACCACATCTACAGCCCCAGCGGCAGAAGACATAAGGCTGGACACTCTTGGGGCTGAGACGATTGGTGAGGTTGGGAAAGCAAATGCAGACCCTTGAAAGGAATCCTGCGTGCTCCCCATTCCATGGGTCCCAACTCTCCAGGTTCAACGCAATCTTCCGACAGCGAAAGCACTCATTGGAAACCCAGCGGATGCTACACTGTGGGATCGGGAAAGCTTTCTGAAACTCACCTCAGTTTTCATCTCCTGGTGCTCGTGTTCTCCATTCAGGCCCCCTTACTAACAATCTCCCCACTTGGAGACTCGGCGCCTTTCCATGCCTCTTTCGTACCGTCTGCAATTTGTCCGCAGGATGAACTGCAAGAGGGGGAACCAATGAGAGACTCGTTGGAGGTGTTTGGTCGGGCACATGTCACTCTCATTTCCCATCACGAAGAAGAATTCACCAGAGGTTCAGCCTGCCACCCCGGATCGACAATAGGGCGTGAAGCCATCCAGCCGTGTTGCGTCCCACTCACAAAAAAGCGACTTGGGAAATGGAGCTCAGGGGCCCTGCACTTCCCAAACCTGGAGAGTTCTAAACGATAACTATCGCCCCAAAATATATTGAGGGCAGGCTACGAAGAGGCGCTGAACGCAAGGCAGAACTGCAGGAAACGGATGTCAACGGGTACATCGGAATGGCCCCGATAGCACATGAAAAGCGCCAGAACGTGGACAATGATGCGGTTGGCCAAAAAGGGCGTATGCGTTTTTTCCTGAATATATTCAGGAAAAAACGCATACGCCCTTTTTGGCCAACCAAGCAACCTGGGAGAGCAAATCAGCACTACAAAGAAATCTCTCGCCCCCCACCCCGGGGCAAAAGGGCCAGGCGAAAAAAGTCTAAAAACCAGAAAGGCAGGACAGCCCACGGAGTCAAGGGAGCCTTGTTAAGCTGATGGGCGGGATGTCAATGGCCAACAGCCAATCTTCACAAGTGTATCCTCTTTCCCAAACCATGTAACACACAGAACCACAGAGCATAGGGCACTTCCACACATGGGCGTTGACCTTGGGAAAATGAAAAAATCAACCAGACACAGGGACCCCAAAGTTGAGGGCTGCTGTCTTGACAAGAACCTCCACTCCGGTACACGTTTCATATCCCAGGAAAGAGCCAAGTGGACAAAGACGAGTGGACAAGTGGACAAAGACAAGTGGACAAGTGGACAAGTGGTGCTACGTAGGTCCAATGGAGTGTCACTCAGCCATGAAATCCACGTCATGAGGCTGGTAGCAGCATCCTGAGTGGATTTAGGTACGATCATCCTCAGTGAAATAAGTCCCACAAAAAAAGAAACTTATGATATCACTTATCGAGGGAATGTAAAAATCGCTCCCCATGAACGGAATCCCCAAACAGAACAGAGTCACGCTTTTAGAAAACACACTTATGCCTGCTTCAGGGGAAAGGTGAGGTGCGGTGACGCATAAAACTCGAGTTTGAAATGAGCACAGATACCCTTCCGAAAACCGAATATGGAATGGACACGACCTACTCCTTGCTCAATCAACTGGACTCACCAGACCCTGTTCATCGCACAAGTATCTATCCGACTAGTAAGCATCTTAAAAGCTAAGTCTTGATATCTCTGTGTAAGTGCATCAAGGGTGTGTAAAGCGGCCTAAAACCAGCAGGGAAAATCAGCTCAGACCCATTCTGAGGATACATTTCCAACACAAAGAAGAAACAAGCAGGGCAAAACAGAGAGAAATTCTTCCAAAATGCGTTCAGGGACTGGCATGCAACCAGGATTGACCACATCTACAGCCCCAGCGGCAGAAGACATAAGGCTGGACACTCTTGGGGCTGAGACGATTGGTGAGGTTGGGAAAGCAAATGCAGACCCTTGAAAGGAATCCTGCGTGCTCCCCATTCCATGGGTCCCAACTCTCCAGGTTCAACGCAATCTTCCGACAGCGAAAGCACTCATTGGAAACCCAGCGGATGCTACACCGTGGGATCGGGAAAGCTTTCTGAAACTCACCTCAGTTTTCCTCTCCTGGTGCTCGTGTTCTCCATTCAGGCCCCCTTACTAACAATCTCCCCACTTGGAGACTCGGCGCCTTTCCATGCCTCTTTCGTACCGTCTGCAATTTGTCCGCAGGATGAACTGCAAGAGGGGGAACCAATGAGAGACTCGCTGGAGGTGTTTGGTCGGGCACATGTCACTCTCATTTCCCATCACGAAGAAGAATTCACCAGCGGTTCAGCCTGCCACCGCGGATCGACAATAGGGCGTGAAGCCATCCAGCCGTGTTGCGTCCCACTCACAAAAAAGCGACTTGGGAAATGGAGCTCAGGGGCCCTGCACTTCCCAAACCTGCAGAGTTCTAAACGATAACTATCGCCCCAAAATATATTGAGCGCAGGCTACGAAGAGGCGCTGAACGCAAGGCAGAACTGCAGGAAACGGATGTCAACGGGTACATCGGAATGGCCCCGATAGCACATGAAAAGCGCCAGAACGTGGACAATGATGCGGTTGGCCAAAAAGGGCGTATGCGTTTTTTCCTGAATATATTCAGGAAAAAACGCATACGCCCTTTTTGGCCAACCAAGCAACCTGGGAGAGCAAATCAGCACTACAAAGAAATCTCTCGCCCCCCCCCCCGGGGCAAAAGGGCCAGGCGAAAAAAGTCTAAAAACCAGAAAGGCAGGACAGCCCACGGAGTCAAGGGAGCCTTGTTAAGCTGATGGGCGGGATGTCAATGGCCAACAGCCAATCTTCACAAGTGTATCCTCTTTCCCAAACCATGTAAAACACAGAACCACAGAGCATAGGGCACTTCCACACATGGGCGTTGACCTTGGGAAAATGAAAAAATCAACCAGACACAGGGACCCCAAAGTTGAGGGCTGCTGTCTTGACAAGAACCTCCACTCCGGTACACGTTTCATATCCCAGGAAAGAGCCAAGTGGACAAAGACGAGTGGACAAGTGGACAAAGACAAGTGGACAAGTGGACAAGTGGTGCTACGTAGGTCCAATGGAGTGTCACTCAGCCATGAAATCCACGTCATGAGGCTGGTAGCAGCATCCTGAGTGGATTTAGGTACGATCATCCTCAGTGAAATAAGTCCCACAAAAAAAGAAACTTATGATATCACTTATCGAGGGAATGTAAAAATCGCTCCCCATGAACGGAATCCCCAAACAGAACAGAGTCACGCTTTTAGAAAACACACTTATGCCTGCTTCAGGGGAAAGGTGAGGTGCGGTGACGCATAAAACTCGAGTTTGAAATGAGCACAGATACCTTCCGAAAACCGAATATGGAATGGACACGACCTACTCCTTGCTCAATCAACTGGACTCACCAGACCCTGTTCATCGCACAAGTATCTATCCGACTAGTAAGCATCTTAAAAGCTAAGTCTTGATATCTCTGTGTAAGTGCATCAAGTGTGTGTAAAGCGGCCTAAAACCAGCAGGGAAAATCAGCTCAGACCCATTCTGAGGATACATTTCCAACACAAAGAAGAAACAAGCAGGGCAAAACAGAGAGAAATTCTTCCAAAATGCGTTCAGGGACTGGCATGCAACCAGGATTGACCACATCTACAGCCCCAGCGGCAGAAGACATAAGGCTGGACACTCTTGGGGCTGAGACGATTGGTGAGGTTGGGAAAGCAAATGCAGACCCTTGAAAGGAATCCTGCGTGCTCCCCATTCCATGGCTCCCAATTCTCCAGGTTCAACGCAATCTTCCGACAGCGAAAGCACTCATTGGAAACCCAGCGGATGCTACACCGTGGGATCGGGAAAGCTTTCTGAAACTCACCTCAGTTTTCCTCTCCTGGTGCTCGTGTTCTCCATTCAGGCCCCCTTACTAACAATCTCCCCACTTGGAGACTCGGCGCCTTTCCATGCCTCTTTCGTACCGTCTGCAATTTGTCCGCAGGATGAACTGCAAGAGGGGGAACCAATGAGAGACTCGCTGGAGGTGTTTGGTCGGGCACATGTCACTCTCATTTCCCATCACGAAGAAGAATTCACCAGCGGTTCAGCCTGCCACCGCAGATCGACAATAGGGCGTGAAGCCATCCAGCCGTGTTGCGTCCCACTCACAAAAAAGCGACTTGGGAAATGGAGCTCAGGGGCCCTGCACTTCCCAAACCTGCAGAGTTCTAAACGATAACTATCGCCCCAAAATATATTGAGGTCAGGCTACGAAGAGGCGCTGAACGCAAGGCAGAACTGCAGGAAACGGATGTCAACGGGTACATCGGAATGGCCCCGATAGCACATGAAAAGCGCCAGAACGTGGACAATGATGCGGTTGGCCAAAAAGGGCGTATGCGTTTTTTCCTGAATATATTCAGGAAAAAACGCATACGCCCTTTTTGGCCAACCAAGCAACCTGGGAGAGCAAATCAGCACTACAAAGAAATCTCTCGCCCCCCCCCCCCCACGGGGCAAAAGGGCCAGGCGAAAAAAGTCTAAAAACCAGAAAGGCAGGACAGCCCACGGAGTCAAGGGAGCCTTGTTAAGCTGATGGGCGGGATGTCAATGGCCAACAGCCAATCTTCACAAGTGTATCCTCTTTCCCAAACCATGTAAAACACAGAACCACAGAGCATAGGGCACTTCCACACATGGGCGTTGACCTTGGGAAAATGAAAAAATCAACCAGACACAGGGACCCCAAAGTTGAGGGCTGCTGTCTTGACAAGAACCTCCACTCCGGTACACGTTTCATATCCCAGGAAAGAGCCAAGTGGACAAAGACGAGTGGACAAGTGGACAAGTGGACAAGTGGTGCTACGTAGGTCCAATGGAGTGTCACTCAGCCATGAAATCCACGTCATGAGGCTGGTAGCAGCATCCTGAGTGGATTTAGGTACGATCATCCTCAGTGAAATAAGTCCCACAAAAAAAGAAACTTATGATATCACTTATCGAGGGAATGTAAAAATCGCTCCCCATGAACGGAATCCCCAAACAGAACAGAGTCACGCTTTTAGAAAACACACTTATGCCTGCTTCAGGGGAAAGGTGAGGTGCGGTGACGCATAAAACTCGAGTTTGAAATGAGCACAGATACCCTTCCGAAAACCGAATATGGAATGGACACGACCTACTCCTTGCTCAATCAACTGGACTCACCAGACCCTGTTCATCGCACAAGTATCTATCCGACTAGTAAGCATCTTAAAAGCTAAGTCTTGATATCTCTGTGTAAGTGCATCAAGGGTGTGTAAAGCGGCCTAAAACCAGCAGGGAAAATCAGCTCAGACCCATTCTGAGGATACATTTCCAACACAAAGAAGAAACAAGCAGGGCAAAACAGAGAGAAATTCTTCCAAAATGCGTTCAGGGACTGGCATGCAACCAGGATTGACCACATCTACAGCCCCAGCGGCAGAAGACATAAGGCTGGACACTCTTGGGGCTGAGACGATTGGTGAGGTTGGGAAAGCAAATGCAGACCCTTGAAAGGAATCCTGCGTGCTCCCCATTCCATGGCTCCCAACTCTCCAGGTTCAACGCAATCTTCCGACAGCGAAAGCACTCATTGGAAACCCAGCGGATGCTACACCGTGGGATCGGGAAAGCTTTCTGAAACTCACCTCAGTTTTCCTCTCCTGGTGCTCGTGTTCTCCATTCAGGCCCCCTTACTAACAATCTCCCCACTTGGAGACTCGGCGCCTTTCCATGCCTCTTTCGTACCGTCTGCAATTTGTCCGCAGGATGAACTGCAAGAGGGGGAACCAATGAGAGACTCGCTGGAGGTGTTTGGTCGGGCACATGTCACTCTCATTTCCCATCACGAAGAAGAATTCACCAGCGGTTCAGCCTGCAACCGCGGATCGACAATAGGGCGTGAAGCCATCCAGCCGTGTTGCGTCCCACTCACAAAAAAGCGACTTGGGAAATGGAGCTCAGGGGCCCTGCACTTCCCAAACCTGCAGAGTTCTAAACGATAACTATCGCCCCAAAATATATTGAGGGCAGGCTACGAAGAGGCGCTGAACGCAAGGCAGAACTGCAGGAAACGGATGTCAACGGGTACATCGGAATGGCCCCGATAGCACATGAAAAGCGCCAGAACGTGGACAATGATGCGGTTGGCCAAAAAGGGCGTATGCGTTTTTTCCTGAATATATTCAGGAAAAAACGCATACGCCCTTTTTGGCCAACCAAGCAACCTGGGAGAGCAAATCAGCACTACAAAGAAATCTCTCGCCCCCCCCCCCCGGGGCAAAAGGGCCAGGCGAAAAAAGTCTAAAAACCAGAAAGGCAGGACAGCCCACGGAGTCAAGGGAGCCTTGTTAAGCTGATGGGCGGGATGTCAATGGCCAACAGCCAATCTTCACAAGTGTATCCTCTTTCCCAAACCATGTAAAACACAGAACCACAGAGCATAGGGCACTTCCACACATGGGCGTTGACCTTGGGAAAATGAAAAAATCAACCAGACACAGGGACCCCAAAGTTGAGGGCTGCTGTCTTGACAAGAACCTCCACTCCGGTACACGTTTCATATCCCAGGAAAGAGCCAAGTGGACAAAGACGAGTGGACAAGTGGACAAAGACAAGTGGACAAGTGGACAAGTGGTGCTACGTAGGTCCAATGGAGTGTCACTCAGCCATGAAATCCACGTCATGAGGCTGGTAGCAGCATCCTGAGTGGATTTAGGTACGATCATCCTCAGTGAAATAAGTCCCACAAAAAAAGAAACTTATGATATCACTTATCGAGGGAATGTAAAAATCGCTCCCCATGAACGGAATCCCCAAACAGAACAGAGTCACGCTTTTAGAAAACACACTTATGCCTGCTTCAGGGGAAAGGTGAGGTGCGGTGACGCATAAAACTCGAGTTTGAAATGAGCACAGATACCCTTCCGAAAACCGAATATGGAATGGACACGACCTACTCCTTGCTCAATCAACTGGACTCACCAGACCCTGTTCATCGCACAAGTATCTATCCGACTAGTAAGCATCTTAAAAGCTAAGTCTTGATATCTCTGTGTAAGTGCATCAAGGGTGTGTAAAGCGGCCTAAAACCAGCAGGGAAAATCAGCTCAGACCCATTCTGAGGATACATTTCCAACACAAAGAAGAAACAAGCAGGGCAAAACAGAGAGAAATTCTTCCAAAATGCGTTCAGGGACTGGCATGCAACCAGGATTGACCACATCTACAGCCCCAGCGGCAGAAGACATAAGGCTGGACACTCTTGGGGCTGAGACGATTGGTGAGGTTGGGAAAGCAAATGCAGACCCTTGAAAGGAATCCTGCGTGCTCCCCATTCCATGGGTCCCAACTCTCCAGGTTCAACGCAATCTTCCGACAGCGAAAGCACTCATTGGAAACCCAGCGGATGCTACACCGTGGGATCGGGAAAGCTTTCTGAAACTCACCTCAGTTTTCCTCTCCTGGTGCTCGTGTTCTCCATTCAGGCCCCCTTACTAACAATCTCCCCACTTGGAGACTCGGCGCCTTTCCATGCCTCTTTCGTACCGTCTGCAATTTGTCCGCAGGATGAACTGCAAGAGGGGGAACCAATGAGAGACTCGCTGGAGGTGTTTGGTCGGGCACATGTCACTCTCATTTCCCATCACGAAGAAGAATTCACCAGCGGTTCAGCCTGCCACCGCGGATCGACAATAGGGCGTGAAGCCATCCAGCCGTGTTGCGTCCCACTCACAAAAAAGCGACTTGGGAAATGGAGCTCAGGGGCCCTGCACTTCCCAAACCTGCAGAGTTCTAAACGATAACTATCGCCCCAAAATATATTGAGCGCAGGCTACGAAGAGGCGCTGAACGCAAGGCAGAACTGCAGGAAACGGATGTCAACGGGTACATCGGAATGGCCCCGATAGCACATGAAAAGCGCCAGAACGTGGACAATGATGCGGTTGGCCAAAAAGGGCGTATGCGTTTTTTCCTGAATATATTCAGGAAAAAACGCATACGCCCTTTTTGGCCAACCAAGCAACCTGGGAGAGCAAATCAGCACTACAAAGAAATCTCTCGCCCCCCCCCCCCGGGGCAAAAGGGCCATGCGAAAAAAGTCTAAAAACCAGAAAGGCAGGACAGCCCACGGAGTCAAGGGAGCCTTGTTAAGCTGATGGGCGGGATGTCAATGGCCAACAGCCAATCTTCACAAGTGTATCCTCTTTCCCAAACCATGTAAAACACAGAACCACAGAGCATAGGGCACTTCCACACATGGGCGTTGACCTTGGGAAAATGAAAAAATCAACCAGACACAGGGACCCCAAAGTTGAGGGCTGCTGTCTTGACAAGAACCTCCACTCCGGTACACGTTTCATATCCCAGGAAAGAGCCAAGTGGACAAAGACGAGTGGACAAGTGGACAAAGACAAGTGGACAAGTGGACAAGTGGTGCTACGTAGGTCCAATGGAGTGTCACTCAGCCATGAAATCCACGTCATGAGGCTGGTAGCAGCATCCTGAGTGGATTTAGGTACGATCATCCTCAGTGAAATAAGTCCCACAAAAAAAGAAACTTATGATATCACTTATCGAGGGAATGTAAAAATCGCTCCCCATGAACGGAATCCCCAAACAGAACAGAGTCACGCTTTTAGAAAACACACTTATGCCTGCTTCAGGGGAAAGGTGAGGTGCGGTGACGCATAAAACTCGAGTTTGAAATGAGCACAGATACCCTTCCGAAAACCGAATATGGAATGGACACGACCTACTCCTTGCTCAATCAACTGGACTCACCAGACCCTGTTCATCGCACAAGTATCTATCCGACTAGTAAGCATCTTAAAAGCTAAGTCTTGATATCTCTGTGTAAGTGCATCAAGTGTGTGTAAAGCGGCCTAAAACCAGCAGGGAAAATCAGCTCAGACCCATTCTGAGGATACGTTTCCAACACAAAGAAGAAACAAGCAGGGCAAAACAGAGAGAAATTCTTCCAAAATGCGTTCAGGGACTGGCATGCAACCAGGATTGACCACATCTACAGCCCCAGCGGCAGAAGACATAAGGCTGGACACTCTTGGGGCTGAGACGATTGGTGAGGTTGGGAAAGCAAATGCAGACCCTTGAAAGGAATCCTGCGTGCTCCCCATTCCATGGGTCCCAACTCTCCAGGTTCAACGCAATCTTCCGACAGCGAAAGCACTCATTGGAAACCCAGCGGATGCTACACCGTGGGATCGGGAAAGCTTTCTGAAACTCACCTCAGTTTTCCTCTCCTGGTGCTCGTGTTCTCCATTCAGGCCCCCTTACTAACAATCTCCCCACTTGGAGACTCGGCGCCTTTCCATGCCTCTTTCGTACCGTCTGCAATTTGTCCGCAGGATGAACTGCAAGAGGGGGAACCAATGAGAGACTCGCTGGAGGTGTTTGGTCGGGCACATGTCACTCTCATTTCCCATCACGAAGAAGAATTCACCAGCGGTTCAGCCTGCCACCGCGGATCGACAATAGGGCGTGAAGCCATCCAGCCGTGTTGCGTCCCACTCACAAAAAAGCGACTTGGGAAATGGAGCTCAGGGGCCCTGCACTTCCCAAACCTGCAGAGTTCTAAACGATAACTATCGCCCCAAAATATATTGAGCGCAGGCTACGAAGAGGCGCTGAACGCAAGGCAGAACTGCAGGAAACGGATGTCAACGGGTACATCAGAATGGCCCCGATAGCACATGAAAAGCGCCAGAACGTGGACAATGATGCGGTTGGCCAAAAAGGGCGTATGCGTTTTTTCCTGAATATATTCAGGAAAAAACGCATACGCCCTTTTTGGCCAACCAAGCAACCTGGGAGAGCAAATCAGCACTACAAAGAAATCTCTCGCCCCCCCCCCCGGGGCAAAAAGGCCAGGCGAAAAAAGTCTAAAAACCAGAAAGGCAGGACAGCCCACGGAGTCAAGGGAGCCTTGTTAAGCTGATGGGCGGGATGTCAATGGCCAACAGCCAATCTTCACAAGTGTATCCTCTTTCCCAAACCATGTAAAACACAGAACCACAGAGCATAGGGCACTTCCACACATGGGCGTTGACCTTGGGAAAATGAAAAAATCAACCAGACACAGGGACCCCAAAGTTGAGGGCTGCTGTCTTGACAAGAACCTCCACTCCGGTACACGTTTCATATCCCAGGAAAGAGCCAAGTGGACAAAGACGAGTGGACAAGTGGACAAAGACAAGTGGACAAGTGGACAAGTGGTGCTACGTAGGTCCAATGGAGTGTCACTCAGCCATGAAATCCACGTCATGAGGCTGGTAGCAGCATCCTGAGTGGATTTAGGTACGATCATCCTCAGTGAAATAAGTCCCACAAAAAAAGAAACTTATGATATCACTTATCGAGGGAATGTAAAAATCGCTCCCCATGAACGGAATCCCCAAACAGAACAGAGTCACGCTTTTAGAAAACACACTTATGCCTGCTTCAGGGGAAAGGTGAGGTGCGGTGACGCATAAAACTCGAGTTTGAAATGAGCACAGATACCTTCCGAAAACCGAATATGGAATGGACACGACCTACTCCTTGCTCAATCAACTGGACTCACCAGACCCTGTTCATCGCACAAGTATCTATCCGACTAGTAAGCATCTTAAAAGCTAAGTCTTGATATCTCTGTGTAAGTGCATCAAGTGTGTGTAAAGCGGCCTAAAACCAGCAGGGAAAATCAGCTCAGACCCATTCTGAGGATACATTTCCAACACAAAGAAGAAACAAGCAGGGCAAAACAGAGAGAAATTCTTCCAAAATGCGTTCAGGGACTGGCATGCAACCAGGATTGACCACATCTACAGCCCCAGCGGCAGAAGACATAAGGCTGGACACTCTTGGGGCTGAGACGATTGGTGAGGTTGGGAAAGCAAATGCAGACCCTTGAAAGGAATCCTGCGTGCTCCCCATTCCATGGCTCCCAATTCACCAGGTTCAACGCAATCTTCCGACAGCGAAAGCACTCATTGGAAACCCAGCGGATGCTACACCGTGGGATCGGGAAAGCTTTCTGAAACTCACCTCAGTTTTCCTCTCCTGGTGCTCGTGTTCTCCATTCAGGCCCCCTTACTAACAATCTCCCCACTTGGAGACTCGGCGCCTTTCCATGCCTCTTTCGTACCGTCTGCAATTTGTCCGCAGGATGAACTGCAAGAGGGGGAACCAATGAGAGACTCGCTGGAGGTGTTTGGTCGGGCACATGTCACTCTCATTTCCCATCACGAAGAAGAATTCACCAGCGGTTCAGCCTGCCACCGCAGATCGACAATAGGGCGTGAAGCCATCCAGCCGTGTTGCGTCCCACTCACAAAAAAGCGACTTGGGAAATGGAGCTCAGGGGCCCTGCACTTCCCAAACCTGCAGAGTTCTAAACGATAACTATCGCCCCAAAATATATTGAGGTCAGGCTACGAAGAGGCGCTGAACGCAAGGCAGAACTGCAGGAAACGGATGTCAACGGGTACATCGGAATGGCCCCGATAGCACATGAAAAGCGCCAGAACGTGGACAATGATGCGGTTGGCCAAAAAGGGCGTATGCGTTTTTTCCTGAATATATTCAGGAAAAAACGCATACGCCCTTTTTGGCCAACCAAGCAACCTGGGAGAGCAAATCAGCACTACAAAGAAATCTCTCGCCCCCCCCCCCCCACGGGGCAAAAGGGCCAGGCGAAAAAAGTCTAAAAACCAGAAAGGCAGGACAGCCCACGGAGTCAAGGGAGCCTTGTTAAGCTGATGGGCGGGATGTCAATGGCCAACAGCCAATCTTCACAAGTGTATCCTCTTTCCCAAACCATGTAAAACACAGAACCACAGAGCATAGGGCACTTCCACACATGGGCGTTGACCTTGGGAAAATGAAAAAATCAACCAGACACAGGGACCCCAAAGTTGAGGGCTGCTGTCTTGACAAGAACCTCCACTCCGGTACACGTTTCATATCCCAGGAAAGAGCCAAGTGGACAAAGACGAGTGGACAAGTGGACAAAGACAAGTGGACAAGTGGACAAGTGGTGCTACGTAGGTCCAATGGAGTGTCACTCAGCCATGAAATCCACGTCATGAGGCTGGTAGCAGCATCCTGAGTGGATTTAGGTACGATCATCCTCAGTGAAATAAGTCCCACAAAAAAAGAAACTTATGATATCACTTATCGAGGGAATGTAAAAATCGCTCCCCATGAACGGAATCCCCAAACAGAACAGAGTCACGCTTTTAGAAAACACACTTATGCCTGCTTCAGGGGAAAGGTGAGGTGCGGTGACGCATAAAACTCGAGTTTGAAATGAGCACAGATACCCTTCCGAAAACCGAATATGGAATGGACACGACCTACTCCTTGCTCAATCAACTGGACTCACCAGACCCTGTTCATCGCACAAGTATCTATCCGACTAGTAAGCATCTTAAAAGCTAAGTCTTGATATCTCTGTGTAAGTGCATCAAGTGTGTGTAAAGCGGCCTAAAACCAGCAGGGAAAATCAGCTCAGACCCATTCTGAGGATACATTTCCAACACAAAGAAGAAACAAGCAGGGCAAAACAGAGAGAAATTCTTCCAAAATGCGTTCAGGGACTGGCATGCAACCAGGATTGACCACATCTACAGCCCCAGCGGCAGAAGACATAAGGCTGGACACTCTTGGGGCTGAGACGATTGGTGAGGTTGGGAAAGCAAATGCAGACCCTTGAAAGGAATCCTGCGTGCTCCCCATTCCAGGGGTCCCAACTCTCCAGGTTCAACGCAATCTTCCGACAGCGAAAGCACTCATTGGAAACCCAGCGGATGCTACACCGTGGGATCGGGAAAGCTTTCTGAAACTCACCTCAGTTTTCCTCTCCTGGTGCTCGTGTTCTCCATTCAGGCCCCCTTACTAACAATCTCCCCACTTGGAGACTCGGCGCCTTTCCATGCCTCTTTCGTACCGTCTGCAATTTGTCCGCAGGATGAACTGCAAGAGGGGGAACCAATGAGAGACTCGCTGGAGGTGTTTGGTCGGGCACATGTCACTCTCATTTCCCATCACGAAGAAGAATTCACCAGCGGTTCAGCCTGCAACCGCGGATCGACAATAGGGCGTGAAGCCATCCAGCCGTGTTGCGTCCCACTCACAAAAAAGCGACTTGGGAAATGGAGCTCAGGGGCCCTGCACTTCCCAAACCTGCAGAGTTCTAAACGATAACTATCGCCCCAAAATATATTGAGGTCAGGCTACGAAGAGGCGCTGAACGCAAGGCAGAACTGCAGGAAACGGATGTCAACGGGTACATCGGAATGGCCCCGATAGCACATGAAAAGCGCCAGAACGTGGACAATGATGCGGTTGGCCAAAAAGGGCGTATGCGTTTTTTCCTGAATATATTCAGGAAAAAACGCATACGCCCTTTTTGGCCAACCAAGCAACCTGGGAGAGCAAATCAGCACTACAAAGAAATCTCTCGCCCCCCCCCCCCCACGGGGCAAAAGGGCCAGGCGAAAAAAGTCTAAAAACCAGAAAGGCAGGACAGCCCACGGAGTCAAGGGAGCCTTGTTAAGCTGATGGGCGGGATGTCAATGGCCAACAGCCAATCTTCACAAGTGTATCCTCTTTCCCAAACCATGTAAAACACAGAACCACAGAGCATAGGGCACTTCCACACATGGGCGTTGACCTTGGGAAAATGAAAAAATCAACCAGACACAGGGACCCCAAAGTTGAGGGCTGCTGTCTTGACAAGAACCTCCACTCCGGTACACGTTTCATATCCCAGGAAAGAGCCAAGTGGACAAAGACGAGTGGACAAGTGGACAAAGACAAGTGGACAAGTGGACAAGTGGTGCTACGTAGGTCCAATGGAGTGTCACTCAGCCATGAAATCCACGTCATGAGGCTGGTAGCAGCATCCTGAGTGGATTTAGGTACGATCATCCTCAGTGAAATAAGTCCCACAAAAAAAGAAACTTATGATATCACTTATCGAGGGAATGTAAAAATCGCTCCCCATGAACGGAATCCCCAAACAGAACAGAGTCACGCTTTTAGAAAACACACTTATGCCTGCTTCAGGGGAAAGGTGAGGTGTGGTGACGCATAAAACTCGAGTTTGAAATGAGCACAGATACCCTTCCGAAAACCGAATATGGAATGGACACGACCTACTCCTTGCTCAATCAACTGGACTCACCAGACCCTGTTCATCGCACAAGTATCTATCCGACTAGTAAGCATCTTAAAAGCTAAGTCTTGATATCTCTGTGTAAGTGCATCAAGGGTGTGTAAAGCGGCCTAAAACCAGCAGGGAAAATCAGCTCAGACCCATTCTGAGGATACATTTCCAACACAAAGAAGAAACAAGCAGGGCAAAACAGAGAGAAATTCTTCCAAAATGCGTTCAGGGACTGGCATGCAACCAGGATTGACCACATCTACAGCCCCAGCGGCAGAAGACATAAGGCTGGACACTCTTGGGGCTGAGACGATTGGTGAGGTTGGGAAAGCAAATGCAGACCCTTGAAAGGAATCCTGCGTGCTCCCCATTCCATGGCTCCCAACTCTCCAGGTTCAACGCAATCTTCCGACAGCGAAAGCACTCATTGGAAACCCAGCGGATGCTACACCGTGGGATCGGGAAAGCTTTCTGAAACTCACCTCAGTTTTCCTCTCCTGGTGCTCGTGTTCTCCATTCAGGCCCCCTTACTAACAATCTCCCCACTTGGAGCCTCGGCGCCTTTCCATGCCTCTTTCGTACCGTCTGCAATTTGTCCGCAGGATGAACTGCAAGAGGGGGAACCAATGAGAGACTCGCTGGAGGTGTTTGGTCGGGCACATGTCACTCTCATTTCCCATCACGAAGAAGAATTCACCAGCGGTTCAGCCTGCCACCGCGGATCGACAATAGGGCGTGAAGCCATCCAGCCGTGTTGCGTCCCACTCACAAAAAAGCGACTTGGGAAATGGAGCTCAGGGGCCCTGCACTTCCCAAACCTGCAGAGTTCTAAACGATAACTATCGCCCCAAAATATATTGAGCGCAGGCTACGAAGAGGCGCTGAACGCAAGGCAGAACTGCAGGAAACGGATGTCAACGGGTACATCGGAATGGCCCCGATAGCACATGAAAAGCGCCAGAACGTGGACAATGATGCGGTTGGCCAAAAAGGGCGTATGCGTTTTTTCAGGAAAAAACGCATACGCCCTTTTTGGCCAACCAAGCAACCTGGGAGAGCAAATCAGCACTACAAAGAAATCTCTCGGCCCCCCCCCCGGGGCAAAAGGGCCAGGCGAAAAAAGTCTAAAAACCAGAAAGGCAGGACAGCCCACGGAGTCAAGGGAGCCTTGTTAAGCTGATGGGCGGGATGTCAATGGCCAACAGCCAATCTTCACAAGTGTATCCTCTTTCCCAAACCATGTAAAACACAGAACCACAGAGCATAGGGCACTTCCACACATGGGCGTTGACCTTGGGAAAATGAAAAAATCAACCAGACACAGGGACCCCAAAGTTGAGGGCTGCTGTCTTGACAAGAACCTCCACTCCGGTACACGTTTCATATCCCAGGAAAGAGCCAAGTGGACAAAGACGAGTGGACAAGTGGACAAAGACAAGTGGACAAGTGGACAAGTGGTGCTACGTAGGTCCAATGGAGTGTCACTCAGCCATGAAATCCACGTCATGAGGCTGGTAGCAGCATCCTGAGTGGATTTAGGTACGATCATCCTCAGTGAAATAAGTCCCACAAAAAAAGAAACTTATGATATCACTTATCGAGGGAATGTAAAAATCGCTCCCCATGAACGGAATCCCCAAACAGAACAGAGTCACGCTTTTAGAAAACACACTTATGCCTGCTTCAGGGGAAAGGTGAGGTGCGGTGACGCATAAAACTCGAGTTTGAAATGAGCACAGATACCCTTCCGAAAACCGAATATGGAATGGACACGACCTACTCCTTGCTCAATCAACTGGACTCACCAGACCCTGTTCATCGCACAAGTATCTATCCGACTAGTAAGCATCTTAAAAGCTAAGTCTTGATATCTCTGTGTAAGTGCATCAAGTGTGTGTAAAGCGGCCTAAAACCAGCAGGGAAAATCAGCTCAGACCCATTCTGAGGATACATTTCCAACACAAAGAAGAAACAAGCAGGGCAAAACAGAGAGAAATTCTTCCAAAATGCGTTCAGGGACTGGCATGCAACCAGGATTGACCACATCTACAGCCCCAGCGGCAGAAGACATAAGGCTGGACACTCTTGGGGCTGAGACGATTGGTGAGGTTGGGAAAGCAAATGCAGACCCTTGAAAGGAATCCTGCGTGCTCCCCATTCCATGGGTCCCAACTCTCCAGGTTCAACGCAATCTTCCGACAGCGAAAGCACTCATTGGAAACCCAGCGGATGCTACACCGTGGGATCGGGAAAGCTTTCTGAAACTCACCTCAGTTTTCCTCTCCTGGTGCTCGTGCTCTCCATTCAGGCCCCCTTACTAACAATCTCCCCACTTGGAGACTCGGCGCCTTTCCATGCCTCTTTCGTACCGTCTGCAATTTGTCCGCAGGATGAACTGCAAGAGGGGGAACCAATGAGAGACTCGCTGGAGGTGTTTGGTCGGGCACATGTCACTCTCATTTCCCATCACGAAGAAGAATTCACCAGCGGTTCAGCCTGCCACCGCGGATCGACAATAGGGCGTGAAGCCATCCAGCCGTGTTGCGTCCCACTCACAAAAAAGCGACTTGGGAAATGGAGCTCAGGGGCCCTGCACTTCCCAAACCTGCAGAGTTCTAAACGATAACTATCGCCCCAAAATATATTGAGCGCAGGCTACGAAGAGGCGCTGAACGCAAGGCAGAACTGCAGGAAACGGATGTCAACGGGTACATCAGAATGGCCCCGATAGCACATGAAAAGCGCCAGAACGTGGACAATGATGCGGTTGGCCAAAAAGGGCGTATGCGTTTTTTCCTGAATATATTCAGGAAAAAACGCATACGCCCTTTTTGGCCAACCAAGCAACCTGGGAGAGCAAATCAGCACTACAAAGAAATCTCTCGCCCCCCCCCCGGGGCAAAAAGGCCAGGCGAAAAAAGTCTAAAAACCAGAAAGGCAGGACAGCCCACGGAGTCAAGGGAGCCTTGTTAAGCTGATGGGCGGGATGTCAATGGCCAACAGCCAATCTTCACAAGTGTATCCTCTTTCCCAAACCATGTAAAACACAGAACCACAGAGCATAGGGCACTTCCACACATGGGCGTTGACCTTGGGAAAATGAAAAAATCAACCAGACACAGGGACCCCAAAGTTGAGGGCTGCTGTCTTGACAAGAACCTCCACTCCGGTACACGTTTCATATCCCAGGAAAGAGCCAAGTGGACAAAGACGAGTGGACAAGTGGACAAAGACAAGTGGACAAGTGGACAAGTGGTGCTACGTAGGTCCAATGGAGTGTCACTCAGCCATGAAATCCACGTCATGAGGCTGGTAGCAGCATCCTGAGTGGATTTAGGTACGATCATCCTCAGTGAAATGAGTCCCACAAAAAAAGAAACTTATGATATCACTTATCGAGGGAATGTAAAAATCGCTCCCCATGAACGGAATCCCCAAACAGAACAGAGTCACGCTTTTAGAAAACACACTTATGCCTGCTTCAGGGGAAAGGTGAGGTGCGGTGACGCATAAAACTCGAGTTTGAAATGAGCACAGATACCTTCCGAAAACCGAATATGGAATGGACACGACCTACTCCTTGCTCAATCAACTGGACTCACCAGACCCTGTTCATCGCACAAGTATCTATCCGACTAGTAAGCATCTTAAAAGCTAAGTCTTGATATCTCTGTGTAAGTGCATCAAGTGTGTGTAAAGCGGCCTAAAACCAGCAGGGAAAATCAGCTCAGACCCATTCTGAGGATACATTTCCAACACAAAGAAGAAACAAGCAGGGCAAAACAGAGAGAAATTCTTCCAAAATGCGTTCAGGGACTGGCATGCAACCAGGATTGACCACATCTACAGCCCCAGCGGCAGAAGACATAAGGCTGGACACTCTTGGGGCTGAGACGATTGGTGAGGTTGGGAAAGCAAATGCAGACCCTTGAAAGGAATCCTGCGTGCTCCCCATTCCATGGCTCCCAACTCTCCAGGTTCAACGCAATCTTCCGACAGCGAAAGCACTCATTGGAAACCCAGCGGATGCTACACCGTGGGATCGGGAAAGCTTTCTGAAACTCACCTCAGTTTTCCTCTCCTGGTGCTCGTGTTCTCCATTCAGGCCCCCTTACTAACAATCTCCCCACTTGGAGACTCGGCGCCTTTCCATGCCTCTTTCGTACCGTCTGCAATTTGTCCGCAGGATGAACTGCAAGAGGGGGAACCAATGAGAGACTCGCTGGAGGTGTTTGGTCGGGCACATGTCACTCTCATTTCCCATCACGAAGAAGAATTCACCAGCGGTTCAGCCTGCCACCGCAGATCGACAATAGGGCGTGAAGCCATCCAGCCGTGTTGCGTCCCACTCACAAAAAAGCGACTTGGGAAATGGAGCTCAGGGGCCCTGCACTTCCCAAACCTGCAGAGTTCTAAACGATAACTATCGCCCCAAAATATATTGAGGTCAGGCTACGAAGAGGCGCTGAACGCAAGGCAGAACTGCAGGAAACGGATGTCAACGGGTACATCGGAATGGCCCCGATAGCACATGAAAAGCGCCAGAACGTGGACAATGATGCGGTTGGCCAAAAAGGGCGTATGCGTTTTTTCCTGAATATATTCAGGAAAAAACGCATACGCCCTTTTTGGCCAACCAAGCAACCTGGGAGAGCAAATCAGCACTACAAAGAAATCTCTCGCCCCCCCCCCCGGGGGGCAAAAGGGCCAGGCGAAAAGAGTCTAAAAACCAGAAAGGCAGGACAGCCCACGGAGTCAAGGGAGCCTTGTTAAGCTGATGGGCGGGATGTCAATGGCCAACAGCCAATCTTCACAAGTGTATCCTCTTTCCCAAACCATGTAAAACACAGAACCACAGAGCATAGGGCACTTCCACACATGGGCGTTGACCTTGGGAAAATGAAAAAATCAACCAGACACAGGGACCCCAAAGTTGAGGGCTGCTGTCTTGACAAGAACCTCCACTCCGGTACACGTTTCATATCCCAGGAAAGAGCCAAGTGGACAAAGACGAGTGGACAAGTGGACAAAGACAAGTGGACAAGTGGACAAGTGGTGCTACGTAGGTCCAATGGAGTGTCACTCAGCCATGAAATCCACGTCATGAGGCTGGTAGCAGCATCCTGAGTGGATTTAGGTACGATCATCCTCAGTGAAATAAGTCCCACAAAAAAAGAAACTTATGATATCACTTATCGAGGGAATGTAAAAATCGCTCCCCATGAACGGAATCCCCAAACAGAACAGAGTCACGCTTTTAGAAAACACACTTATGCCTGCTTCAGGGGAAAGGTGAGGTGCGGTGACGCATAAAACTCGAGTTTGAAATGAGCACAGATACCCTTCCGAAAACCGAATATGGAATGGACACGACCTACTCCTTGCTCAATCAACTGGACTCACCAGACCCTGTTCATCGCACAAGTATCTATCCGACTAGTAAGCATCTTAAAAGCTAAGTCTTGATATCTCTGTGTAAGTGCATCAAGGGTGTGTAAAGCGGCCTAAAACCAGCAGGGAAAATCAGCTCAGACCCATTCTGAGGATACATTTCCAACACAAAGAAGAAACAAGCAGGGCAAAACAGAGAGAAATTCTTCCAAAATGCGTTCAGGGACTGGCATGCAACCAGGATTGACCACATCTACAGCCCCAGCGGCAGAAGACATAAGGCTGGACACTCTTGGGGCTGAGACGATTGGTGAGGTTGGGAAAGCAAATGCAGACCCTTGAAAGGAATCCTGCGTGCTCCCCATTCCATGGGTCCCAACTCTCCAGGTTCAACGCAATCTTCCGACAGCGAAAGCACTCATTGGAAACCCAGCGGATGCTACACCGTGGGATCGGGAAAGCTTTCTGAAACTCACCTCAGTTTTCCTCTCCTGGTGCTCGTGCTCTCCATTCAGGCCCCCTTACTAACAATCTCCCCACTTGGAGACTCGGCGCCTTTCCATGCCTCTTTCGTACCGTCTGCAATTTGTCCGCAGGATGAACTGCAAGAGGGGGAACCAATGAGAGACTCGCTGGAGGTGTTTGGTCGGGCACATGTCACTCTCATTTCCCATCACGAAGAAGAATTCACCAGCGGTTCAGCCTGCCACCGCGGATCGACAATAGGGCGTGAAGCCATCCAGCCGTGTTGCGTCCCACTCACAAAAAAGCGACTTGGGAAATGGAGCTCAGGGGCCCTGCACTTCCCAAACCTGCAGAGTTCTAAACGATAACTATCGCCCCAAAATATATTGAGCGCAGGCTACGAAGAGGCGCTGAACGCAAGGCAGAACTGCAGGAAACGGATGTCAACGGGTACATCGGAATGGCCCCGATAGCACATGAAAAGCGCCAGAACGTGGACAATGATGCGGTTGGCCAAAAAGGGCGTATGCGTTTTTTCCTGAATATATTCAGGAAAAAACGCATACGCCCTTTTTGGCCAACCAAGCAACCTGGGAGAGCAAATCAGCACTACAAAGAAATCTCTCGCCCCCCCCCCCGGGGCAAAAGGGCCAGGCGAAAAAAGTCTAAAAACCAGAAAGGCAGGACAGCCCACGGAGTCAAGGGAGCCTTGTTAAGCTGATGGGCGGGATGTCAATGGCCAACAGCCAATCTTCACAAGTGTATCCTCTTTCCCAAACCATGTAAAACACAGAACCACAGAGCATAGGGCACTTCCACACATGGGCCTTGACCTTGGGAAAATGAAAAAATCAACCAGACACAGGGACCCCAAAGTTGAGGGCTGCTGTCTTGACAAGAACCTCCACTCCGGTACACGTTTCATATCCCAGGAAAGAGCCAAGTGGACAAAGACGAGTGGACAAGTGGACAAAGACAAGTGGACAAGTGGACAAGTGGTGCTACGTAGGTCCAATGGAGTGTCACTCAGCCATGAAATCCACGTCATGAGGCTGGTAGCAGCATCCTGAGTGGATTTAGGTACGATCATCCTCAGTAAAATAAGTCCCACAAAAAAAGAAACTTATGATATCACTTATCGAGGGAATGTAAAAATCGCTCCCCATGAACGGAATCCCCAAACAGAACAGAGTCACGCTTTTAGAAAACACACTTATGCCTGCTTCAGGGGAAAGGTGAGGTGCGGTGACGCATAAAACTCGAGTTTGAAATGAGCACAGATACCCTTCCGAAAACCGAATATGGAATGGACACGACCTACTCCTTGCTCAATCAACTGGACTCACCAGACCCTGTTCATCGCACAAGTATCTATCCGACTAGTAAGCATCTTAAAAGCTAAGTCTTGATATCTCTGTGTAAGTGCATCAAGTGTGTGTAAAGCGGCCTAAAACCAGCAGGGAAAATCAGCTCAGACCCATTCTGAGGATACATTTCCAACACAAAGAAGAAACAAGCAGGGCAAAACAGAGAGAAATTCTTCCAAAATGCGTTCAGGGACTGGCATGCAACCAGGATTGACCACATCTACAGCCCCAGCGGCAGAAGACATAAGGCTGGACACTCTTGGGGCTGAGACGATTGGTGAGGTTGGGAAAGCAAATGCAGACCCTTGAAAGGAATCCTGCGTGCTCCCCATTCCATGGGTCCCAACTCTCCAGGTTCAACGCAATCTTCCGACAGCGAAAGCACTCATTGGAAACCCAGCGGATGCTACACCGTGGGATCGGGAAAGCTTTCTGAAACTCACCTCAGTTTTCCTCTCCTGGTGCTCGTGTTCTCCATTCAGGCCCCCTTACTAACAATCTCCCCACTTGGAGACTCGGCGCCTTTCCATGCCTCTTTCGTACCGTCTGCAATTTGTCCGCAGGATGAACTGCAAGAGGGGGAACCAATGAGAGACTCGCTGGAGGTGTTTGGTCGGGCACATGTCACTCTCATTTCCCATCACGAAGAAGAATTCACCAGCGGTTCAGCCTGCCACCGCGGATCGACAATAGGGCGTGAAGCCATCCAGCCGTGTTGCGTCCCACTCACAAAAAAGCGACTTGGGAAATGGAGCTCAGGGGCCCTGCACTTCCCAAACCTGCAGAGTTCTAAACGATAACTATCGCCCCAAAATATATTGAGCGCAGGCTACGAAGAGGCGCTGAACGCAAGGCAGAACTGCAGGAAACGGATGTCAACGGGTACATCGGAATGGCCCCGATAGCACATGAAAAGCGCCAGAACGTGGACAATGATGCGGTTGGCCAAAAAGGGCGTATGCGTTTTTTCCTGAATATATTCAGGAAAAAACGCATACGCCCTTTTTGGCCAACCAAGCAACCTGGGAGAGCAAATCAGCACTACAAAGAAATCTCTCGCCCCCCCCCCCGGGCAAAAGGGCCAGGCGAAAAAAGTCTAAAAACCAGAAAGGCAGGACAGCCCACGGAGTCAAGGGAGCCTTGTTAAGCTGATGGGCGGGATGTCAATGGCCAACAGCCAATCTTCACAAGTGTATCCTCTTTCCCAAACCATGTAAAACACAGAACCACAGAGCATAGGGCACTTCCACACATGGGCGTTGACCTTGGAAAAATGAAAAAATCAACCAGACACAGGGACCCCAAAGTTGAGGGCTGCTGTCTTGACAAGAACCTCCACTCCGGTACACGTTTCATATCCCAGGAAAGAGCCAAGTGGACAAAGACGAGTGGACAAGTGGACAAAGACAAGTGGACAAGTGGACAAGTGGTGCTACGTAGGTCCAATGGAGTGTCACTCAGCCATGAAATCCACGTCATGAGGCTGGTAGCAGCATCCTGAGTGGATTTAGGTACGATCATCCTCAGTGAAATAAGTCCCACAAAAAAAGAAACTTATGATATCACTTATCGAGGGAATGTAAAAATCGCTCCCCATGAACGGAATCCCCAAACAGAACAGAGTCACGCTTTTAGAAAACACACTTATGCCTGCTTCAGGGGAAAGGTGAGGTGCGGTGACGCATAAAACTCGAGTTTGAAATGAGCACAGATACCCTTCCGAAAACCGAATATGGAATGGACACGACCTACTCCTTGCTCAATCAACTGGACTCACCAGACCCTGTTCATCGCACAAGTATCTATCCGACTAGTAAGCATCTTAAAAGCTAAGTCTTGATATCTCTGTGTAAGTGCATCAAGTGTGTGTAAAGCGGCCTAAAACCAGCAGGGAAAATCAGCTCAGACCCATTCTGAGGATACATTTCCAACACAAAGAAGAAACAAGCAGGGCAAAACAGAGAGAAATTCTTCCAAAATGCGTTCAGGGACTGGCATGCAACCAGGATTGACCACATCTACAGCCCCAGCGGCAGAAGACATAAGGCTGGACACTCTTGGGGCTGAGACGATTGGTGAGGTTGGGAAAGCAAATGCAGACCCTTGAAAGGAATCCTGCGTGCTCCCCATTCCATGGCTCCCAACTCTCCAGGTTCAACGCAATCTTCCGACAGCGAAAGCACTCATTGGAAACCCAGCGGATGCTACACCGTGGGATCGGGAAACCTTTCTGAAACTCACCTCAGTTTTCCTCTCCTGGTGCTCGTGTTCTCCATTCAGGCCCCCTTACTAACAATCTCCCCACTTGGAGACTCGGCGCCTTTCCATGCCTCTTTCGTACCGTCTGCAATTTGTCCGCAGGATGAACTGCAAGAGGGGGAACCAATGAGAGACTCGCTGGAGGTGTTTGGTCGGGCACATGTCACTCTCATTTCCCATCACGAAGAAGAATTCACCAGCGGTTCAGCCTGCCACCGCGGATCGACAATAGGGCGTGAAGCCATCCAGCCGTGTTGCGTCCCACTCACAAAAAAGCGACTTGGGAAATGGAGCTCAGGGGCCCTGCACTTCCCAAACCTGCAGAGTTCTAAACGATAACTATCGCCCCAAAATATATTGAGGTCAGGCTACGAAGAGGCGCTGAACGCAAGGCAGAACTGCAGGAAACGGATGTCAACGGGTACATCGGAATGGCCCCGATAGCACATGAAAAGCGCCAGAACGTGGACAATGATGCGGTTGGCCAAAAAGGGCGTATGCGTTTTTTCCTGAATATATTCAGGAAAAAACGCATACGCCCTTTTTGGCCAACCAAGCAACCTGGGAGAGCAAATCAGCACTACAAAGAAATCTCTCGCCCCCCCCCCCGGGGCAAAAGGGCCAGGCGAAAAAAGTCTAAAAACCAGAAAGGCAGGACAGCCCACGGAGTCAAGGGAGCCTTGTTAAGCTGATGGGCGGGATGTCAAGGGCCAACAGCCAATCTTCACAAGTGTATCCTCTTTCCCAAACCATGTAAAACACAGAACCACAGAGCATAGGGCACTTCCACACATGGGCGTTGACCTTGGGAATATCAAAAAATCAACCAGACACAGGGACCCCAAAGTTGAGGGCTGCTGTCTTGACAAGAACCTCCACTCCGGTACACGTTTCATATCCCAGGAAAGAGCCAAGTGGACAAAGACGAGTGGACAAGTGGACAAAGACAAGTGGACAAGTGGACAAGTGGTGCTACGTAGGTCCAATGGAGTGTCACTCAGCCATGAAATCCACGTCATGAGGCTGGTAGCAGCATCCTGAGTGGATTTAGGTACGATCATCCTCAGTGAAATCAGTCCCACAAAAAAAGAAACTTATGATATCACTTATCGAGGGAATGTAAAAATCGCTCCCCATGAACGGAATCCCCAAACAGAACAGAGTCACGCTTTTAGAAAACACACTTATGCCTGCTTCAGGGGAAAGGTGAGGTGTGGTGACGCATAAAACTCGAGTTTGAAATGAGCACAGATACCCTTCCGAAAACCGAATATGGAATGGACACGACCTACTCCTTGCTCAATCAACTGGACTCACCAGACCCTGTTCATCGCACAAGTATCTATCCGACTAGTAAGCATCTTAAAAGCTAAGTCTTGATATCTCTGTGTAAGTGCATCAAGGGTGTGTAAAGCGGCCTAAAACCAGCAGGGAAAATCAGCTCAGACCCATTCTGAGGATACATTTCCAACACAAAGAAGAAACAAGCAGGGCAAAACAGAGAGAAATTCTTCCAAAATGCGTTCAGGGACTGGCATGCAACCAGGATTGACCACATCTACAGCCCCAGCGGCAGAAGACATAAGGCTGGACACTCTTGGGGCTGAGACGATTGGTGAGGTTGGGAAAGCAAATGCAGACCCTTGAAAGGAATCCTGCGTGCTCCCCATTCCATGGCTCCCAACTCTCCAGGTTCAACGCAATCTTCCGACAGCGAAAGCACTCATTGGAAACCCAGCGGATGCTACACCGTGGGATCGGGAAAGCTTTCTGAAACTCACCTCAGTTTTCCTCTCCTGGTGCTCGTGTTCTCCATTCAGGCCCCCTTACTAACAATCTCCCCACTTGGAGCCTCGGCGCCTTTCCATGCCTCTTTCGTACCGTCTGCAATTTGTCCGCAGGATGAACTGCAAGAGGGGGAACCAATGAGAGACTCGCTGGAGGTGTTTGGTCGGGCACATGTCACTCTCATTTCCCATCACGAAGAAGAATTCACCAGCGGTTCAGCCTGCCACCGCGGATCGACAATAGGGCGTGAAGCCATCCAGCCGTGTTGCGTCCCACTCACAAAAAAGCGACTTGGGAAATGGAGCTCAGGGGCCCTGCACTTCCCAAACCTGCAGAGTTCTAAACGATAACTATCGCCCCAAAATATATTGAGCGCAGGCTACGAAGAGGCGCTGAACGCAAGGCAGAACTGCAGGAAACGGATGTCAACGGGTACATCGGAATGGCCCCGATAGCACATGAAAAGCGCCAGAACGTGGACAATGATGCGGTTGGCCAAAAAGGGCGTATGCGTTTTTTCAGGAAAAAACGCATACGCCCTTTTTGGCCAACCAAGCAACCTGGGAGAGCAAATCAGCACTACAAAGAAATCTCTCGGCCCCCCCCCCGGGGCAAAAGGGCCAGGCGAAAAAAGTCTAAAAACCAGAAAGGCAGGACAGCCCACGGAGTCAAGGGAGCCTTGTTAAGCTGATGGGCGGGATGTCAATGGCCAACAGCCAATCTTCACAAGTGTATCCTCTTTCCCAAACCATGTAAAACACAGAACCACAGAGCATAGGGCACTTCCACACATGGGCGTTGACCTTGGGAAAATGAAAAAATCAACCAGACACAGGGACCCCAAAGTTGAGGGCTGCTGTCTTGACAAGAACCTCCACTCCGGTACACGTTTCATATCCCAGGAAAGAGCCAAGTGGACAAAGACGAGTGGACAAGTGGACAAAGACAAGTGGACAAGTGGACAAGTGGTGCTACGTAGGTCCAATGGAGTGTCACTCAGCCATGAAATCCACGTCATGAGGCTGGTAGCAGCATCCTGAGTGGATTTAGGTACGATCATCCTCAGTGAAATAAGTCCCACAAAAAAAGAAACTTATGATATCACTTATCGAGGGAATGTAAAAATCGCTCCCCATGAACGGAATCCCCAAACAGAACAGAGTCACGCTTTTAGAAAACACACTTATGCCTGCTTCAGGGGAAAGGTGAGGTGCGGTGACGCATAAAACTCGAGTTTGAAATGAGCACAGATACCCTTCCGAAAACCGAATATGGAATGGACACGACCTACTCCTTGCTCAATCAACTGGACTCACCAGACCCTGTTCATCGCACAAGTATCTATCCGACTAGTAAGCATCTTAAAAGCTAAGTCTTGATATCTCTGTGTAAGTGCATCAAGTGTGTGTAAAGCGGCCTAAAACCAGCAGGGAAAATCAGCTCAGACCCATTCTGAGGATACATTTCCAACACAAAGAAGAAACAAGCAGGGCAAAACAGAGAGAAATTCTTCCAAAATGCGTTCAGGGACTGGCATGCAACCAGGATTGACCACATCTACAGCCCCAGCGGCAGAAGACATAAGGCTGGACACTCTTGGGGCTGAGACGATTGGTGAGGTTGGGAAAGCAAATGCAGACCCTTGAAAGGAATCCTGCGTGCTCCCCATTCCATGGGTCCCAACTCTCCAGGTTCAACGCAATCTTCCGACAGCGAAAGCACTCATTGGAAACCCAGCGGATGCTACACCGTGGGATCGGGAAAGCTTTCTGAAACTCACCTCAGTTTTCCTCTCCTGGTGCTCGTGCTCTCCATTCAGGCCCCCTTACTAACAATCTCCCCACTTGGAGACTCGGCGCCTTTCCATGCCTCTTTCGTACCGTCTGCAATTTGTCCGCAGGATGAACTGCAAGAGGGGGAACCAATGAGAGACTCGCTGGAGGTGTTTGGTCGGGCACATGTCACTCTCATTTCCCATCACGAAGAAGAATTCACCAGCGGTTCAGCCTGCCACCGCGGATCGACAATAGGGCGTGAAGCCATCCAGCCGTGTTGCGTCCCACTCACAAAAAAGCGACTTGGGAAATGGAGCTCAGGGGCCCTGCACTTCCCAAACCTGCAGAGTTCTAAACGATAACTATCGCCCCAAAATATATTGAGCGCAGGCTACGAAGAGGCGCTGAACGCAAGGCAGAACTGCAGGAAACGGATGTCAACGGGTACATCAGAATGGCCCCGATAGCACATGAAAAGCGCCAGAACGTGGACAATGATGCGGTTGGCCAAAAAGGGCGTATGCGTTTTTTCCTGAATATATTCAGGAAAAAACGCATACGCCCTTTTTGGCCAACCAAGCAACCTGGGAGAGCAAATCAGCACTACAAAGAAATCTCTCGCCCCCCCCCCGGGGCAAAAAGGCCAGGCGAAAAAAGTCTAAAAACCAGAAAGGCAGGACAGCCCACGGAGTCAAGGGAGCCTTGTTAAGCTGATGGGCGGGATGTCAATGGCCAACAGCCAATCTTCACAAGTGTATCCTCTTTCCCAAACCATGTAAAACACAGAACCACAGAGCATAGGGCACTTCCACACATGGGCGTTGACCTTGGGAAAATGAAAAAATCAACCAGACACAGGGACCCCAAAGTTGAGGGCTGCTGTCTTGACAAGAACCTCCACTCCGGTACACGTTTCATATCCCAGGAAAGAGCCAAGTGGACAAAGACGAGTGGACAAGTGGACAAAGACAAGTGGACAAGTGGACAAGTGGTGCTACGTAGGTCCAATGGAGTGTCACTCAGCCATGAAATCCACGTCATGAGGCTGGTAGCAGCATCCTGAGTGGATTTAGGTACGATCATCCTCAGTGAAATAAGTCCCACAAAAAAAGAAACTTATGATATCACTTATCGAGGGAATGTAAAAATCGCTCCCCATGAACGGAATCCCCAAACAGAACAGAGTCACGCTTTTAGAAAACACACTTATGCCTGCTTCAGGGGAAAGGTGAGGTGCGGTGACGCATAAAACTCGAGTTTGAAATGAGCACAGATACCTTCCGAAAACCGAATATGGAATGGACACGACCTACTCCTTGCTCAATCAACTGGACTCACCAGACCCTGTTCATCGCACAAGTATCTATCCGACTAGTAAGCATCTTAAAAGCTAAGTCTTGATATCTCTGTGTAAGTGCATCAAGTGTGTGTAAAGCGGCCTAAAACCAGCAGGGAAAATCAGCTCAGACCCATTCTGAGGATACATTTCCAACACAAAGAAGAAACAAGCAGGGCAAAACAGAGAGAAATTCTTCCAAAATGCGTTCAGGGACTGGCATGCAACCAGGATTGACCACATCTACAGCCCCAGCGGCAGAAGACATAAGGCTGGACACTCTTGGGGCTGAGACGATTGGTGAGGTTGGGAAAGCAAATGCAGACCCTTGAAAGGAATCCTGCGTGCTCCCCATTCCATGGCTCCCAACTCTCCAGGTTCAACGCAATCTTCCGACAGCGAAAGCACTCATTGGAAACCCAGCGGATGCTACACCGTGGGATCGGGAAAGCTTTCTGAAACTCACCTCAGTTTTCCTCTCCTGGTGCTCGTGTTCTCCATTCAGGCCCCCTTACTAACAATCTCCCCACTTGGAGACTCGGCGCCTTTCCATGCCTCTTTCGTACCGTCTGCAATTTGTCCGCAGGATGAACTGCAAGAGGGGGAACCAATGAGAGACTCGCTGGAGGTGTTTGGTCGGGCACATGTCACTCTCATTTCCCATCACGAAGAAGAATTCACCAGCGGTTCAGCCTGCCACCGCAGATCGACAATAGGGCGTGAAGCCATCCAGCCGTGTTGCGTCCCACTCACAAAAAAGCGACTTGGGAAATGGAGCTCAGGGGCCCTGCACTTCCCAAACCTGCAGAGTTCTAAACGATAACTATCGCCCCAAAATATATTGAGGTCAGGCTACGAAGAGGCGCTGAACGCAAGGCAGAACTGCAGGAAACGGATGTCAACGGGTACATCGGAATGGCCCCGATAGCACATGAAAAGCGCCAGAACGTGGACAATGATGCGGTTGGCCAAAAAGGGCGTATGCGTTTTTTCCTGAATATATTCAGGAAAAAACGCATACGCCCTTTTTGGCCAACCAAGCAACCTGGGAGAGCAAATCAGCACTACAAAGAAATCTCTCGCCCCCCCCCCCGGGGGGCAAAAGGGCCAGGCGAAAAGAGTCTAAAAACCAGAAAGGCAGGACAGCCCACGGAGTCAAGGGAGCCTTGTTAAGCTGATGGGCGGGATGTCAATGGCCAACAGCCAATCTTCACAAGTGTATCCTCTTTCCCAAACCATGTAAAACACAGAACCACAGAGCATAGGGCACTTCCACACATGGGCGTTGACCTTGGGAAAATGAAAAAATCAACCAGACACAGGGACCCCAAAGTTGAGGGCTGCTGTCTTGACAAGAACCTCCACTCCGGTACACGTTTCATATCCCAGGAAAGAGCCAAGTGGACAAAGACGAGTGGACAAGTGGACAAAGACAAGTGGACAAGTGGACAAGTGGTGCTACGTAGGTCCAATGGAGTGTCACTCAGCCATGAAATCCACGTCATGAGGCTGGTAGCAGCATCCTGAGTGGATTTAGGTACGATCATCCTCAGTGAAATAAGTCCCACAAAAAAAGAAACTTATGATATCACTTATCGAGGGAATGTAAAAATCGCTCCCCATGAACGGAATCCCCAAACAGAACAGAGTCACGCTTTTAGAAAACACACTTATGCCTGCTTCAGGGGAAAGGTGAGGTGCGGTGACGCATAAAACTCGAGTTTGAAATGAGCACAGATACCTTCCGAAAACCGAATATGGAATGGACACGACCTACTCCTTGCTCAATCAACTGGACTCACCAGACCCTGTTCATCGCACAAGTATCTATCCGACTAGTAAGCATCTTAAAAGCTAAGTCTTGATATCTCTGTGTAAGTGCATCAAGTGTGTGTAAAGCGGCCTAAAACCAGCAGGGAAAATCAGCTCAGACCCATTCTGAGGATACATTTCCAACACAAAGAAGAAACAAGCAGGGCAAAACAGAGAGAAATTCTTCCAAAATGCGTTCAGGGACTGGCATGCAACCAGGATTGACCACATCTACAGCCCCAGCGGCAGAAGACATAAGGCTGGACACTCTTGGGGCTGAGACGATTGGTGAGGTTGGGAAAGCAAATGCAGACCCTTGAAAGGAATCCTGCGTGCTCCCCATTCCATGGCTCCCAACTCTCCAGGTTCAACGCAATCTTCCGACAGCGAAAGCACTCATTGGAAACCCAGCGGATGCTACACCGTGGGATCGGGAAAGCTTTCTGAAACTCACCTCAGTTTTCCTCTCCTGGTGCTCGTGTTCTCCATTCAGGCCCCCTTACTAACAATCTCCCCACTTGGAGACTCGGCGCCTTTCCATGCCTCTTTCGTACCGTCTGCAATTTGTCCGCAGGATGAACTGCAAGAGGGGGAACCAATGAGAGACTCGCTGGAGGTGTTTGGTCGGGCACATGTCACTCTCATTTCCCATCACGAAGAAGAATTCACCAGCGGTTCAGCCTGCCACCGCAGATCGACAATAGGGCGTGAAGCCATCCAGCCGTGTTGCGTCCCACTCACAAAAAAGCGACTTGGGAAATGGAGCTCAGGGGCCCTGCACTTCCCAAACCTGCAGAGTTCTAAACGATAACTATCGCCCCAAAATATATTGAGGTCAGGCTACGAAGAGGCGCTGAACGCAAGGCAGAACTGCAGGAAACGGATGTCAACGGGTACATCGGAATGGCCCCGATAGCACATGAAAAGCGCCAGAACGTGGACAATGATGCGGTTGGCCAAAAAGGGCGTATGCGTTTTTTCCTGAATATATTCAGGAAAAAACGCATACGCCCTTTTTGGCCAACCAAGCAACCTGGGAGAGCAAATCAGCACTACAAAGAAATCTCTCGCCCCCCCCCCCGGGGGGCAAAAGGGCCAGGCGAAAAGAGTCTAAAAACCAGAAAGGCAGGACAGCCCACGGAGTCAAGGGAGCCTTGTTAAGCTGATGGGCGGGATGTCAATGGCCAACAGCCAATCTTCACAAGTGTATCCTCTTTCCCAAACCATGTAAAACACAGAACCACAGAGCATAGGGCACTTCCACACATGGGCGTTGACCTTGGGAAAATGAAAAAATCAACCAGACACAGGGACCCCAAAGTTGAGGGCTGCTGTCTTGACAAGAACCTCCACTCCGGTACACGTTTCATATCCCAGGAAAGAGCCAAGTGGACAAAGACGAGTGGACAAGTGGACAAAGACAAGTGGACAAGTGGACAAGTGGTGCTACGTAGGTCCAATGGAGTGTCACTCAGCCATGAAATCCACGTCATGAGGCTGGTAGCAGCATCCTGAGTGGATTTAGGTACGATCATCCTCAGTGAAATAAGTCCCACAAAAAAAGAAACTTATGATATCACTTATCGAGGGAATGTAAAAATCGCTCCCCATGAACGGAATCCCCAAACAGAACAGAGTCACGCTTTTAGAAAACACACTTATGCCTGCTTCAGGGGAAAGGTGAGGTGCGGTGACGCATAAAACTCGAGTTTGAAATGAGCACAGATACCCTTCCGAAAACCGAATATGGAATGGACACGACCTACTCCTTGCTCAATCAACTGGACTCACCAGACCCTGTTCATCGCACAAGTATCTATCCGACTAGTAAGCATCTTAAAAGCTAAGTCTTGATATCTCTGTGTAAGTGCATCAAGGGTGTGTAAAGCGGCCTAAAACCAGCAGGGAAAATCAGCTCAGACCCATTCTGAGGATACATTTCCAACACAAAGAAGAAACAAGCAGGGCAAAACAGAGAGAAATTCTTCCAAAATGCGTTCAGGGACTGGCATGCAACCAGGATTGACCACATCTACAGCCCCAGCGGCAGAAGACATAAGGCTGGACACTCTTGGGGCTGAGACGATTGGTGAGGTTGGGAAAGCAAATGCAGACCCTTGAAAGGAATCCTGCGTGCTCCCCATTCCATGGGTCCCAACTCTCCAGGTTCAACGCAATCTTCCGACAGCGAAAGCACTCATTGGAAACCCAGCGGATGCTACACCGTGGGATCGGGAAAGCTTTCTGAAACTCACCTCAGTTTTCCTCTCCTGGTGCTCGTGCTCTCCATTCAGGCCCCCTTACTAACAATCTCCCCACTTGGAGACTCGGCGCCTTTCCATGCCTCTTTCGTACCGTCTGCAATTTGTCCGCAGGATGAACTGCAAGAGGGGGAACCAATGAGAGACTCGCTGGAGGTGTTTGGTCGGGCACATGTCACTCTCATTTCCCATCACGAAGAAGAATTCACCAGCGGTTCAGCCTGCCACCGCGGATCGACAATAGGGCGTGAAGCCATCCAGCCGTGTTGCGTCCCACTCACAAAAAAGCGACTTGGGAAATGGAGCTCAGGGGCCCTGCACTTCCCAAACCTGCAGAGTTCTAAACGATAACTATCGCCCCAAAATATATTGAGCGCAGGCTACGAAGAGGCGCTGAACGCAAGGCAGAACTGCAGGAAACGGATGTCAACGGGTACATCGGAATGGCCCCGATAGCACATGAAAAGCGCCAGAACGTGGACAATGATGCGGTTGGCCAAAAAGGGCGTATGCGTTTTTTCCTGAATATATTCAGGAAAAAACGCATACGCCCTTTTTGGCCAACCAAGCAACCTGGGAGAGCAAATCAGCACTACAAAGAAATCTCTCGCCCCCCCCCCCGGGGCAAAAGGGCCAGGCGAAAAAAGTCTAAAAACCAGAAAGGCAGGACAGCCCACGGAGTCAAGGGAGCCTTGTTAAGCTGATGGGCGGGATGTCAATGGCCAACAGCCAATCTTCACAAGTGTATCCTCTTTCCCAAACCATGTAAAACACAGAACCACAGAGCATAGGGCACTTCCACACATGGGCGTTGACCTTGGGAAAATGAAAAAATCAACCAGACACAGGGACCCCAAAGTTGAGGGCTGCTGTCTTGACAAGAACCTCCACTCCGGTACACGTTTCATATCCCAGGAAAGAGCCAAGTGGACAAAGACGAGTGGACAAGTGGACAAAGACAAGTGGACAAGTGGACAAGTGGTGCTACGTAGGTCCAATGGAGTGTCACTCAGCCATGAAATCCACGTCATGAGGCTGGTAGCAGCATCCTGAGTGGATTTAGGTACGATCATCCTCAGTGAAATAAGTCCCACAAAAAAAGAAACTTATGATATCACTTATCGAGGGAATGTAAAAATCGCTCCCCATGAACGGAATCCCCAAACAGAACAGAGTCACGCTTTTAGAAAACACACTTATGCCTGCTTCAGGGGAAAGGTGAGGTGCGGTGACGCATAAAACTCGAGTTTGAAATGAGCACAGATACCCTTCCGAAAACCGAATATGGAATGGACACGACCTACTCCTTGCTCAATCAACTGGACTCACCAGACCCTGTTCATCGCACAAGTATCTATCCGACTAGTAAGCATCTTAAAAGCTAAGTCTTGATATCTCTGTGTAAGTGCATCAAGGGTGTGTAAAGCGGCCTAAAACCAGCAGGGAAAATCAGCTCAGACCCATTCTGAGGATACATTTCCAACACAAAGAAGAAACAAGCAGGGCAAAACAGAGAGAAATTCTTCCAAAATGCGTTCAGGGACTGGCATGCAACCAGGATTGACCACATCTACAGCCCCAGCGGCAGAAGACATAAGGCTGGACACTCTTGGGGCTGAGACGATTGGTGAGGTTGGGAAAGCAAATGCAGACCCTTGAAAGGAATCCTGCGTGCTCCCCATTCCATGGGTCCCAACTCTCCAGGTTCAACGCAATCTTCCGACAGCGAAAGCACTCATTGGAAACCCAGCGGATGCTACACCGTGGGATCGGGAAAGCTTTCTGAAACTCACCTCAGTTTTCCTCTCCTGGTGCTCGTGCTCTCCATTCAGGCCCCCTTACTAACAATCTCCCCACTTGGAGACTCGGCGCCTTTCCATGCCTCTTTCGTACCGTCTGCAATTTGTCCGCAGGATGAACTGCAAGAGGGGGAACCAATGAGAGACTCGCTGGAGGTGTTTGGTCGGGCACATGTCACTCTCATTTCCCATCACGAAGAAGAATTCACCAGCGGTTCAGCCTGCCACCGCGGATCGACAATAGGGCGTGAAGCCATCCAGCCGTGTTGCGTCCCACTCACAAAAAAGCGACTTGGGAAATGGAGCTCAGGGGCCCTGCACTTCCCAAACCTGCAGAGTTCTAAACGATAACTATCGCCCCAAAATATATTGAGCGCAGGCTACGAAGAGGCGCTGAACGCAAGGCAGAACTGCAGGAAACGGATGTCAACGGGTACATCGGAATGGCCCCGATAGCACATGAAAAGCGCCAGAACGTGGACAATGATGCGGTTGGCCAAAAAGGGCGTATGCGTTTTTTCCTGAATATATTCAGGAAAAAACGCATACGCCCTTTTTGGCCAACCAAGCAACCTGGGAGAGCAAATCAGCACTACAAAGAAATCTCTCGCCCCCCCCCCCGGGGCAAAAGGGCCAGGCGAAAAAAGTCTAAAAACCAGAAAGGCAGGACAGCCCACGGAGTCAAGGGAGCCTTGTTAAGCTGATGGGCGGGATGTCAATGGCCAACAGCCAATCTTCACAAGTGTATCCTCTTTCCCAAACCATGTAAAACACAGAACCACAGAGCATAGGGCACTTCCACACATGGGCCTTGACCTTGGGAAAATGAAAAAATCAACCAGACACAGGGACCCCAAAGTTGAGGGCTGCTGTCTTGACAAGAACCTCCACTTCGGTACACGTTTCATATCCCAGGAAAGAGCCAAGTGGACAAAGACGAGTGGACAAGTGGACAAAGACAAGTGGACAAGTGGACAAGTGGTGCTACGTAGGTCCAATGGAGTGTCACTCAGCCATGAAATCCACGTCATGAGGCTGGTAGCAGCATCCTGAGTGGATTTAGGTACGATCATCCTCAGTAAAATAAGTCCCACAAAAAAAGAAACTTATGATATCACTTATCGAGGGAATGTAAAAATCGCTCCCCATGAACGGAATCCCCAAACAGAACAGAGTCACGCTTTTAGAAAACACACTTATGCCTGCTTCAGGGGAAAGGTGAGGTGCGGTGACGCATAAAACTCGAGTTTGAAATGAGCACAGATACCCTTCCGAAAACCGAATATGGAATGGACACGACCTACTCCTTGCTCAATCAACTGGACTCACCAGACCCTGTTCATCGCACAAGTATCTATCCGACTAGTAAGCATCTTAAAAGCTAAGTCTTGATATCTCTGTGTAAGTGCATCAAGTGTGTGTAAAGCGGCCTAAAACCAGCAGGGAAAATCAGCTCAGACCCATTCTGAGGATACATTTCCAACACAAAGAAGAAACAAGCAGGGCAAAACAGAGAGAAATTCTTCCAAAATGCGTTCAGGGACTGGCATGCAACCAGGATTGACCACATCTACAGCCCCAGCGGCAGAAGACATAAGGCTGGACACTCTTGGGGCTGAGACGATTGGTGAGGTTGGGAAAGCAAATGCAGACCCTTGAAAGGAATCCTGCGTGCTCCCCATTCCATGGGTCCCAACTCTCCAGGTTCAACGCAATCTTCCGACAGCGAAAGCACTCATTGGAAACCCAGCGGATGCTACACCGTGGGATCGGGAAAGCTTTCTGAAACTCACCTCAGTTTTCCTCTCCTGGTGCTCGTGTTCTCCATTCAGGCCCCCTTACTAACAATCTCCCCACTTGGAGACTCGGCGCCTTTCCATGCCTCTTTCGTACCGTCTGCAATTTGTCCGCAGGATGAACTGCAAGAGGGGGAACCAATGAGAGACTCGCTGGAGGTGTTTGGTCGGGCACATGTCACTCTCATTTCCCATCACGAAGAAGAATTCACCAGCGGTTCAGCCTGCCACCGCGGATCGACAATAGGGCGTGAAGCCATCCAGCCGTGTTGCGTCCCACTCACAAAAAAGCGACTTGGGAAATGGAGCTCAGGGGCCCTGCACTTCCCAAACCTGCAGAGTTCTAAACGATAACTATCGCCCCAAAATATATTGAGCGCAGGCTACGAAGAGGCGCTGAACGCAAGGCAGAACTGCAGGAAACGGATGTCAAGGGGTACATCGGAATGGCCCCGATAGCACATGAAAAGCGCCAGAACGTGGACAATGATGCGGTTGGCCAAAAAGGGCGTATGCGTTTTTTCCTGAATATATTCAGGAAAAAACGCATACGCCCTTTTTGGCCAACCAAGCAACCTGGGAGAGCAAATCAGCACTACAAAGAAATCTCTCGCCCCCCCCCCCGGGCAAAAGGGCCAGGCGAAAAAAGTCTAAAAACCAGAAAGGCAGGACAGCCCACGGAGTCAAGGGAGCCTTGTTAAGCTGATGGGCGGGATGTCAATGGCCAACAGCCAATCTTCACAAGTGTATCCTCTTTCCCAAACCATGTAAAACACAGAACCACAGAGCATAGGGCACTTCCACACATGGGCGTTGACCTTGGAAAAATGAAAAAATCAACCAGACACAGGGACCCCAAAGTTGAGGGCTGCTGTCTTGACAAGAACCTCCACTCCGGTACACGTTTCATATCCCAGGAAAGAGCCAAGTGGACAAAGACGAGTGGACAAGTGGACAAAGACAAGTGGACAAGTGGACAAGTGGTGCTACGTAGGTCCAATGGAGTGTCACTCAGCCATGAAATCCACGTCATGAGGCTGGTAGCAGCATCCTGAGTGGATTTAGGTACGATCATCCTCAGTGAAATCAGTCCCACAAAAAAAGAAACTTATGATATCACTTATCGAGGGAATGTAAAAATCGCTCCCCATGAACGGAATCCCCAAACAGAACAGAGTCACGCTTTTAGAAAACACACTTATGCCTGCTTCAGGGGAAAGGTGAGGTGCGGTGACGCATAAAACTCGAGTTTGAAATGAGCACAGATACCCTTCCGAAAACCGAATATGGAATGGACACGACCTACTCCTTGCTCAATCAACTGGACTCACCAGACCCTGTTCATCGCACAAGTATCTATCCGACTAGTAAGCATCTTAAAAGCTAAGTCTTGATATCTCTGTGTAAGTGCATCAAGTGTGTGTAAAGCGGCCTAAAACCAGCAGGGAAAATCAGCTCAGACCCATTCTGAGGATACATTTCCAACACAAAGAAGAAACAAGCAGGGCAAAACAGAGAGAAATTCTTCCAAAATGCGTTCAGGGACTGGCATGCAACCAGGATTGACCACATCTACAGCCCCAGCGGCAGAAGACATAAGGCTGGACACTCTTGGGGCTGAGACGATTGGTGAGGTTGGGAAAGCAAATGCAGACCCTTGAAAGGAATCCTGCGTGCTCCCCATTCCATGGCTCCCAACTCTCCAGGTTCAACGCAATCTTCCGACAGCGAAAGCACTCACTGGAAACCCAGCGGATGCTACACCGTGGGATCGGGAAAGCTTTCTGAAACTCACCTCAGTTTTCCTCTCCTGGTGCTCGTGTTCTCCATTCGGGCCCCCTTACTAACAATCTCCCCACTTGGAGACTCGGCGCCTTTCCATGCCTCTTTCGTACCGTCTGCAATTTGTCCGCAGGATGAACTGCAAGAGGGGGAACCAATGAGAGACTCGCTGGAGGTGTTTGGTCGGGCACATGTCACTCTCATTTCCCATCACGAAGAAGAATTCACCAGCGGTTCAGCCTGCAACCGCGGATCGACAATAGGGCGTGAAGCCATCCAGCCGTGTTGCGTCCCACTCACAAAAAAGCGACTTGGGAAATGGAGCTCAGGGGCCCTGCACTTCCCAAACCTGCAGAGTTCTAAACGATAACTATCGCCCCAAAATATATTGAGCGCAGGCTACGAAGAGGCGCTGAACGCAAGGCAGAACTGCAGGAAACGGATGTCAACGGGTACATCGGAATGGCCCCGATAGCACATGAAAAGCGCCAGAACGTGGACAATGATGCGGTTGGCCAAAAAGGGCGTATGCGTTTTTTCCTGAATATATTCAGGAAAAAACGCATACGCCCTTTTTGGCCAACCAAGCAACCTGGGAGAGCAAATCAGCACTACAAAGAAATCTCTCGCCCCCCCCCCCGGGGGCAAAAGGGCCAGGCGAAAAAAGTCTAAAAACCAGAAAGGCAGGACAGCCCACGGAGTCAAGGGAGCCTTGTTAAGCTGATGGGCGGGATGTCAATGGCCAACAGCCAATCTTCACAAGTGTATCCTCTTTCCCAAACCATGTAAAACACAGAACCACAGAGCATAGGGCACTTCCACACATGGGCGTTGACCTTGGGAAAATGAAAAAATCAACCAGACACAGGGACCCCAAAGTTGAGGGCTGCTGTCTTGACAAGAACCTCCACTCCGGTACACGTTTCATATCCCAGGAAAGAGCCAAGTGGACAAAGACGAGTGGACAAGTGGACAAAGACAAGTGGACAAGTGGACAAGTGGTGCTACGTAGGTCCAATGGAGTGTCACTCAGCCATGAAATCCACGTCATGAGGCTGGTAGCAGCATCCTGAGTGGATTTAGGTACGATCATCCTCAGTGAAATCAGTCCCACAAAAAAAGAAACTTATGATATCACTTATCGAGGGAATGTAAAAATCGCTCCCCATGAACGGAATCCCCAAACAGAACAGAGTCACGCTTTTAGAAAACACACTTATGCCTGCTTCAGGGGAAAGGTGAGGTGCGGTGACGCATAAAACTCGAGTTTGAAATGAGCACAGATAACCTTCCGAAAACCGAATATGGAATGGACACGACCTACTCCTTGCTCAATCAACTGGACTCACCAGACCCTGTTCATCGCACAAGTATCTATCCGACTAGTAAGCATCTTAAAAGCTAAGTCTTGATATCTCTGTGTAAGTGCATCAAGTGTGTGTAAAGCGGCCTAAAACCAGCAGGGAAAATCAGCTCAGACCCATTCTGAGGATACATTTCCAACACAAAGAAGAAACAAGCAGGGCAAAACAGAGAGAAATCCTTCCAAAATGCGTTCAGGGACTGGCATGCAACCAGGATTGACCACATCTACAGCCCCAGCGGCAGAAGACATAAGGCTGGACACTCTTGGGGCTGAGACGATTGGTGAGGTTGGGAAAGCAAATGCAGACCCTTGAAAGGAATCCTGCGTGCTCCCCATTCCATGGCTCCCAACTCTCCAGGTTCAACGCAATCTTCCGACAGCGAAAGCACTCACTGGAAACCCAGCGGATGCTACACCGTGGGATCGGGAAAGCTTTCTGAAACTCACCTCAGTTTTCCTCTCCTGGTGCTCGTGTTCTCCATTCAGGCCCCCTTACTAACAATCTCCCCACTTGGAGACTCGGCGCCTTTCCATGCCTCTTTCGTACCGTCTGCAATTTGTCCGCAGGATGAACTGCAAGAGGGGGAACCAATGAGAGACTCGCTGGAGGTGTTTGGTCGGGCACATGTCACTCTCATTTCCCATCACGAAGAAGAATTCACCAGCGGTTCAGCCTGCCACCGCGGATCGACAATAGGGCGAGAAGCCATCCAGCCGTGTTGCGTCCCACTCACAAAAAAGCGACTTGGGAAATGGAGCTCAGGGGCCCTGCACTTCCCAAACCTGCAGAGTTCTAAACGATAACTATCGCCCCAAAATATATTGAGGTCAGGCTACGAAGAGGCGCTGAACGCAAGGCAGAACTGCAGGAAACGGATGTCAACGGGTACATCGGAATGGCCCCGATAGCACATGAAAAGCGCCAGAACGTGGACAATGATGCGGTTGGCCAAAAAGGGCGTATGCGTTTTTTCCTGAATATATTCAGGAAAAAACGCATACGCCCTTTTTGGCCAACCAAGCAACCTGGGAGAGCAAATCAGCACTACAAAGAAATCTCTCGCCCGCCCCCCCCCGGGGCAAAAGGGCCAGGCGAAAAAAGTCTAAAAACCAGAAAGGCAGGACAGCCCACGGAGTCAAGGGAGCCTTGTTAAGCTGATGGGCGGGATGTCAATGGCCAACAGCCAATCTTCACAAGTGTATCCTCTTTCCCAAACCATGTAAAACACAGAACCACAGAGCATAGGGCACTTCCACACATGGGCGTTGACCTTGGGAATATCAAAAAATCAACCAGACACAGGGACCCCAAAGTTGAGGGCTGCTGTCTTGACAAGAACCTCCACTCCGGTACACGTTTCATATCCCAGGAAAGAGCCAAGTGGACAAAGACGAGTGGACAAGTGGACAAAGACAAGTGGACAAGTGGACAAGTGGTGCTACGTAGGTCCAATGGAGTGTCACTCAGCCATGAAATCCACGTCATGAGGCTGGTAGCAGCATCCTGAGTGGATTTAGGTACGATCATCCTCAGTGAAATAAGTCCCACAAAAAAAGAAACTTATGATATCACTTATCGAGGGAATGTAAAAATCGCTCCCCATGAACGGAATCCCCAAACAGAACAGAGTCACGCTTTTAGAAAACACACTTATGCCTGCTTCAGGGGAAAGGTGAGGTGCGGTGACGCATAAAACTCGAGTTTGAAATGAGCACAGATACCCTTCCGAAAACCGAATATGGAATGGACACGACCTACTCCTTGCTCAATCAACTGGACTCACCAGACCCTGTTCATCGCACAAGTATCTATCCGACTAGTAAGCATCTTAAAAGCTAAGTCTTGATATCTCTGTGTAAGTGCATCAAGTGTGTGTAAAGCGGCCTAAAACCAGCAGGGAAAATCAGCTCAGACCCATTCTGAGGATACATTTCCAACACAAAGAAGAAACAAGCAGGGCAAAACAGAGAGAAATTCTTCCAAAATGCGTTCAGGGACTGGCATGCAACCAGGATTGACCACATCTACAGCCCCAGCGGCAGAAGACAGAAGGCTGGACACTCTTGGGGCTGAGACGATTGGTGAGGTTGGGAAAGCAAATGCAGACCCTTGAAAGGAATCCTGCGTGCTCCCCATTCCATGGCTCCCAACTCTCCAGGTTCAACGCAATCTTCCGACAGCGAAAGCACTCATTGGAAACCCAGCGGATGCTACACCGTGGGATCGGGAAAGCTTTCTGAAACTCACCTCAGTTTTCCTCTCCTGGTGCTCGTGTTCTCCATTCGGGCCCCCTTACTAACAATCTCCCCACTTGGAGACTCGGCGCCTTTCCATGCCTCTTTCGTACCGTCTGCAATTTGTCCGCAGGATGAACTGCAAGAGGGGGAACCAATGAGAGACTCGCTGGAGGTGTTTGGTCGGGCACATGTCACTCTCATTTCCCATCACGAAGAAGAATTCACCAGCGGTTCAGCCTGCAACCGCGGATCGACAATAGGGCGTGAAGCCATCCAGCCGTGTTGCGTCCCACTCACAAAAAAGCGACTTGGGAAATGGAGCTCAGGGGCCCTGCACTTCCCAAACCTGCAGAGTTCTAAACGATAACTATCGCCCCAAAATATATTGAGCGCAGGCTACGAAGAGGCGCTGAACGCAAGGCAGAACTGCAGGAAACGGATGTCAACGGGTACATCGGAATGGCCCCGATAGCACATGAAAAGCGCCAGAACGTGGACAATGATGCGGTTGGCCAAAAAGGGCGTATGCGTTTTTTCCTGAATATATTCAGGAAAAAACGCATACGCCCTTTTTGGCCAACCAAGCAACCTGGGAGAGCAAATCAGCACTACAAAGAAATCTCTCGCCCCCCCCCCCCCCCGGGGGCAAAAGGGCCAGGCGAAAAAAGTCTAAAAACCAGAAAGGCAGGACAGCCCACGGAGTCAAGGGAGCCTTGTTAAGCTGATGGGCGGGATGTCAATGGCCAACAGCCAATCTTCACAAGTGTATCCTCTTTCCCAAACCATGTAAAACACAGAACCACAGAGCATAGGGCACTTCCACACATGGGCGTTGACCTTGGGAAAATGAAAAAATCAACCAGACACAGGGACCCCAAAGTTGAGGGCTGCTGTCTTGACAAGAACCTCCACTCCGGTACACGTTTCATATCCCAGGAAAGAGCCAAGTGGACAAAGACGAGTGGACAAGTGGACAAAGACAAGTGGACAAGTGGACAAGTGGTGCTACGTAGGTCCAATGGAGTGTCACTCAGCCATGAAATCCACGTCATGAGGCTGGTAGCAGCATCCTGAGTGGATTTAGGTACGATCATCCTCAGTGAAATAAGTCCCACAAAAAAAGAAACTTATGATATCACTTATCGAGGGAATGTAAAAATCGCTCCCCATGAACGGAATCCCCAAACAGAACAGAGTCACGCTTTTAGAAAACACACTTATGCCTGCTTCAGGGGAAAGGTGAGGTGCGGTGACGCATAAAACTCGAGTTTGAAATGAGCACAGATACCCTTCCGAAAACCGAATATGGAATGGACACGACCTACTCCTTGCTCAATCAACTGGACTCACCAGACCCTGTTCATCGCACAAGTATCTATCCGACTAGTAAGCATCTTAAAAGCTAAGTCTTGATATCTCTGTGTAAGTGCATCAAGTGTGTGTAAAGCGGCCTAAAACCAGCAGGGAAAATCAGCTCAGACCCATTCTGAGGATACATTTCCAACACAAAGAAGAAACAAGCAGGGCAAAACAGAGAGAAATTCTTCCAAAATGCGTTCAGGGACTGGCATGCAACCAGGATTGACCACATCTACAGCCCCAGCGGCAGAAGACAGAAGGCTGGACACTCTTGGGGCTGAGACGATTGGTGAGGTTGGGAAAGCAAATGCAGACCCTTGAAAGGAATCCTGCGTGCTCCCCATTCCATGGCTCCCAACTCTCCAGGTTCAACGCAATCTTCCGACAGCGAAAGCACTCATTGGAAACCCAGCGGATGCTACACCGTGGGATCGGGAAAGCTTTCTGAAACTCACCTCAGTTTTCCTCTCCTGGTGCTCGTGTTCTCCATTCGGGCCCCCTTACTAACAATCTCCCCACTTGGAGACTCGGCGCCTTTCCATGCCTCTTTCGTACCGTCTGCAATTTGTCCGCAGGATGAACTGCAAGAGGGGGAACCAATGAGAGACTCACTGGAGGTGTTTGGTCGGGCACATGTCACTCTCATTTCCCATCACGAAGAAGAATTCACCAGCGGTTCAGCCTGCAACCGCGGATCGACAATAGGGCGTGAAGCCATCCAGCCGTGTTGCGTCCCACTCACAAAAAAGCGACTTGGGAAATGGAGCTCAGGGGCCCTGCACTTCCCAAACCTGCAGAGTTCTAAACGATAACTATCGCCCCAAAATATATTGAGCGCAGGCTACGAAGAGGCGCTGAACGCAAGGCAGAACTGCAGGAAACGGATGTCAACGGGTACATCGGAATGGCCCCGATAGCACATGAAAAGCGCCAGAACGTGGACAATGATGCGGTTGGCCAAAAAGGGCGTATGCGTTTTTTCCTGAATATATTCAGGAAAAAACGCATACGCCCTTTTTGGCCAACCAAGCAACCTGGGAGAGCAAATCAGCACTACAAAGAAATCTCTCGCCCCCCCCCCCCGGGGGCAAAAGGGCCAGGCGAAAAAAGTCTAAAAACCAGAAAGGCAGGACAGCCCACGGAGTCAAGGGAGCCTTGTTAAGCTGATGGGCGGGATGTCAATGGCCAACAGCCAATCTTCACAAGTGTATCCTCTTTCCCAAACCATGTAAAACACAGAACCACAGAGCATAGGGCACTTCCACACATGGGCGTTGACCTTGGGAAAATGAAAAAATCAACCAGACACAGGGACCCCAAAGTTGAGGGCTGCTGTCTTGACAAGAACCTCCACTCCGGTACACGTTTCATATCCCAGGAAAGAGCCAAGTGGACAAAGACGAGTGGACAAGTGGACAAAGACAAGTGGACAAGTGGACAAGTGGTGCTACGTAGGTCCAATGGAGTGTCACTCAGCCATGAAATCCACGTCATGAGGCTGGTAGCAGCATCCTGAGTGGATTTAGGTACGATCATCCTCAGTGAAATAAGTCCCACAAAAAAAGAAACTTATGATATCACTTATCGAGGGAATGTAAAAATCGCTCCCCATGAACGGAATCCCCAAACAGAACAGAGTCACGCTTTTAGAAAACACACTTATGCCTGCTTCAGGGGAAAGGTGAGGTGGGGTGACGCATAAAACTCGAGTTTGAAATGAGCACAGATACCCTTCCGAAAACCGAATATGGAATGGACACGACCTACTCCTTGCTCAATCAACTGGACTCACCAGACCCTGTTCATCGCACAAGTATCTATCCGACTAGTAAGCATCTTAAAAGCTAAGTCTTGATATCTCTGTGTAAGTGCATCAAGTGTGTGTAAAGCGGCCTAAAACCAGCAGGGAAAATCAGCTCAGACCCATTCTGAGGATACATTTCCAACACAAAGAAGAAACAAGCAGGGCAAAACAGAGAGAAATTCTTCCAAAATGCGTTCAGGGACTGGCATGCAACCAGGATTGACCACATCTACAGCCCCAGCGGCAGAAGACAGAAGGCTGGACACTCTTGGGGCTGAGACGATTGGTGAGGTTGGGAAAGCAAATGCAGACCCTTGAAAGGAATCCTGCGTGCTCCCCATTCCATGGCTCCCAACTCTCCAGGTTCAACGCAATCTTCCGACAGCGAAAGCACTCATTGGAAACCCAGCGGATGCTACACCGTGGGATCGGGAAAGCTTTCTGAAACTCACCTCAGTTTTCCTCTCCTGGTGCTCGTGTTCTCCATTCGGGCCCCCTTACTAACAATCTCCCCACTTGGAGACTCGGCGCCTTTCCATGCCTCTTTCGTACCGTCTGCAATTTGTCCGCAGGATGAACTGCAAGAGGGGGAACCAATGAGAGACTCGCTGGAGGTGTTTGGTCGGGCACATGTCACTCTCATTTCCCATCACGAAGAAGAATTCACCAGCGGTTCAGCCTGCAACCGCGGATCGACAATAGGGCGTGAAGCCATCCAGCCGTGTTGCGTCCCACTCACAAAAAAGCGACTTGGGAAATGGAGCTCAGGGGCCCTGCACTTCCCAAACCTGCAGAGTTCTAAACGATAACTATCGCCCCAAAATATATTGAGCGCAGGCTACGAAGAGGCGCAGAACGCAAGGCAGAACTGCAGGAAACGGATGTCAACGGGTACATCGGAATGGCCCCGATAGCACATGAAAAGCGCCAGAACGTGGACAATGATGCGGTTGGCCAAAAAGGGCGTATGCGTTTTTTCCTGAATATATTCAGGAAAAAACGCATACGCCCTTTTTGGCCAACCAAGCAACCTGGGAGAGCAAATCAGCACTACAAAGAAATCTCTCGCCCCCCCCCCCCGGGGCAAAAGGGCCATGCGAAAAAAGTCTAAAAACCAGAAAGGCAGGACAGCCCACGGAGTCAAGGGAGCCTTGTTAAGCTGATGGGCGGGATGTCAATGGCCAACAGCCAATCTTCACAAGTGTATCCTCTTTCCCAAACCATGTAAAACACAGAACCACAGAGCATAGGGCACTTCCACACATGGGCGTTGACCTTGGGAAAATGAAAAAATCAACCAGACACAGGGACCCCAAAGTTGAGGGCTGCTGTCTTGACAAGAACCTCCACTCCGGTACACGTTTCATATCCCAGGAAAGAGCCAAGTGGACAAAGACGAGTGGACAAGTGGACAAAGACAAGTGGACAAGTGGACAAGTGGTGCTACGTAGGTCCAATGGAGTGTCACTCAGCCATGAAATCCACGTCATGAGGCTGGTAGCAGCATCCTGAGTGGATTTAGGTACGATCATCCTCAGTGAAATAAGTCCCACAAAAAAAGAAACTTATGATATCACTTATCGAGGGAATGTAAAAATCGCTCCCCATGAACGGAATCCCCAAACAGAACAGAGTCACGCTTTTAGAAAACACACTTATGCCTGCTTCAGGGGAAAGGTGAGGTGCGGTGACGCATAAAACTCGAGTTTGAAATGAGCACAGATACCCTTCCGAAAACCGAATATGGAATGGACACGACCTACTCCTTGCTCAATCAACTGGACTCACCAGACCCTGTTCATCGCACAAGTATCTATCCGACTAGTAAGCATCTTAAAAGCTAAGTCTTGATATCTCTGTGTAAGTGCATCAAGTGTGTGTAAAGCGGCCTAAAACCAGCAGGGAAAATCAGCTCAGACCCATTCTGAGGATACGTTTCCAACACAAAGAAGAAACAAGCAGGGCAAAACAGAGAGAAATTCTTCCAAAATGCGTTCAGGGACTGGCATGCAACCAGGATTGACCACATCTACAGCCCCAGCGGCAGAAGACATAAGGCTGGACACTCTTGGGGCTGAGACGATTGGTGAGGTTGGGAAAGCAAATGCAGACCCTTGAAAGGAATCCTGCGTGCTCCCCATTCCATGGGTCCCAACTCTCCAGGTTCAACGCAATCTTCCGACAGCGAAAGCACTCATTGGAAACCCAGCGGATGCTACACCGTGGGATCGGGAAAGCTTTCTGAAACTCACCTCAGTTTTCCTCTCCTGGTGCTCGTGTTCTCCATTCAGGCCCCCTTACTAACAATCTCCCCACTTGGAGACTCGGCGCCTTTCCATGCCTCTTTCGTGCCGTCTGCAATTTGTCCGCAGGATGAACTGCAAGAGGGGGAACCAATGAGAGACTCGCTGGAGGTGTTTGGTCGGGCACATGTCACTCTCATTTCCCATCACGAAGAAGAATTCACCAGCGGTTCAGCCTGCCACCGCGGATCGACAATAGGGCGTGAAGCCATCCAGCCGTGTTGCGTCCCACTCACAAAAAAGCGACTTGGGAAATGGAGCTCAGGGACCCTGCACTTCCCAAACCTGCAGAGTTCTAAACGATAACTATCGCCCCAAAATATATTGAGCGCAGGCTACGAAGAGGCGCTGAACGCAAGGCAGAACTGCAGGAAACGGATGTCAACGGGTACATCGGAATGCCCCCGATAGCACATGAAAAGCGCCAGAACGTGGACAATGATGCGGTTGGCCAAAAAGGGCGTATGCGTTTTTTCCTGAATATATTCAGGAAAAAACGCATACGCCCTTTTTGGCCAACCAAGCAACCTGGGAGAGCAAATCAGCACTACAAAGAAATCTCTCGCCCCCCCCCCCCGGGGCAAAAGGGCCAGGCGAAAAAAGTCTAAAAACCAGAAAGGCAGGACAGCCCACGGAGTCAAGGGAGCCTTGTTAAGCTGATGGGCGGGATGTCAATGGCCAACAGCCAATCTTCACAAGTGTATCCTCTTTCCCAAACCATGTAAAACACAGAACCACAGAGCATAGGGCACTTCCACACATGGGCGTTGACCTTGGGAAAATGAAAAAATCAACCAGACACAGGGACCCCAAAGTTGAGGGCTGCTATCTTGACAAGAACCTCCACTCCGGTACACGTTTCATATCCCAGGAAAGAGCCAAGTGGACAAAGACGAGTGGACAAGTGGACAAAGACAAGTGGACAAGTGGACAAGTGGTGCTACGTAGGTCCAATGGAGTGTCACTCAGCCATGAAATCCACGTCATGAGGCTGGTAGCAGCATCCTGAGTGGATTTAGGTACGATCATCCTCAGTGAAATAAGTCCCACAAAAAAAGAAACTTATGATATCACTTATCGAGGGAATGTAAAAATCGCTCCCCATGAACGGAATCCCCAAACAGAACAGAGTCACGCTTTTAGAAAACACACTTATGCCTGCTTCAGGGGAAAGGTGAGGTGCGGTGACGCATAAAACTCGAGTTTGAAATGAGCACAGATACCCTTCCGAAAACCGAATATGGAATGGACACGACCTACTCCTTGCTCAATCAACTGGACTCACCAGACCCTGTTCATCGCACAAGTATCTATCCGACTAGTAAGCATCTTAAAAGCTAAGTCTTGATATCTCTGTGTAAGTGCATCAAGTGTGTGTAAAGCGGCCTAAAACCAGCAGGGAAAATCAGCTCAGACCCATTCTGAGGATACATTTCCAACACAAAGAAGAAACAAGCAGGGCAAAACAGAGAGAAATTCTTCCAAAATGCGTTCAGGGACTGGCATGCAACCAGGATTGACCACATCTACAGCCCCAGCGGCAGAAGACATAAGGCTGGACACTCTTGGGGCTGAGACGATTGGTGAGGTTGGGAAAGCAAATGCAGACCCTTGAAAGGAATCCTGCGTGCTCCCCATTCCATGGGTCCCAACTCTCCAGGTTCAACGCAATCTTCCGACAGCGAAAGCACTCATTGGAAACCCAGCGGATGCTACACCGTGGGATCGGGAAAGCTTTCTGAAACTCACCTCAGTTTTCCTCTCCTGGTGCTCGTGTTCTCCATTCAGGCCCCCTTACTAACAATCTCCCCACTTGGAGACTCGGCGCCTTTCCATGCCTCTTTCGTACCGTCTGCAATTTGTCCGCAGGATGAACTGCAAGAGGGGGAACCAATGAGAGACTCGCTGGAGGTGTTTGGTCGGGCACATGTCACTCTCATTTCCCATCACGAAGAAGAATTCACCAGCGGTTCAGCCTGCCACCGCGGATCGACAATAGGGCGTGAAGCCATCCAGCCGTGTTGCGTCCCACTCACAAAAAAGCGACTTGGGAAATGGAGCTCAGGGGCCCTGCACTTCCCAAACCTGCAGAGTTCTAAACGATAACTATCGCCCCAAAATATATTGAGCGCAGGCTACGAAGAGGCGCTGAACGCAAGGCAGAACTGCAGGAAACGGATGTCAAGGGGTACATCGGAATGGCCCCGATAGCACATGAAAAGCGCCAGAACGTGGACAATGATGCGGTTGGCCAAAAAGGGCGTATGCGTTTTTTCCTGAATATATTCAGGAAAAAACGCATACGCCCTTTTTGGCCAACCAAGCAACCTGGGAGAGCAAATCAGCACTACAAAGAAATCTCTCGCCCCCCCCCCCGGGCAAAAGGGCCAGGCGAAAAAAGTCTAAAAACCAGAAAGGCAGGACAGCCCACGGAGTCAAGGGAGCCTTGTTAAGCTGATGGGCGGGATGTCAATGGCCAACAGCCAATCTTCACAAGTGTATCCTCTTTCCCAAACCATGTAAAACACAGAACCACAGAGCATAGGGCACTTCCACACATGGGCGTTGACCTTGGAAAAATGAAAAAATCAACCAGACACAGGGACCCCAAAGTTGAGGGCTGCTGTCTTGACAAGAACCTCCACTCCGGTACACGTTTCATATCCCAGGAAAGAGCCAAGTGGACAAAGACGAGTGGACAAGTGGACAAAGACAAGTGGACAAGTGGACAAGTGGTGCTACGTAGGTCCAATGGAGTGTCACTCAGCCATGAAATCCACGTCATGAGGCTGGTAGCAGCATCCTGAGTGGATTTAGGTACGATCATCCTCAGTGAAATCAGTCCCACAAAAAAAGAAACTTATGATATCACTTATCGAGGGAATGTAAAAATCGCTCCCCATGAACGGAATCCCCAAACAGAACAGAGTCACGCTTTTAGAAAACACACTTATGCCTGCTTCAGGGGAAAGGTGAGGTGCGGTGACGCATAAAACTCGAGTTTGAAATGAGCACAGATACCCTTCCGAAAACCGAATATGGAATGGACACGACCTACTCCTTGCTCAATCAACTGGACTCACCAGACCCTGTTCATCGCACAAGTATCTATCCGACTAGTAAGCATCTTAAAAGCTAAGTCTTGATATCTCTGTGTAAGTGCATCAAGTGTGTGTAAAGCGGCCTAAAACCAGCAGGGAAAATCAGCTCAGACCCATTCTGAGGATACATTTCCAACACAAAGAAGAAACAAGCAGGGCAAAACAGAGAGAAATTCTTCCAAAATGCGTTCAGGGACTGGCATGCAACCAGGATTGACCACATCTACAGCCCCAGCGGCAGAAGACATAAGGCTGGACACTCTTGGGGCTGAGACGATTGGTGAGGTTGGGAAAGCAAATGCAGACCCTTGAAAGGAATCCTGCGTGCTCCCCATTCCATGGCTCCCAACTCTCCAGGTTCAACGCAATCTTCCGACAGCGAAAGCACTCACTGGAAACCCAGCGGATGCTACACCGTGGGATCGGGAAAGCTTTCTGAAACTCACCTCAGTTTTCCTCTCCTGGTGCTCGTGTTCTCCATTCGGGCCCCCTTACTAACAATCTCCCCACTTGGAGACTCGGCGCCTTTCCATGCCTCTTTCGTACCGTCTGCAATTTGTCCGCAGGATGAACTGCAAGAGGGGGAACCAATGAGAGACTCGCTGGAGGTGTTTGGTCGGGCACATGTCACTCTCATTTCCCATCACGAAGAAGAATTCACCAGCGGTTCAGCCTGCAACCGCGGATCGACAATAGGGCGTGAAGCCATCCAGCCGTGTTGCGTCCCACTCACAAAAAAGCGACTTGGGAAATGGAGCTCAGGGGCCCTGCACTTCCCAAACCTGCAGAGTTCTAAACGATAACTATCGCCCCAAAATATATTGAGCGCAGGCTACGAAGAGGCGCTGAACGCAAGGCAGAACTGCAGGAAACGGATGTCAACGGGTACATCGGAATGGCCCCGATAGCACATGAAAAGCGCCAGAACGTGGACAATGATGCGGTTGGCCAAAAAGGGCGTATGCGTTTTTTCCTGAATATATTCAGGAAAAAACGCATACGCCCTTTTTGGCCAACCAAGCAACCTGGGAGAGCAAATCAGCACTACAAAGAAATCTCTCGCCCCCCCCCCCCGGGGGCAAAAGGGCCAGGCGAAAAAAGTCTAAAAACCAGAAAGGCAGGACAGCCCACGGAGTCAAGGGAGCCTTGTTAAGCTGATGGGCGGGATGTCAATGGCCAACAGCCAATCTTCACAAGTGTATCCTCTTTCCCAAACCATGTAAAACACAGAACCACAGAGCATAGGGCACTTCCACACATGGGCGTTGACCTTGGGAAAATGAAAAAATCAACCAGACACAGGGACCCCAAAGTTGAGGGCTGCTGTCTTGACAAGAACCTCCACTCCGGTACACGTTTCATATCCCAGGAAAGAGCCAAGTGGACAAAGACGAGTGGACAAGTGGACAAAGACAAGTGGACAAGTGGACAAGTGGTGCTACGTAGGTCCAATGGAGTGTCACTCAGCCATGAAATCCACGTCATGAGGCTGGTAGCAGCATCCTGAGTGGATTTAGGTACGATCATCCTCAGTGAAATCAGTCCCACAAAAAAAGAAACTTATGATATCACTTATCGAGGGAATGTAAAAATCGCTCCCCATGAACGGAATCCCCAAACAGAACAGAGTCACGCTTTTAGAAAACACACTTATGCCTGCTTCAGGGGAAAGGTGAGGTGCGGTGACGCATAAAACTCGAGTTTGAAATGAGCACAGATAACCTTCCGAAAACCGAATATGGAATGGACACGACCTACTCCTTGCTCAATCAACTGGACTCACCAGACCCTGTTCATCGCACAAGTATCTATCCGACTAGTAAGCATCTTAAAAGCTAAGTCTTGATATCTCTGTGTAAGTGCATCAAGTGTGTGTAAAGCGGCCTAAAACCAGCAGGGAAAATCAGCTCAGACCCATTCTGAGGATACATTTCCAACACAAAGAAGAAACAAGCAGGGCAAAACAGAGAGAAATCCTTCCAAAATGCGTTCAGGGACTGGCATGCAACCAGGATTGACCACATCTACAGCCCCAGCGGCAGAAGACATAAGGCTGGACACTCTTGGGGCTGAGACGATTGGTGAGGTTGGGAAAGCAAATGCAGACCCTTGAAAGGAATCCTGCGTGCTCCCCATTCCATGGCTCCCAACTCTCCAGGTTCAACGCAATCTTCCGACAGCGAAAGCACTCACTGGAAACCCAGCGGATGCTACACCGTGGGATCGGGAAAGCTTTCTGAAACTCACCTCAGTTTTCCTCTCCTGGTGCTCGTGTTCTCCATTCAGGCCCCCTTACTAACAATCTCCCCACTTGGAGACTCGGCGCCTTTCCATGCCTCTTTCGTACCGTCTGCAATTTGTCCGCAGGATGAACTGCAAGAGGGGGAACCAATGAGAGACTCGCTGGAGGTGTTTGGTCGGGCACATGTCACTCTCATTTCCCATCACGAAGAAGAATTCACCAGCGGTTCAGCCTGCCACCGCGGATCGACAATAGGGCGAGAAGCCATCCAGCCGTGTTGCGTCCCACTCACAAAAAAGCGACTTGGGAAATGGAGCTCAGGGGCCCTGCACTTCCCAAACCTGCAGAGTTCTAAACGATAACTATCGCCCCAAAATATATTGAGGTCAGGCTACGAAGAGGCGCTGAACGCAAGGCAGAACTGCAGGAAACGGATGTCAACGGGTACATCGGAATGGCCCCGATAGCACATGAAAAGCGCCAGAACGTGGACAATGATGCGGTTGGCCAAAAAGGGCGTATGCGTTTTTTCCTGAATATATTCAGGAAAAAACGCATACGCCCTTTTTGGCCAACCAAGCAACCTGGGAGAGCAAATCAGCACTACAAAGAAATCTCTCGCCCGCCCCCCCCCGGGGCAAAAGGGCCAGGCGAAAAAAGTCTAAAAACCAGAAAGGCAGGACAGCCCACGGAGTCAAGGGAGCCTTGTTAAGCTGATGGGCGGGATGTCAATGGCCAACAGCCAATCTTCACAAGTGTATCCTCTTTCCCAAACCATGTAAAACACAGAACCACAGAGCATAGGGCACTTCCACACATGGGCGTTGACCTTGGGAATATCAAAAAATCAACCAGACACAGGGACCCCAAAGTTGAGGGCTGCTGTCTTGACAAGAACCTCCACTCCGGTACACGTTTCATATCCCAGGAAAGAGCCAAGTGGACAAAGACGAGTGGACAAGTGGACAAAGACAAGTGGACAAGTGGACAAGTGGTGCTACGTAGGTCCAATGGAGTGTCACTCAGCCATGAAATCCACGTCATGAGGCTGGTAGCAGCATCCTGAGTGGATTTAGGTACGATCATCCTCAGTGAAATAAGTCCCACAAAAAAAGAAACTTATGATATCACTTATCGAGGGAATGTAAAAATCGCTCCCCATGAACGGAATCCCCAAACAGAACAGAGTCACGCTTTTAGAAAACACACTTATGCCTGCTTCAGGGGAAAGGTGAGGTGCGGTGACGCATAAAACTCGAGTTTGAAATGAGCACAGATACCCTTCCGAAAACCGAATATGGAATGGACACGACCTACTCCTTGCTCAATCAACTGGACTCACCAGACCCTGTTCATCGCACAAGTATCTATCCGACTAGTAAGCATCTTAAAAGCTAAGTCTTGATATCTCTGTGTAAGTGCATCAAGTGTGTGTAAAGCGGCCTAAAACCAGCAGGGAAAATCAGCTCAGACCCATTCTGAGGATACATTTCCAACACAAAGAAGAAACAAGCAGGGCAAAACAGAGAGAAATTCTTCCAAAATGCGTTCAGGGACTGGCATGCAACCAGGATTGACCACATCTACAGCCCCAGCGGCAGAAGACAGAAGGCTGGACACTCTTGGGGCTGAGACGATTGGTGAGGTTGGGAAAGCAAATGCAGACCCTTGAAAGGAATCCTGCGTGCTCCCCATTCCATGGCTCCCAACTCTCCAGGTTCAACGCAATCTTCCGACAGCGAAAGCACTCATTGGAAACCCAGCGGATGCTACACCGTGGGATCGGGAAAGCTTTCTGAAACTCACCTCAGTTTTCCTCTCCTGGTGCTCGTGTTCTCCATTCGGGCCCCCTTACTAACAATCTCCCCACTTGGAGACTCGGCGCCTTTCCATGCCTCTTTCGTACCGTCTGCAATTTGTCCGCAGGATGAACTGCAAGAGGGGGAACCAATGAGAGACTCGCTGGAGGTGTTTGGTCGGGCACATGTCACTCTCATTTCCCATCACGAAGAAGAATTCACCAGCGGTTCAGCCTGCAACCGCGGATCGACAATAGGGCGTGAAGCCATCCAGCCGTGTTGCGTCCCACTCACAAAAAAGCGACTTGGGAAATGGAGCTCAGGGGCCCTGCACTTCCCAAACCTGCAGAGTTCTAAACGATAACTATCGCCCCAAAATATATTGAGCGCAGGCTACGAAGAGGCGCTGAACGCAAGGCAGAACTGCAGGAAACGGATGTCAACGGGTACATCGGAATGGCCCCGATAGCACATGAAAAGCGCCAGAACGTGGACAATGATGCGGTTGGCCAAAAAGGGCGTATGCGTTTTTTCCTGAATATATTCAGGAAAAAACGCATACGCCCTTTTTGGCCAACCAAGCAACCTGGGAGAGCAAATCAGCACTACAAAGAAATCTCTCGCCCCCCCCCCCCCGGGGGCAAAAGGGCCAGGCGAAAAAAGTCTAAAAACCAGAAAGGCAGGACAGCCCACGGAGTCAAGGGAGCCTTGTTAAGCTGATGGGCGGGATGTCAATGGCCAACAGCCAATCTTCACAAGTGTATCCTCTTTCCCAAACCATGTAAAACACAGAACCACAGAGCATAGGGCACTTCCACACATGGGCGTTGACCTTGGGAAAATGAAAAAATCAACCAGACACAGGGACCCCAAAGTTGAGGGCTGCTGTCTTGACAAGAACCTCCACTCCGGTACACGTTTCATATCCCAGGAAAGAGCCAAGTGGACAAAGACGAGTGGACAAGTGGACAAAGACAAGTGGACAAGTGGACAAGTGGTGCTACGTAGGTCCAATGGAGTGTCACTCAGCCATGAAATCCACGTCATGAGGCTGGTAGCAGCATCCTGAGTGGATTTAGGTACGATCATCCTCAGTGAAATAAGTCCCACAAAAAAAGAAACTTATGATATCACTTATCGAGGGAATGTAAAAATCGCTCCCCATGAACGGAATCCCCAAACAGAACAGAGTCACGCTTTTAGAAAACACACTTATGCCTGCTTCAGGGGAAAGGTGAGGTGCGGTGACGCATAAAACTCGAGTTTGAAATGAGCACAGATACCCTTCCGAAAACCGAATATGGAATGGACACGACCTACTCCTTGCTCAATCAACTGGACTCACCAGACCCTGTTCATCGCACAAGTATCTATCCGACTAGTAAGCATCTTAAAAGCTAAGTCTTGATATCTCTGTGTAAGTGCATCAAGTGTGTGTAAAGCGGCCTAAAACCAGCAGGGAAAATCAGCTCAGACCCATTCTGAGGATACATTTCCAACACAAAGAAGAAACAAGCAGGGCAAAACAGAGAGAAATCCTTCCAAAATGCGTTCAGGGACTGGCATGCAACCAGGATTGACCACATCTACAGCCCCAGCGGCAGAAGACAGAAGGCTGGACACTCTTGGGGCTGAGACGATTGGTGAGGTTGGGAAAGCAAATGCAGACCCTTGAAAGGAATCCTGCGTGCTCCCCATTCCATGGCTCCCAACTCTCCAGGTTCAACGCAATCTTCCGACAGCGAAAGCACTCACTGGAAACCCAGCGGATGCTACACCGTGGGATCGGGAAAGCTTTCTGAAACTCACCTCAGTTTTCCTCTCCTGGTGCTCGTGTTCTCCATTCGGGCCCCCTTACTAACAATCTCCCCACTTGGAGACTCGGCGCCTTTCCATGCCTCTTTCGTACCGTCTGCAATTTGTCCGCAGGATGAACTGCAAGAGGGGGAACCAATGAGAGACTCGCTGGAGGTGTTTGGTCGGGCACATGTCACTCTCATTTCCCATCACGAAGAAGAATTCACCAGCGGTTCAGCCTGCAACCGCGGATCGACAATAGGGCGTGAAGCCATCCAGCCGTGTTGCGTCCCACTCACAAAAAAGCGACTTGGGAAATGGAGCTCAGGGGCCCTGCACTTCCCAAACCTGCAGAGTTCTAAACGATAACTATCGCCCCAAAATATATTGAGCGCAGGCTACGAAGAGGCGCTGAACGCAAGGCAGAACTGCAGGAAACGGATGTCAACGGGTACATCGGAATGGCCCCGATAGCACATGAAAAGCGCCAGAACGTGGACAATGATGCGGTTGGCCAAAAAGGGCGTATGCGTTTTTTCCTGAATATATTCAGGAAAAAACGCATACGCCCTTTTTGGCCAACCAAGCAACCTGGGAGAGCAAATCAGCACTACAAAGAAATCTCTCGCCCCCCCCCCCCGGGGGCAAAAGGGCCAGGCGAAAAAAGTCTAAAAACCAGAAAGGCAGGACAGCCCACGGAGTCAAGGGAGCCTTGTTAAGCTGATGGGCGGGATGTCAATGGCCAACAGCCAATCTTCACAAGTGTATCCTCTTTCCCAAACCATGTAAAACACAGAACCACAGAGCATAGGGCACTTCCACACATGGGCGTTGACCTTGGGAATATCAAAAAATCAACCAGACACAGGGACCCCAAAGTTGAGGGCTGCTGTCTTGACAAGAACCTCCACTCCGGTACACGTTTCATATCCCAGGAAAGAGCCAAGTGGACAAAGACGAGTGGACAAGTGGACAAAGACAAGTGGACAAGTGGACAAGTGGTGCTACGTAGGTCCAATGGAGTGTCACTCAGCCATGAAATCCACGTCATGAGGCTGGTAGCAGCATCCTGAGTGGATTTAGGTACGATCATCCTCAGTGAAATAAGTCCCACAAAAAAAGAAACTTATGATATCACTTATCGAGGGAATGTAAAAATCGCTCCCCATGAACGGAATCCCCAAACAGAACAGAGTCACGCTTTTAGAAAACACACTTATGCCTGCTTCAGGGGAAAGGTGAGGTGCGGTGACGCATAAAACTCGAGTTTGAAATGAGCACAGATACCCTTCCGAAAACCGAATATGGAATGGACACGACCTACTCCTTGCTCAATCAACTGGACTCACCAGACCCTGTTCATCGCACAAGTATCTATCCGACTAGTAAGCATCTTAAAAGCTAAGTCTTGATATCTCTGTGTAAGTGCATCAAGTGTGTGTAAAGCGGCCTAAAACCAGCAGGGAAAATCAGCTCAGACCCATTCTGAGGATACATTTCCAACACAAAGAAGAAACAAGCAGGGCAAAACAGAGAGAAATTCTTCCAAAATGCGTTCAGGGACTGGCATGCAACCAGGATTGACCACATCTACAGCCCCAGCGGCAGAAGACAGAAGGCTGGACACTCTTGGGGCTGAGACGATTGGTGAGGTTGGGAAAGCAAATGCAGACCCTTGAAAGGAATCCTGCGTGCTCCCCATTCCATGGCTCCCAACTCTCCAGGTTCAACGCAATCTTCCGACAGCGAAAGCACTCATTGGAAACCCAGCGGATGCTACACCGTGGGATCGGGAAAGCTTTCTGAAACTCACCTCAGTTTTCCTCTCCTGGTGCTCGTGTTCTCCATTCGGGCCCCCTTACTAACAATCTCCCCACTTGGAGACTCGGCGCCTTTCCATGCCTCTTTCGTACCGTCTGCAATTTGTCCGCAGGATGAACTGCAAGAGGGGGAACCAATGAGAGACTCGCTGGAGGTGTTTGGTCGGGCACATGTCACTCTCATTTCCCATCACGAAGAAGAATTCACCAGCGGTTCAGCCTGCAACCGCGGATCGACAATAGGGCGTGAAGCCATCCAGCCGTGTTGCGTCCCACTCACAAAAAAGCGACTTGGGAAATGGAGCTCAGGGGCCCTGCACTTCCCAAACCTGCAGAGTTCTAAACGATAACTATCGCCCCAAAATATATTGAGCGCAGGCTACGAAGAGGCGCTGAACGCAAGGCAGAACTGCAGGAAACGGATGTCAACGGGTACATCGGAATGGCCCCGATAGCACATGAAAAGCGCCAGAACGTGGACAATGATGCGGTTGGCCAAAAAGGGCGTATGCGTTTTTTCCTGAATATATTCAGGAAAAAACGCATACGCCCTTTTTGGCCAACCAAGCAACCTGGGAGAGCAAATCAGCACTACAAAGAAATCTCTCGCCCCCCCCCCCCCGGGGGCAAAAGGGCCAGGCGAAAAAAGTCTAAAAACCAGAAAGGCAGGACAGCCCACGGAGTCAAGGGAGCCTTGTTAAGCTGATGGGCGGGATGTCAATGGCCAACAGCCAATCTTCACAAGTGTATCCTCTTTCCCAAACCATGTAAAACACAGAACCACAGAGCATAGGGCACTTCCACACATGGGCGTTGACCTTGGGAAAATGAAAAAATCAACCAGACACAGGGACCCCAAAGTTGAGGGCTGCTGTCTTGACAAGAACCTCCACTCCGGTACACGTTTCATATCCCAGGAAAGAGCCAAGTGGACAAAGACGAGTGGACAAGTGGACAAAGACAAGTGGACAAGTGGACAAGTGGTGCTACGTAGGTCCAATGGAGTGTCACTCAGCCATGAAATCCACGTCATGAGGCTGGTAGCAGCATCCTGAGTGGATTTAGGTACGATCATCCTCAGTGAAATAAGTCCCACAAAAAAAGAAACTTATGATATCACTTATCGAGGGAATGTAAAAATCGCTCCCCATGAACGGAATCCCCAAACAGAACAGAGTCACGCTTTTAGAAAACACACTTATGCCTGCTTCAGGGGAAAGGTGAGGTGCGGTGACGCATAAAACTCGAGTTTGAAATGAGCACAGATACCCTTCCGAAAACCGAATATGGAATGGACACGACCTACTCCTTGCTCAATCAACTGGACTCACCAGACCCTGTTCATCGCACAAGTATCTATCCGACTAGTAAGCATCTTAAAAGCTAAGTCTTGATATCTCTGTGTAAGTGCATCAAGTGTGTGTAAAGCGGCCTAAAACCAGCAGGGAAAATCAGCTCAGACCCATTCTGAGGATACATTTCCAACACAAAGAAGAAACAAGCAGGGCAAAACAGAGAGAAATCCTTCCAAAATGCGTTCAGGGACTGGCATGCAACCAGGATTGACCACATCTACAGCCCCAGCGGCAGAAGACAGAAGGCTGGACACTCTTGGGGCTGAGACGATTGGTGAGGTTGGGAAAGCAAATGCAGACCCTTGAAAGGAATCCTGCGTGCTCCCCATTCCATGGCTCCCAACTCTCCAGGTTCAACGCAATCTTCCGACAGCGAAAGCACTCACTGGAAACCCAGCGGATGCTACACCGTGGGATCGGGAAAGCTTTCTGAAACTCACCTCAGTTTTCCTCTCCTGGTGCTCGTGTTCTCCATTCGGGCCCCCTTACTAACAATCTCCCCACTTGGAGACTCGGCGCCTTTCCATGCCTCTTTCGTACCGTCTGCAATTTGTCCGCAGGATGAACTGCAAGAGGGGGAACCAATGAGAGACTCGCTGGAGGTGTTTGGTCGGGCACATGTCACTCTCATTTCCCATCACGAAGAAGAATTCACCAGCGGTTCAGCCTGCAACCGCGGATCGACAATAGGGCGTGAAGCCATCCAGCCGTGTTGCGTCCCACTCACAAAAAAGCGACTTGGGAAATGGAGCTCAGGGGCCCTGCACTTCCCAAACCTGCAGAGTTCTAAACGATAACTATCGCCCCAAAATATATTGAGCGCAGGCTACGAAGAGGCGCTGAACGCAAGGCAGAACTGCAGGAAACGGATGTCAACGGGTACATCGGAATGGCCCCGATAGCACATGAAAAGCGCCAGAACGTGGACAATGATGCGGTTGGCCAAAAAGGGCGTATGCGTTTTTTCCTGAATATATTCAGGAAAAAACGCATACGCCCTTTTTGGCCAACCAAGCAACCTGGGAGAGCAAATCAGCACTACAAAGAAATCTCTCGCCCCCCCCCCCCGGGGGCAAAAGGGCCAGGCGAAAAAAGTCTAAAAACCAGAAAGGCAGGACAGCCCACGGAGTCAAGGGAGCCTTGTTAAGCTGATGGGCGGGATGTCAATGGCCAACAGCCAATCTTCACAAGTGTATCCTCTTTCCCAAACCATGTAAAACACAGAACCACAGAGCATAGGGCACTTCCACACATGGGCGTTGACCTTGGGAAAATGAAAAAATCAACCAGACACAGGGACCCCAAAGTTGAGGGCTGCTGTCTTGACAAGAACCTCCACTCCGGTACACGTTTCATATCCCAGGAAAGAGCCAAGTGGACAAAGACGAGTGGACAAGTGGACAAAGACAAGTGGACAAGTGGACAAGTGGTGCTACGTAGGTCCAATGGAGTGTCACTCAGCCATGAAATCCACGTCATGAGGCTGGTAGCAGCATCCTGAGTGGATTTAGGTACGATCATCCTCAGTGAAATAAGTCCCACAAAAAAAGAAACTTATGATATCACTTATCGAGGGAATGTAAAAATCGCTCCCCATGAACGGAATCCCCAAACAGAACAGAGTCACGCTTTTAGAAAACACACTTATGCCTGCTTCAGGGGAAAGGTGAGGTGGGGTGACGCATAAAACTCGAGTTTGAAATGAGCACAGATACCCTTCCGAAAACCGAATATGGAATGGACACGACCTACTCCTTGCTCAATCAACTGGACTCACCAGACCCTGTTCATCGCACAAGTATCTATCCGACTAGTAAGCATCTTAAAAGCTAAGTCTTGATATCTCTGTGTAAGTGCATCAAGTGTGTGTAAAGCGGCCTAAAACCAGCAGGGAAAATCAGCTCAGACCCATTCTGAGGATACATTTCCAACACAAAGAAGAAACAAGCAGGGCAAAACAGAGAGAAATTCTTCCAAAATGCGTTCAGGGACTGGCATGCAACCAGGATTGACCACATCTACAGCCCCAGCGGCAGAAGACAGAAGGCTGGACACTCTTGGGGCTGAGACGATTGGTGAGGTTGGGAAAGCAAATGCAGACCCTTGAAAGGAATCCTGCGTGCTCCCCATTCCATGGCTCCCAACTCTCCAGGTTCAACGCAATCTTCCGACAGCGAAAGCACTCATTGGAAACCCAGCGGATGCTACACCGTGGGATCGGGAAAGCTTTCTGAAACTCACCTCAGTTTTCCTCTCCTGGTGCTCGTGTTCTCCATTCGGGCCCCCTTACTAACAATCTCCCCACTTGGAGACTCGGCGCCTTTCCATGCCTCTTTCGTACCGTCTGCAATTTGTCCGCAGGATGAACTGCAAGAGGGGGAACCAATGAGAGACTCGCTGGAGGTGTTTGGTCGGGCACATGTCACTCTCATTTCCCATCACGAAGAAGAATTCACCAGCGGTTCAGCCTGCAACCGCGGATCGACAATAGGGCGTGAAGCCATCCAGCCGTGTTGCGTCCCACTCACAAAAAAGCGACTTGGGAAATGGAGCTCAGGGGCCCTGCACTTCCCAAACCTGCAGAGTTCTAAACGATAACTATCGCCCCAAAATATATTGAGCGCAGGCTACGAAGAGGCGCAGAACGCAAGGCAGAACTGCAGGAAACGGATGTCAACGGGTACATCGGAATGGCCCCGATAGCACATGAAAAGCGCCAGAACGTGGACAATGATGCGGTTGGCCAAAAAGGGCGTATGCGTTTTTTCCTGAATATATTCAGGAAAAAACGCATACGCCCTTTTTGGCCAACCAAGCAACCTGGGAGAGCAAATCAGCACTACAAAGAAATCTCTCGCCCCCCCCCCCCGGGGCAAAAGGGCCATGCGAAAAAAGTCTAAAAACCAGAAAGGCAGGACAGCCCACGGAGTCAAGGGAGCCTTGTTAAGCTGATGGGCGGGATGTCAATGGCCAACAGCCAATCTTCACAAGTGTATCCTCTTTCCCAAACCATGTAAAACACAGAACCACAGAGCATAGGGCACTTCCACACATGGGCGTTGACCTTGGGAAAATGAAAAAATCAACCAGACACAGGGACCCCAAAGTTGAGGGCTGCTGTCTTGACAAGAACCTCCACTCCGGTACACGTTTCATATCCCAGGAAAGAGCCAAGTGGACAAAGACGAGTGGACAAGTGGACAAAGACAAGTGGACAAGTGGACAAGTGGTGCTACGTAGGTCCAATGGAGTGTCACTCAGCCATGAAATCCACGTCATGAGGCTGGTAGCAGCATCCTGAGTGGATTTAGGTACGATCATCCTCAGTGAAATAAGTCCCACAAAAAAAGAAACTTATGATATCACTTATCGAGGGAATGTAAAAATCGCTCCCCATGAACGGAATCCCCAAACAGAACAGAGTCACGCTTTTAGAAAACACACTTATGCCTGCTTCAGGGGAAAGGTGAGGTGCGGTGACACATAAAACTCGAGTTTGAAATGAGCACAGATACCCTTCCGAAAACCGAATATGGAATGGACACGACCTACTCCTTGCTCAATCAACTGGACTCACCAGACCCTGTTCATCGCACAAGTATCTATCCGACTAGTAAGCATCTTAAAAGCTAAGTCTTGATATCTCTGTGTAAGTGCATCAAGTGTGTGTAAAGCGGCCTAAAACCAGCAGGGAAAATCAGCTCAGACCCATTCTGAGGATACGTTTCCAACACAAAGAAGAAACAAGCAGGGCAAAACAGAGAGAAATTCTTCCAAAATGCGTTCAGGGACTGGCATGCAACCAGGATTGACCACATCTACAGCCCCAGCGGCAGAAGACATAAGGCTGGACACTCTTGGGGCTGAGACGATTGGTGAGGTTGGGAAAGCAAATGCAGACCCTTGAAAGGAATCCTGCGTGCTCCCCATTCCATGGGTCCCAACTCTCCAGGTTCAACGCAATCTTCCGACAGCGAAAGCACTCATTGGAAACCCAGCGGATGCTACACCGTGGGATCGGGAAAGCTTTCTGAAACTCACCTCAGTTTTCCTCTCCTGGTGCTCGTGTTCTCCATTCAGGCCCCCTTACTAACAATCTCCCCACTTGGAGACTCGGCGCCTTTCCATGCCTCTTTCGTGCCGTCTGCAATTTGTCCGCAGGATGAACTGCAAGAGGGGGAACCAATGAGAGACTCGCTGGAGGTGTTTGGTCGGGCACATGTCACTCTCATTTCCCATCACGAAGAAGAATTCACCAGCGGTTCAGCCTGCCACCGCGGATCGACAATAGGGCGTGAAGCCATCCAGCCGTGTTGCGTCCCACTCACAAAAAAGCGACTTGGGAAATGGAGCTCAGGGACCCTGCACTTCCCAAACCTGCAGAGTTCTAAACGATAACTATCGCCCCAAAATATATTGAGCGCAGGCTACGAAGAGGCGCTGAACGCAAGGCAGAACTGCAGGAAACGGATGTCAACGGGTACATCGGAATGCCCCCGATAGCACATGAAAAGCGCCAGAACGTGGACAATGATGCGGTTGGCCAAAAAGGGCGTATGCGTTTTTTCCTGAATATATTCAGGAAAAAACGCATACGCCCTTTTTGGCCAACCAAGCAACCTGGGAGAGCAAATCAGCACTACAAAGAAATCTCTCGCCCCCCCCCCCCGGGGCAAAAGGGCCAGGCGAAAAAAGTCTAAAAACCAGAAAGGCAGGACAGCCCACGGAGTCAAGGGAGCCTTGTTAAGCTGATGGGCGGGATGTCAATGGCCAACAGCCAATCTTCACAAGTGTATCCTCTTTCCCAAACCATGTAAAACACAGAACCACAGAGCATAGGGCACTTCCACACATGGGCGTTGACCTTGGGAAAATGAAAAAATCAACCAGACACAGGGACCCCAAAGTTGAGGGCTGCTGTCTTGACAAGAACCTCCACTCCGGTACACGTTTCATATCCCAGGAAAGAGCCAAGTGGACAAAGACGAGTGGACAAGTGGACAAAGACAAGTGGACAAGTGGACAAGTGGTGCTACGTAGGTCCAATGGAGTGTCACTCAGCCATGAAATCCACGTCATGAGGCTGGTAGCAGCATCCTGAGTGGATTTAGGTACGATCATCCTCAGTGAAATAAGTCCCACAAAAAAAGAAACTTATGATATCACTTATCGAGGGAATGTAAAAATCGCTCCCCATGAACGGAATCCCCAAACAGAACAGAGTCACGCTTTTAGAAAACACACTTATGCCTGCTTCAGGGGAAAGGTGAGGTGCGGTGACGCATAAAACTCGAGTTTGAAATGAGCACAGATACCCTTCCGAAAACCGAATATGGAATGGACACGACCTACTCCTTGCTCAATCAACTGGACTCACCAGACCCTGTTCATCGCACAAGTATCTATCCGACTAGTAAGCATCTTAAAAGCTAAGTCTTGATATCTCTGTGTAAGTGCATCAAGTGTGTGTAAAGCGGCCTAAAACCAGCAGGGAAAATCAGCTCAGACCCATTCTGAGGATACATTTCCAACACAAAGAAGAAACAAGCAGGGCAAAACAGAGAGAAATTCTTCCAAAATGCGTTCAGGGACTGGCATGCAACCAGGATTGACCACATCTACAGCCCCAGCGGCAGAAGACATAAGGCTGGACACTCTTGGGGCTGAGACGATTGGTGAGGTTGGGAAAGCAAATGCAGACCCTTGAAAGGAATCCTGCGTGCTCCCCATTCCATGGCTCCCAACTCTCCAGGTTCAACGCAATCTTCCGACAGCGAAAGCACTCATTGGAAACCCAGCGGATGCTACACCGTGGGATCGGGAAAGCTTTCTGAAACTCACCTCAGTTTTCCTCTCCTGGTGCTCGTGTTCTCCATTCAGGCCCCCTTACTAACAATCTCCCCACTTGGAGACTCGGCGCCTTTCCATGCCTCTTTCGTACCGTCTGCAATTTGTCCGCAGGATGAACTGCAAGAGGGGGAACCAATGAGAGACTCGCTGGAGGTGTTTGGTCGGGCACATGTCACTCTCATTTCCCATCACGAAGAAGAATTCACCAGCGGTTCAGCCTGCCACCGCGGATCGACAATAGGGCGTGAAGCCATCCAGCCGTGTTGCGTCCCACTCACAAAAAAGCGACTTGGGAAATGGAGCTCAGGGGCCCTGCACTTCCCAAACCTGCAGAGTTCTAAACGATAACTATCGCCCCAAAATATATTGAGCGCAGGCTACGAAGAGGCGCTGAACGCAAGGCAGAACTGCAGGAAACGGATGTCAACGGGTACATCGGAATGGCCCCGATAGCACATGAAAAGCGCCAGAACGTGGACAATGATGCGGTTGGCCAAAAAGGGCGTATGCGTTTTTTCCTGAATATATTCAGGAAAAAACGCATACGCCCTTTTTGGCCAACCAAGCAACCTGGGAGAGCAAATCAGCACTACAAAGAAATCTCTCGCCCCCCCCCCCCCCGGGGGCAAAAGGGCCAGGCGAAAAAAGTCTAAAAACCAGAAAGGCAGGACAGCCCACGGAGTCAAGGGAGCCTTGTTAAGCTGATGGGCGGGATGTCAATGGCCAACAGCCAATCTTCACAAGTGTATCCTCTTTCCCAAACCATGTAAAACACAGAACCACAGAGCATAGGGCACTTCCACACATGGGCGTTGACCTTGGGAAAATGAAAAAATCAACCAGACACAGGGACCCCAAAGTTGAGGGCTGCTGTCTTGACAAGAACCTCCACTCCGGTACACGTTTCATATCCCAGGAAAGAGCCAAGTGGACAAAGACGAGTGGACAAGTGGACAAAGACAAGTGGACAAGTGGACAAGTGGTGCTACGTAGGTCCAATGGAGTGTCACTCAGCCATGAAATCCACGTCATGAGGCTGGTAGCAGCATCCTGAGTGGATTTAGGTACGATCATCCTCAGTGAAATAAGTCCCACAAAAAAAGAAACTTATGATATCACTTATCGAGGGAATGTAAAAATCGCTCCCCATGAACGGAATCCCCAAACAGAACAGAGTCACGCTTTTAGAAAACACACTTATGCCTGCTTCAGGGGAAAGGTGAGGTGCGGTGACGCATAAAACTCGAGTTTGAAATGAGCACAGATACCCTTCCGAAAACCGAATATGGAATGGACACGACCTACTCCTTGCTCAATCAACTGGACTCACCAGACCCTGTTCATCGCACAAGTATCTATCCGACTAGTAAGCATCTTAAAAGCTAAGTCTTGATATCTCTGTGTAAGTGCATCAAGTGTGTGTAAAGCGGCCTAAAACCAGCAGGGAAAATCAGCTCAGACCCATTCTGAGGATACATTTCCAACACAAAGAAGAAACAAGCAGGGCAAAACAGAGAGAAATTCTTCCAAAATGCGTTCAGGGACTGGCATGCAACCAGGATTGACCACATCTACAGCCCCAGCGGCAGAAGACAGAAGGCTGGACACTCTTGGGGCTGAGACGATTGGTGAGGTTGGGAAAGCAAATGCAGACCCTTGAAAGGAATCCTGCGTGCTCCCCATTCCATGGCTCCCAACTCTCCAGGTTCAACGCAATCTTCCGACAGCGAAAGCACTCATTGGAAACCCAGCGGATGCTACACCGTGGGATCGGGAAAGCTTTCTGAAACTCACCTCAGTTTTCCTCTCCTGGTGCTCGTGTTCTCCATTCGGGCCCCCTTACTAACAATCTCCCCACTTGGAGACTCGGCGCCTTTCCATGCCTCTTTCGTACCGTCTGCAATTTGTCCGCAGGATGAACTGCAAGAGGGGGAACCAATGAGAGACTCGCTGGAGGTGTTTGGTCGGGCACATGTCACTCTCATTTCCCATCACGAAGAAGAATTCACCAGCGGTTCAGCCTGCAACCGCGGATCGACAATAGGGCGTGAAGCCATCCAGCCGTGTTGCGTCCCACTCACAAAAAAGCGACTTGGGAAATGGAGCTCAGGGGCCCTGCACTTCCCAAACCTGCAGAGTTCTAAACGATAACTATCGCCCCAAAATATATTGAGCGCAGGCTACGAAGAGGCGCTGAACGCAAGGCAGAACTGCAGGAAACGGATGTCAACGGGTACATCGGAATGGCCCCGATAGCACATGAAAAGCGCCAGAACGTGGACAATGATGCGGTTGGCCAAAAAGGGCGTATGCGTTTTTTCCTGAATATATTCAGGAAAAAACGCATACGCCCTTTTTGGCCAACCAAGCAACCTGGGAGAGCAAATCAGCACTACAAAGAAATCTCTCGCCCCCCCCCCCGGGGGCAAAAGGGCCAGGCGAAAAAAGTCTAAAAACCAGAAAGGCAGGACAGCCCACGGAGTCAAGGGAGCCTTGTTAAGCTGATGGGCGGGATGTCAATGGCCAACAGCCAATCTTCACAAGTGTATCCTCTTTCCCAAACCATGTAAAACACAGAACCACAGAGCATAGGGCACTTCCACACATGGGCGTTGACCTTGGGAAAATGAAAAAATCAACCAGACACAGGGACCCCAAAGTTGAGGGCTGCTGTCTTGACAAGAACCTCCACTCCGGTACACGTTTCATATCCCAGGAAAGAGCCAAGTGGACAAAGACGAGTGGACAAGTGGACAAAGACAAGTGGACAAGTGGACAAGTGGTGCTACGTAGGTCCAATGGAGTGTCACTCAGCCATGAAATCCACGTCATGAGGCTGGTAGCAGCATCCTGAGTGGATTTAGGTACGATCATCCTCAGTGAAATAAGTCCCACAAAAAAAGAAACTTATGATATCACTTATCGAGGGAATGTAAAAATCGCTCCCCATGAACGGAATCCCCAAACAGAACAGAGTCACGCTTTTAGAAAACACACTTATGCCTGCTTCAGGGGAAAGGTGAGGTGCGGTGACGCATAAAACTCGAGTTTGAAATGAGCACAGATACCCTTCCGAAAACCGAATATGGAATGGACACGACCTACTCCTTGCTCAATCAACTGGACTCACCAGACCCTGTTCATCGCACAAGTATCTATCCGACTAGTAAGCATCTTAAAAGCTAAGTCTTGATATCTCTGTGTAAGTGCATCAAGTGTGTGTAAAGCGGCCTAAAACCAGCAGGGAAAATCAGCTCAGACCCATTCTGAGGATACGTTTCCAACACAAAGAAGAAACAAGCAGGGCAAAACAGAGAGAAATTCTTCCAAAATGCGTTCAGGGACTGGCATGCAACCAGGATTGACCACATCTACAGCCCCAGCGGCAGAAGACATAAGGCTGGACACTCTTGGGGCTGAGACGATTGGTGAGGTTGGGAAAGCAAATGCAGACCCTTGAAAGGAATCCTGCGTGCTCCCCATTCCATGGGTCCCAACTCTCCAGGTTCAACGCAATCTTCCGACAGCGAAAGCACTCATTGGAAACCCAGCGGATGCTACACCGTGGGATCGGGAAAGCTTTCTGAAACTCACCTCAGTTTTCCTCTCCTGGTGCTCGTGTTCTCCATTCAGGCCCCCTTACTAACAATCTCCCCACTTGGAGACTCGGCGCCTTTCCATGCCTCTTTCGTGCCGTCTGCAATTTGTCCGCAGGATGAACTGCAAGAGGGGGAACCAATGAGAGACTCGCTGGAGGTGTTTGGTCGGGCACATGTCACTCTCATTTCCCATCACGAAGAAGAATTCACCAGCGGTTCAGCCTGCCACCGCGGATCGACAATAGGGCGTGAAGCCATCCAGCCGTGTTGCGTCCCACTCACAAAAAAGCGACTTGGGAAATGGAGCTCAGGGACCCTGCACTTCCCAAACCTGCAGAGTTCTAAACGATAACTATCGCCCCAAAATATATTGAGCGCAGGCTACGAAGAGGCGCTGAACGCAAGGCAGAACTGCAGGAAACGGATGTCAACGGGTACATCGGAATGCCCCCGATAGCACATGAAAAGCGCCAGAACGTGGACAATGATGCGGTTGGCCAAAAAGGGCGTATGCGTTTTTTCCTGAATATATTCAGGAAAAAACGCATACGCCCTTTTTGGCCAACCAAGCAACCTGGGAGAGCAAATCAGCACTACAAAGAAATCTCTCGCCCCCCCCCCCGGGGCAAAAGGGCCAGGCGAAAAAAGTCTAAAAACCAGAAAGGCAGGACAGCCCACGGAGTCAAGGGAGCCTTGTTAAGCTGATGGGCGGGATGTCAATGGCCAACAGCCAATCTTCACAAGTGTATCCTCTTTCCCAAACCATGTAAAACACAGAACCACAGAGCATAGGGCACTTCCACACATGGGCGTTGACCTTGGGAAAATGAAAAAATCAACCAGACACAGGGACCCCAAAGTTGAGGGCTGCTGTCTTGACAAGAACCTCCACTCCGGTACACGTTTCATATCCCAGGAAAGAGCCAAGTGGACAAAGACGAGTGGACAAGTGGACAAAGACAAGTGGACAAGTGGACAAGTGGTGCTACGTAGGTCCAATGGAGTGTCACTCAGCCATGAAATCCACGTCATGAGGCTGGTAGCAGCATCCTGAGTGGATTTAGGTACGATCATCCTCAGTGAAATAAGTCCCACAAAAAAAGAAACTTATGATATCACTTATCGAGGGAATGTAAAAATCGCTCCCCATGAACGGAATCCCCAAACAGAACAGAGTCACGCTTTTAGAAAACACACTTATGCCTGCTTCAGGGGAAAGGTGAGGTGCGGTGACGCATAAAACTCGAGTTTGAAATGAGCACAGATACCCTTCCGAAAACCGAATATGGAATGGACACGACCTACTCCTTGCTCAATCAACTGGACTCACCAGACCCTGTTCATCGCACAAGTATCTATCCGACTAGTAAGCATCTTAAAAGCTAAGTCTTGATATCTCTGTGTAAGTGCATCAAGTGTGTGTAAAGCGGCCTAAAACCAGCAGGGAAAATCAGCTCAGACCCATTCTGAGGATACATTTCCAACACAAAGAAGAAACAAGCAGGGCAAAACAGAGAGAAATCCTTCCAAAATGCGTTCAGGGACTGGCATGCAACCAGGATTGACCACATCTACAGCCCCAGCGGCAGAAGACATAAGGCTGGACACTCTTGGGGCTGAGACGATTGGTGAGGTTGGGAAAGCAAATGCAGACCCTTGAAAGGAATCCTGCGTGCTCCCCATTCCATGGCTCCCAACTCTCCAGGTTCAACGCAATCTTCCGACAGCGAAAGCACTCATTGGAAACCCAGCGGATGCTACACCGTGGGATCGGGAAAGCTTTCTGAAACTCACCTCAGTTTTCCTCTCCTGGTGCTCGTGTTCTCCATTCAGGCCCCCTTACTAACAATCTCCCCACTTGGAGACTCGGCGCCTTTCCATGCCTCTTTCGTACCGTCTGCAATTTGTCCGCAGGATGAACTGCAAGAGGGGGAACCAATGAGAGACTCGCTGGAGGTGTTTGGTCGGGCACATGTCACTCTCATTTCCCATCACGAAGAAGAATTCACCAGCGGTTCAGCCTGCCACCGCGGATCGACAATAGGGCGTGAAGCCATCCAGCCGTGTTGCGTCCCACTCACAAAAAAGCGACTTGGGAAATGGAGCTCAGGGGCCCTGCACTTCCCAAACCTGCAGAGTTCTAAACGATAACTATCGCCCCAAAATATATTGAGCGCAGGCTACGAAGAGGCGCTGAACGCAAGGCAGAACTGCAGGAAACGGATGTCAACGGGTACATCGGAATGGCCCCGATAGCACATGAAAAGCGCCAGAACATGGACAATGATGCGGTTGGCCAAAAAGGGCGTATGCGTTTTTTCCTGAATATATTCAGGAAAAAACGCATACGCCCTTTTTGGCCAACCAAGCAACCTGGGAGAGCAAATCAGCACTACAAAGAAATCTCTCCCCCCCCCCCCCCCCGGGGGCAAAAGGGCCAGGCGAAAAAAGTCTAAAAACCAGAAAGGCAGGACAGCCCACGGAGTCAAGGGAGCCTTGTTAAGCTGATGGGCGGGATGTCAATGGCCAACAGCCAATCTTCACAAGTGTATCCTCTTTCCCAAACCATGTAAAACACAGAACCACAGAGCATAGGGCACTTCCACACATGGGCGTTGACCTTGGGAAAATGAAAAAATCAACCAGACACAGGGACCCCAAAGTTGAAGGCTGCTGTCTTGACAAGAACCTCCACTCCGGTACACGTTTCATATCCCAGGAAAGAGCCAAGTGGACAAAGACGAGTGGACAAGTGGACAAAGACAAGTGGACAAGTGGACAAGTGGTGCTACGTAGGTCCAATGGAGTGTCACTCAGCCATGAAATCCACGTCATGAGGCTGGTAGCAGCATCCTGAGTGGATTTAGGTACGATCATCCTCAGTGAAATAAGTCCCACAAAAAAAGAAACTTATGATATCACTTATCGAGGGAATGTAAAAATCGCTCCCCATGAACGGAATCCCCAAACAGAACAGAGTCACGCTTTTAGAAAACACACTTATGCCTGCTTCAGGGGAAAGGTGAGGTGCGGTGACGCATAAAACTCGAGTTTGAAATGAGCACAGATACCCTTCCGAAAACCGAATATGGAATGGACACGACCTACTCCTTGCTCAATCAACTGGACTCACCAGACCCTGTTCATCGCACAAGTATCTATCCGACTAGTAAGCATCTTAAAAGCTAAGTCTTGATATCTCTGTGTAAGTGCATCAAGTGTGTGTAAAGCGGCCTAAAACCAGCAGGGAAAATCAGCTCAGACCCATTCTGAGGATACATTTCCAACACAAAGAAGAAACAAGCAGGGCAAAACAGAGAGAAATTCTTCCAAAATGCGTTCAGGGACTGGCATGCAACCAGGATTGACCACATCTACAGCCCCAGCGGCAGAAGACATAAGGCTGGACACTCTTGGGGCTGAGACGATTGGTGAGGTTGGGAAAGCAAATGCAGACCCTTGAAAGGAATCCTGCGTGCTCCCCATTCCATGGCTCCCAACTCTCCAGGTTCAACGCAATCTTCCGACAGCGAAAGCACTCATTGGAAACCCAGCGGATGCTACACCGTGGGATCGGGAAAGCTTTCTGAAACTCACCTCAGTTTTCCTCTCCTGGTGCTCGTGTTCTCCATTCAGGCCCCCTTACTAACAATCTCCCCACTTGGAGACTCGGCGCCTTTCCATGCCTCTTTCGTACCGTCTGCAATTTGTCCGCAGGATGAACTGCAAGAGGGGGAACCAATGAGAGACTCGCTGGAGGTGTTTGGTCGGGCACATGTCACTCTCATTTCCCATCACGAAGAAGAATTCACCAGCGGTTCAGCCTGCCACCGCGGATCGACAATAGGGCGTGAAGCCATCCAGCCGTGTTGCGTCCCACTCACAAAAAAGCGACTTGGGAAATGGAGCTCAGGGGCCCTGCACTTCCCAAACCTGCAGAGTTCTAAACGATAACTATCGCCCCAAAATATATTGAGCGCAGGCTACGAAGAGGCGCTGAACGCAAGGCAGAACTGCAGGAAACGGATGTCAACGGGTACATCGGAATGGCCCCGATAGCACATGAAAAGCGCCAGAACATGGACAATGATGCGGTTGGCCAAAAAGGGCGTATGCGTTTTTTCCTGAATATATTCAGGAAAAAACGCATACGCCCTTTTTGGCCAACCAAGCAACCTGGGAGAGCAAATCAGCACTACAAAGAAATCTCTCGCCCCCCCCCCCCCCGGGGGCAAAAGGGCCAGGCGAAAAAAGTCTAAAAACCAGAAAGGCAGGACAGCCCACGGAGTCAAGGGAGCCTTGTTAAGCTGATGGGCGGGATGTCAATGGCCAACAGCCAATCTTCACAAGTGTATCCTCTTTCCCAAACCATGTAAAACACAGAACCACAGAGCATAGGGCACTTCCACACATGGGCGTTGACCTTGGGAAAATGAAAAAATCAACCAGACACAGGGACCCCAAAGTTGAAGGCTGCTGTCTTGACAAGAACCTCCACTCCGGTACACGTTTCATATCCCAGGAAAGAGCCAAGTGGACAAAGACGAGTGGACAAGTGGACAAAGACAAGTGGACAAGTGGACAAGTGGTGCTACGTAGGTCCAATGGAGTGTCACTCAGCCATGAAATCCACGTCATGAGGCTGGTAGCAGCATCCTGAGTGGATTTAGGTACGATCATCCTCAGTGAAATAAGTCCCACAAAAAAAGAAACTTATGATATCACTTATCGAGGGAATGTAAAAATCGCTCCCCATGAACGGAATCCCCAAACAGAACAGAGTCACGCTTTTAGAAAACACACTTATGCCTGCTTCAGGGGAAAGGTGAGGTGCGGTGACGCATAAAACTCGAGTTTGAAATGAGCACAGATACCCTTCCGAAAACCGAATATGGAATGGACACGACCTACTCCTTGCTCAATCAACTGGACTCACCAGACCCTGTTCATCGCACAAGTATCTATCCGACTAGTAAGCATCTTAAAAGCTAAGTCTTGATATCTCTGTGTAAGTGCATCAAGTGTGTGTAAAGCGGCCTAAAACCAGCAGGGAAAATCAGCTCAGACCCATTCTGAGGATACATTTCCAACACAAAGAAGAAACAAGCAGGGCAAAACAGAGAGAAATTCTTCCAAAATGCGTTCAGGGACTGGCATGCAACCAGGATTGACCACATCTACAGCCCCAGCGGCAGAAGACATAAGGCTGGACACTCTTGGGGCTGAGACGATTGGTGAGGTTGGGAAAGCAAATGCAGACCCTTGAAAGGAATCCTGCGTGCTCCCCATTCCATGGCTCCCAACTCTCCAGGTTCAACGCAATCTTCCGACAGCGAAAGCACTCATTGGAAACCCAGCGGATGCTACACCGTGGGATCGGGAAAGCTTTCTGAAACTCACCTCAGTTTTCCTCTCCTGGTGCTCGTGTTCTCCATTCGGGCCCCCTTACTAACAATCTCCCCACTTGGAGACTCGGCGCCTTTCCATGCCTCTTTCGTACCGTCTGCAATTTGTCCGCAGGATGAACTGCAAGAGGGGGAACCAATGAGAGACTCGCTGGAGGTGTTTGGTCGGGCACATGTCACTCTCATTTCCCATCACGAAGAAGAATTCACCAGCGGTTCAGCCTGCAACCGCGGATCGACAATAGGGCGTGAAGCCATCCAGCCGTGTTGCGTCCCACTCACAAAAAAGCGACTTGGGAAATGGAGCTCAGGGGCCCTGCACTTCCCAAACCTGCAGAGTTCTAAACGATAACTATCGCCCCAAAATATATTGAGCGCAGGCTACGAAGAGGCGCTGAACGCAAGGCAGAACTGCAGGAAACGGATGTCAACGGGTACATCGGAATGGCCCCGATAGCACATGAAAAGCGCCAGAACGTGGACAATGATGCGGTTGGCCAAAAAGGGCGTATGCGTTTTTTCCTGAATATATTCAGGAAAAAACGCATACGCCCTTTTTGGCCAACCAAGCAACCTGGGAGAGCAAATCAGCACTACAAAGAAATCTCTCGCCCCCCCCCCCCGGGGGCAAAAGGGCCAGGCGAAAAAAGTCTAAAAACCAGAAAGGCAGGACAGCCCACGGAGTCAAGGGAGCCTTGTTAAGCTGATGGGCGGGATGTCAATGGCCAACAGCCAATCTTCACAAGTGTATCCTCTTTCCCAAACCATGTAAAACACAGAACCACAGAGCATAGGGCACTTCCACACATGGGCGTTGACCTTGGGAAAATGAAAAAATCAACCAGACACAGGGACCCCAAAGTTGAGGGCTGCTGTCTTGACAAGAACCTCCACTCCGGTACACGTTTCATATCCCAGGAAAGAGCCAAGTGGACAAAGACGAGTGGACAAGTGGACAAAGACAAGTGGACAAGTGGACAAGTGGTGCTACGTAGGTCCAATGGAGTGTCACTCAGCCATGAAATCCACGTCATGAGGCTGGTAGCAGCATCCTGAGTGGATTTAGGTACGATCATCCTCAGTGAAATAAGTCCCACAAAAAAAGAAACTTATGATATCACTTATCGAGGGAATGTAAAAATCGCTCCCCATGAACGGAATCCCCAAACAGAACAGAGTCACGCTTTTAGAAAACACACTTATGCCTGCTTCAGGGGAAAGGTGAGGTGCGGTGACGCATAAAACTCGAGTTTGAAATGAGCACAGATACCCTTCCGAAAACCGAATATGGAATGGACACGACCTACTCCTTGCTCAATCAACTGGACTCACCAGACCCTGTTCATCGCACAAGTATCTATCCGACTAGTAAGCATCTTAAAAGCTAAGTCTTGATATCTCTGTGTAAGTGCATCAAGTGTGTGTAAAGCGGCCTAAAACCAGCAGGGAAAATCAGCTCAGACCCATTCTGAGGATACATTTCCAACACAAAGAAGAAACAAGCAGGGCAAAACAGAGAGAAATTCTTCCAAAATGCGTTCAGGGACTGGCATGCAACCAGGATTGACCACATCTACAGCCCCAGCGGCAGAAGACATAAGGCTGGACACTCTTGGGGCTGAGACGATTGGTGAGGTTGGGAAAGCAAATGCAGACCCTTGAAAGGAATCCTGCGTGCTCCCCATTCCATGGCTCCCAACTCTCCAGGTTCAACGCAATCTTCCGACAGCGAAAGCACTCATTGGAAACCCAGCGGATGCTACACCGTGGGATCGGGAAAGCTTTCTGAAACTCACCTCAGTTTTCCTCTCCTGGTGCTCGTGTTCTCCATTCAGGCCCCCTTACTAACAATCTCCCCACTTGGAGACTCGGCGCCTTTCCATGCCTCTTTCGTGCCGTCTGCAATTTGTCCGCAGGATGAACTGCAAGAGGGGGAACCAATGAGAGACTCGCTGGAGGTGTTTGGTCGGGCACATGTCACTCTCATTTCCCATCACGAAGAAGAATTCACCAGCGGTTCAGCCTGCCACCGCGGATCGACAATAGGGCGTGAAGCCATCCAGCCGTGTTGCGTCCCACTCACAAAAAAGCGACTTGGGAAATGGAGCTCAGGGGCCCTGCACTTCCCAAACCTGCAGAGTTCTAAACGATAACTATCGCCCCAAAATATATTGAGCGCAGGCTACGAAGAGGCGCTGAACGCAAGGCAGAACTGCAGGAAACGGATGTCAACGGGTACATCGGAATGCCCCCGATAGCACATGAAAAGCGCCAGAACGTGGACAATGATGCGGTTGGCCAAAAAGGGCGTATGCGTTTTTTCCTGAATATATTCAGGAAAAAACGCATACGCCCTTTTTGGCCAACCAAGCAACCTGGGAGAGCAAATCAGCACTACAAAGAAATCTCTCGCCCCCCCCCCCGGGGCAAAAGGGCCAGGCGAAAAAAGTCTAAAAACCAGAAAGGCAGGACAGCCCACGGAGTCAAGGGAGCCTTGTTAAGCTGATGGGCGGGATGTCAATGGCCAACAGCCAATCTTCACAAGTGTATCCTCTTTCCCAAACCATGTAAAACACAGAACCACAGAGCATAGGGCACTTCCACACATGGGCGTTGACCTTGGGAAAATGAAAAAATCAACCAGACACAGGGACCCCAAAGTTGAGGGCTGCTGTCTTGACAAGAACCTCCACTCCGGTACACGTTTCATATCCCAGGAAAGAGCCAAGTGGACAAAGACGAGTGGACAAGTGGACAAAGACAAGTGGACAAGTGGACAAGTGGTGCTACGTAGGTCCAATGGAGTGTCACTCAGCCATGAAATCCACGTCATGAGGCTGGTAGCAGCATCCTGAGTGGATTTAGGTACGATCATCCTCAGTGAAATAAGTCCCACAAAAAAAGAAACTTATGATATCACTTATCGAGGGAATGTAAAAATCGCTCCCCATGAACGGAATCCCCAAACAGAACAGAGTCACGCTTTTAGAAAACACACTTATGCCTGCTTCAGGGGAAAGGTGAGGTGCGGTGACGCATAAAACTCGAGTTTGAAATGAGCACAGATACCCTTCCGAAAACCGAATATGGAATGGACACGACCTACTCCTTGCTCAATCAACTGGACTCACCAGACCCTGTTCATCACACAAGTATCTATCCGACTAGTAAGCATCTTAAAAGCTAAGTCTTGATATCTCTGTGTAAGTGCATCAAGTGTGTGTAAAGCGGCCTAAAACCAGCAGGGAAAATCAGCTCAGACCCATTCTGAGGATACATTTCCAACACAAAGAAGAAACAAGCAGGGCAAAACAGAGAGAAATTCTTCCAAAATGCGTTCAGGGACTGGCATGCAACCAGGATTGACCACATCTACAGCCCCAGCGGCAGAAGACATAAGGCTGGACACTCTTGGGGCTGAGACGATTGGTGAGGTTGGGAAAGCAAATGCAGACCCTTGAAAGGAATCCTGCGTGCTCCCCATTCCATGGGTCCCAACTCTCCAGGTTCAACGCAATCTTCCGACAGCGAAAGCACTCATTGGAAACCCAGCGGATGCTACACCGTGGGATCGGGAAAGCTTTCTGAAACTCACCTCAGTTTTCCTCTCCTGGTGCTCGTGTTCTCCATTCAGGCCCCCTTACTAACAATCTCCCCACTTGGAGACTCGGCGCCTTTCCATGCCTCTTTCGTACCGTCTGCAATTTGTCCGCAGGATGAACTGCAAGAGGGGGAACCAATGAGAGACTCGCTGGAGGTGTTTGGTCGGGCACATGTCACTCTCATTTCCCATCACGAAGAAGAATTCACCAGCGGTTCAGCCTGCCACCGCGGATCGACAATAGGGCGTGAAGCCATCCAGCCGTGTTGCGTCCCACTCACAAAAAAGCGACTTGGGAAATGGAGCTCAGGGGCCCTGCACTTCCCAAACCTGCAGAGTTCTAAACGATAACTATCGCCCCAAAATATATTGAGCGCAGGCTACGAAGAGGCGCTGAACGCAAGGCAGAACTGCAGGAAACGGATGTCAACGGGTACATCGGAATGGCCCCGATAGCACATGAAAAGCGCCAGAACGTGGACAATGATGCGGTTGGCCAAAAAGGGCGTATGCGTTTTTTCCTGAATATATTCAGGAAAAAACGCATACGCCCTTTTTGGCCAACCAAGCAACCTGGGAGAGCAAATCAGCACTACAAAGAAATCTCTCGCCCCCCCCCCCCCCCCCGGGGCAAAAGGGCCAGGCGAAAAAAGTCTAAAAACCAGAAAGGCAGGACAGCCCACGGAGTCAAGGGAGCCTTGTTAAGCTGATGGGCGGGATGTCAATGGCCAACAGCCAATCTTCACAAGTGTATCCTCTTTCCCAAACCATGTAAAACACAGAACCACAGAGCATAGGGCACTTCCACACATGGGCGTTGACCTTGGGAAAATGAAAAAATCAACCAGACACAGGGACCCCAAAGTTGAGGGCTGCTGTCTTGACAAGAACCTCCACTCCGGTACACGTTTCATATCCCAGGAAAGAGCCAAGTGGACAAAGACGAGTGGACAAGTGGACAAAGACAAGTGGACAAGTGGACAAGTGGTGCTACGTAGGTCCAATGGAGTGTCACTCAGCCATGAAATCCACGTCATGAGGCTGGTAGCAGCATCCTGAGTGGATTTAGGTACGATCATCCTCAGTGAAATAAGTCCCACAAAAAAAGAAACTTATGATATCACTTATCGAGGGAATGTAAAAATCGCTCCCCATGAACGGAATCCCCAAACAGAACAGAGTCACGCTTTTAGAAAACACACTTATGCCTGCTTCAGGGGAAAGGTGAGGTGCGGTGACGCATAAAACTCGAGTTTGAAATGAGCACAGATACCCTTCCGAAAACCGAATATGGAATGGACACGACCTACTCCTTGCTCAATCAACTGGACTCACCAGACCCTGTTCATCGCACAAGTGTCTATCCGACTAGTAAGCATCTTAAAAGCTAAGTCTTGATATCTCTGTGTAAGTGCATCAAGTGTGTGTAAAGCGGCCTAAAACCAGCAGGGAAAATCAGCTCAGACCCATTCTGAGGATACATTTCCAACACAAAGAAGAAACAAGCAGGGCAAAACAGAGAGAAATTCTTCCAAAATGCGTTCAGGGACTGGCATGCAACCAGGATTGACCACATCTACAGCCCCAGCGGCAGAAGACAGAAGGCTGGACACTCTTGGGGCTGAGACGATTGGTGAGGTTGGGAAAGCAAATGCAGACCCTTGAAAGGAATCCTGCGTGCTCCCCATTCCATGGCTCCCAACTCTCCAGGTTCAACGCAATCTTCCGACAGCGAAAGCACTCATTGGAAACCCAGCGGATGCTACACCGTGGGATCGGGAAAGCTTTCTGAAACTCACCTCAGTTTTCCTCTCCTGGTGCTCGTGTTCTCCATTCAGGCCCCCTTACTAACAATCTCCCCACTTGGAGACTCGGCGCCTTTCCATGCCTCTTTCGTACCGTCTGCAATTTGTCCGCAGGATGAACTGCAAGAGGGGGAACCAATGAGAGACTCGCTGGAGGTGTTTGGTCGGGCACATGTCACTCTCATTTCCCATCACGAAGAAGAATTCACCAGCGGTTCAGCCTGCCACCGCGGATCGACAATAGGGCGTGAAGCCATCCAGCCGTGTTGCGTCCCACTCACAAAAAAGCGACTTGGGAAATGGAGCTCAGGGGCCCTGCACTTCCCAAACCTGCAGAGTTCTAAACGATAACTATCGCCCCAAAATATATTGAGCGCAGGCTACGAAGAGGCGCTGAACGCAAGGCAGAACTGCAGGAAACGGATGTCAACGGGTACATCGGAATGGCCCCGATAGCACATGAAAAGCGCCAGAACGTGGACAATGATGCGGTTGGCCAAAAAGGGCGTATGCGTTTTTTCCTGAATATATTCAGGAAAAAACGCATACGCCCTTTTTGGCCAACCAAGCAACCTGGGAGAGCAAATCAGCACTACAAAGAAATCTCTCGCCCCCCCCCCCCCGGGGCAAAAGGGCCAGGCGAAAAAAGTCTAAAAACCAGAAAGGCAGGACAGCCCACGGAGTCAAGGGAGCCTTGTTAAGCTGATGGGCGGGATGTCAATGGCCAACAGCCAATCTTCACAAGTGTATCCTCTTTCCCAAACCATGTAAAACACAGAACCACAGAGCATAGGGCACTTCCACACATGGGCGTTGACCTTGGGAAAATGAAAAAATCAACCAGACACAGGGACCCCAAAGTTGAGGGCTGCTGTCTTGACAAGAACCTCCACTCCGGTACACGTTTCATATCCCAGGAAAGAGCCAAGTGGACAAAGACGAGTGGACAAGTGGACAAAGACAAGTGGACAAGTGGACAAGTGGTGCTACGTAGGTCCAATGGAGTGTCACTCAGCCATGAAATCCACGTCATGAGGCTGGTAGCAGCATCCTGAGTGGATTTAGGTACGATCATCCTCAGTGAAATAAGTCCCACAAAAAAAGAAACTTATGATATCACTTATCGAGGGAATGTAAAAATCGCTCCCCATGAACGGAATCCCCAAACAGAACAGAGTCACGCTTTTAGAAAACACACTTATGCCTGCTTCAGGGGAAAGGTGAGGTGCGGTGACGCATAAAACTCGAGTTTGAAATGAGCACAGATACCCTTCCGAAAACCGAATATGGAATGGACACGACCTACTCCTTGCTCAATCAACTGGACTCACCAGACCCTGTTCATCGCACAAGTATCTATCCGACTAGTAAGCATCTTAAAAGCTAAGTCTTGATATCTCTGTGTAAGTGCATCAAGTGTGTGTAAAGCGGCCTAAAACCAGCAGGGAAAATCAGCTCAGACCCATTCTGAGGATACATTTCCAACACAAAGAAGAAACAAGCAGGGCAAAACAGAGAGAAATTCTTCCAAAATGCGTTCAGGGACTGGCATGCAACCAGGATTGACCACATCTACAGCCCCAGCGGCAGAAGACATAAGGCTGGACACTCTTGGGGCTGAGACGATTGGTGAGGTTGGGAAAGCAAATGCAGACCCTTGAAAGGAATCCTGCGTGCTCCCCATTCCATGGCTCCCAACTCTCCAGGTTCAACGCAATCTTCCGACAGCGAAAGCACTCATTGGAAACCCAGCGGATGCTACACCGTGGGATCGGGAAAGCTTTCTGAAACTCACCTCAGTTTTCCTCTCCTGGTGCTCGTGTTCTCCATTCAGGCCCCCTTACTAACAATCTCCCCACTTGGAGACTCGGCGCCTTTCCATGCCTCTTTCGTACCGTCTGCAATTTGTCCGCAGGATGAACTGCAAGAGGGGGAACCAAAGAGACTCGCTGGAGGTGTTTGGTCGGGCACATGTCACTCTCATTTCCCATCACGAAGAAGAATTCACCAGCGGTTCAGCCTGCCACCGCGGATCGACAATAGGGCGTGAAGCCATCCAGCCGTGTTGCGTCCCACTCACAAAAAAGCGACTTGGGAAATGGAGCTCAGGGGCCCTGCACTTCCCAAACCTGCAGAGTTCTAAACGATAACTATCGCCCCAAAATATATTGAGGTCAGGCTACGAAGAGGCGCTGAACGCAAGGCAGAACTGCAGGAAACGGATGTCAACGGGTACATCGGAATGGCCCCGATAGCACATGAAAAGCGCCAGAACGTGGACAATGATGCGGTTGGCCAAAAAGGGCGTATGCGTTTTTTCCTGAATATATTCAGGAAAAAACGCATAAGCCCTTTTTGGCCAACCAAGCAACCTGGGAGAGCAAATCAGCACTACAAAGAAATCTCTCGCCCCCCCCCCCACGGGGCAAAAGGGCCAGGCGAAAAAAGTCTAAAAACCAGAAAGGCAGGACAGCCCACGGAGTCAAGGGAGCCTTGTTAAGCTGATGGGCGGGATGTCAATGGCCAACAGCCAATCTTCACAAGTGTATCCTCTTTCCCAAACCATGTAAAACACAGAACCACAGAGCATAGGGCACTTCCACACATGGGCGTTGACCTTGGGAAAATGAAAAAATCAACCAGACACAGGGACCCCAAAGTTGAGGGCTGCTGTCTTGACAAGAACCTCCACTCCGGTACACGTTTCATATCCCAGGAAAGAGCCAAGTGGACAAAGACGAGTGGACAAGTGGACAAAGACAAGTGGACAAGTGGACAAGTGGTGCTACGTAGGTCCAATGGAGTGTCACTCAGCCATGAAATCCACGTCATGAGGCTGGTAGCAGCATCCTGAGTGGATTTAGGTACGATCATCCTCAGTGAAATAAGTCCCACAAAAAAAGAAACTTATGATATCACTTATCGAGGGAATGTAAAAATCGCTCCCCATGAACGGAATCCCCAAACAGAACAGAGTCACGCTTTTAGAAAACACACTTATGCCTGCTTCAGGGGAAAGGTGAGGTGCGGTGACGCATAAAACTCGAGTTTGAAATGAGCACAGATACCCTTCCGAAAACCGAATATGGAATGGACACGACCTACTCCTTGCTCAATCAACTGGACTCACCAGACCCTGTTCATCGCACAAGTATCTATCCGACTAGTAAGCATCTTAAAAGCTAAGTCTTGATATCTCTGTGTAAGTGCATCAAGTGTGTGTAAAGCGGCCTAAAACCAGCAGGGAAAATCAGCTCAGACCCATTCTGAGGATACATTTCCAACACAAAGAAGAAACAAGCAGGGCAAAACAGAGAGAAATTCTTCCAAAATGCGTTCAGGGACTGGCATGCAACCAGGATTGACCACATCTACAGCCCCAGCGGCAGAAGACATAAGGCTGGACACTCTTGGGGCTGAGACGATTGGTGAGGTTGGGAAAGCAAATGCAGACCCTTGAAAGGAATCCTGCGTGCTCCCCATTCCATGGCTCCCAACTCTCCAGGTTCAACGCAATCTTCCGACAGCGAAAGCACTCATTGGAAACCCAGCGGATGCTACACCGTGGGATCGGGAAAGCTTTCTGAAACTCACCTCAGTTTTCCTCTCCTGGTGCTCGTGTTCTCCATTCAGGCCCCCTTACTAACAATCTCCCCACTTGGAGACTCGGCGCCTTTCCATGCCTCTTTCGTACCGTCTGCAATTTGTCCGCAGGATGAACTGCAAGAGGGGGAACCAAAGAGACTCGCTGGAGGTGTTTGGTCGGGCACATGTCACTCTCATTTCCCATCACGAAGAAGAATTCACCAGCGGTTCAGCCTGCCACCGCGGATCGACAATAGGGCGTGAAGCCATCCAGCCGTGTTGCGTCCCACTCACAAAAAAGCGACTTGGGAAATGGAGCTCAGGGGCCCTGCACTTCCCAAACCTGCAGAGTTCTAAACGATAACTATCGCCCCAAAATATATTGAGGTCAGGCTACGAAGAGGCGCTGAACGCAAGGCAGAACTGCAGGAAACGGATGTCAACGGGTACATCGGAATGGCCCCGATAGCACATGAAAAGCGCCAGAACGTGGACAATGATGCGGTTGGCCAAAAAGGGCGTATGCGTTTTTTCCTGAATATATTCAGGAAAAAACGCATACGCCCTTTTTGGCCAACCAAGCAACCTGGGAGAGCAAATCAGCACTACAAAGAAATCTCTCGCCCCCCCCCCCACGGGGCAAAAGGGCCAGGCGAAAAAAGTCTAAAAACCAGAAAGGCAGGACAGCCCACGGAGTCAAGGGAGCCTTGTTAAGCTGATGGGCGGGATGTCAATGGCCAACAGCCAATCTTCACAAGTGTATCCTCTTTCCCAAACCATGTAAAACACAGAACCACAGAGCATAGGGCACTTCCACACATGGGCGTTGACCTTGGGAAAATGAAAAAATCAACCAGACACAGGGACCCCAAAGTTGAGGGCTGCTGTCTTGACAAGAACCTCCACTCCGGTACACGTTTCATATCCCAGGAAAGAGCCAAGTGGACAAAGACGAGTGGACAAGTGGACAAAGACAAGTGGACAAGTGGACAAGTGGTGCTACGTAGGTCCAATGGAGTGTCACTCAGCCATGAAATCCACGTCATGAGGCTGGTAGCAGCATCCTGAGTGGATTTAGGTACGATCATCCTCAGTGAAATAAGTCCCACAAAAAAAGAAACTTATGATATCACTTATCGAGGGAATGTAAAAATCGCTCCCCATGAACGGAATCCCCAAACAGAACAGAGTCACGCTTTTAGAAAACACACTTATGCCTGCTTCAGGGGAAAGGTGAGGTGCGGTGACGCATAAAACTCGAGTTTGAAATGAGCACAGATACCCTTCCGAAAACCGAATATGGAATGGACACGACCTACTCCTTGCTCAATCAACTGGACTCACCAGACCCTGTTCATCGCACAAGTATCTATCCGACTAGTAAGCATCTTAAAAGCTAAGTCTTGATATCTCTGTGTAAGTGCATCAAGTGTGTGTAAAGCGGCCTAAAACCAGCAGGGAAAATCAGCTCAGACCCATTCTGAGGATACATTTCCAACACAAAGAAGAAACAAGCAGGGCAAAACAGAGAGAAATTCTTCCAAAATGCGTTCAGGGACTGGCATGCAACCAGGATTGACCACATCTACAGCCCCAGCGGCAGAAGACATAAGGCTGGACACTCTTGGGGCTGAGACGATTGGTGAGGTTGGGAAAGCAAATGCAGACCCTTGAAAGGAATCCTGCGTGCTCCCCATTCCATGGCTCCCAACTCTCCAGGTTCAACGCAATCTTCCGACAGCGAAAGCACTCATTGGAAACCCAGCGGATGCTACACCGTGGGATCGGGAAAGCTTTCTGAAACTCACCTCAGTTTTCCTCTCCTGGTGCTCGTGTTCTCCATTCAGGCCCCCTTACTAACAATCTCCCCACTTGGAGACTCGGCGCCTTTCCATGCCTCTTTCGTACCGTCTGCAATTTGTCCGCAGGATGAACTGCAAGAGGGGGAACCAAAGAGACTCGCTGGAGGTGTTTGGTCGGGCACATGTCACTCTCATTTCCCATCACGAAGAAGAATTCACCAGCGGTTCAGCCTGCCACCGCGGATCGACAATAGGGCGTGAAGCCATCCAGCCGTGTTGCGTCCCACTCACAAAAAAGCGACTTGGGAAATGGAGCTCAGGGGCCCTGCACTTCCCAAACCTGCAGAGTTCTAAACGATAACTATCGCCCCAAAATATATTGAGGTCAGGCTACGAAGAGGCGCTGAACGCAAGGCAGAACTGCAGGAAACGGATGTCAACGGGTACATCGGAATGGCCCCGATAGCACATGAAAAGCGCCAGAACGTGGACAATGATGCGGTTGGCCAAAAAGGGCGTATGCGTTTTTTCCTGAATATATTCAGGAAAAAACGCATACGCCCTTTTTGGCCAACCAAGCAACCTGGGAGAGCAAATCAGCACTACAAAGAAATCTCTCGCCCCCCCACGGGGCAAAAGGGCCAGGCGAAAAAAGTCTAAAAACCAGAAAGGCAGGACAGCCCACGGAGTCAAGGGAGCCTTGTTAAGCTGATGGGCGGGATGTCAATGGCCAACAGCCAATCTTCACAAGTGTATCCTCTTTCCCAAACCATGTAAAACACAGAACCACAGAGCATAGGGCACTTCCACACATGGGCGTTGACCTTGGGAAAATGAAAAAATCAACCAGACACAGGGACCCCAAAGTTGAGGGCTGCTGTCTTGACAAGAACCTCCACTCCGGTACACGTTTCATATCCCAGGAAAGAGCCAAGTGGACAAAGACGAGTGGACAAGTGGACAAAGACAAGTGGACAAGTGGACAAGTGGTGCTACGTAGGTCCAATGGAGTGTCACTCAGCCATGAAATCCACGTCATGAGGCTGGTAGCAGCATCCTGAGTGGATTTAGGTACGATCATCCTCAGTGAAATAAGTCCCACAAAAAAAGAAACTTATGATATCACTTATCGAGGGAATGTAAAAATCGCTCCCCATGAACGGAATCCCCAAACAGAACAGAGTCACGCTTTTAGAAAACACACTTATGCCTGCTTCAGGGGAAAGGTGAGGTGCGGTGACGCATAAAACTCGAGTTTGAAATGAGCACAGATACCCTTCCGAAAACCGAATATGGAATGGACACGACCTACTCCTTGCTCAATCAACTGGACTCACCAGACCCTGTTCATCGCACAAGTATCTATCCGACTAGTAAGCATCTTAAAAGCTAAGTCTTGATATCTCTGTGTAAGTGCATCAAGTGTGTGTAAAGCGGCCTAAAACCAGCAGGGAAAATCAGCTCAGACCCATTCTGAGGATACATTTCCAACACAAAGAAGAAACAAGCAGGGCAAAACAGAGAGAAATTCTTCCAAAATGCGTTCAGGGACTGGCATGCAACCAGGATTGACCACATCTACAGCCCCAGCGGCAGAAGACATAAGGCTGGACACTCTTGGGGCTGAGACGATTGGTGAGGTTGGGAAAGCAAATGCAGACCCTTGAAAGGAATCCTGCGTGCTCCCCATTCCATGGCTCCCAACTCTCCAGGTTCAACGCAATCTTCCGACAGCGAAAGCACTCATTGGAAACCCAGCGGATGCTACACCGTGGGATCGGGAAAGCTTTCTGAAACTCACCTCAGTTTTCCTCTCCTGGTGCTCGTGTTCTCCATTCAGGCCCCCTTACTAACAATCTCCCCACTTGGAGACTCGGCGCCTTTCCATGCCTCTTTCGTACCGTCTGCAATTTGTCCGCAGGATGAACTGCAAGAGGGGGAACCAATGAGAGACTCGCTGGAGGTGTTTGGTCGGGCACATGTCACTCTCATTTCTCATCACGAAGAAGAATTCACCAGCGGTTCAGCCTGCCACCGCGGATCGACAATAGGGCGTGAAGCCATCCAGCCGTGTTGCGTCCCACTCACAAAAAAGCGACTTGGGAAATGGAGCTCAGGGGCCCTGCACTTCCCAAACCTGCAGAGTTCTAAACGATAACTATCGCCCCAAAATATATTGAGGTCAGGCTACGAAGAGGCGCTGAACGCAAGGCAGAACTGCAGGAAACGGATGTCAACGGGTACATTGGAATGGCCCCGATAGCACATGAAAAGCGCCAGAACGTGGACAATGATGCGGTTGGCCAAAAAGGGCGTATGCTTTTTTTCCTGAATATATTCAGGAAAAAACGCATACGCCCTTTTTGGCCAACCAAGCAACCTGGGAGAGCAAATCAGCACTACAAAGAAATCTCTCGCCCCCCCACGGGGCAAAAGGGCCAGGCGAAAAAAGTCTAAAAACCAGAAAGGCAGGACAGCCCACGGAGTCAAGGGAGCCTTGTTAAGCTGATGGGCGGGATGTCAATGGCCAACAGCCAATCTTCACAAGTGTATCCTCTTTCCCAAACCATGTAAAACACAGAACCACAGAGCATAGGGCACTTCCACACATGGGCGTTGACCTTGGGAAAATGAAAAAATCAACCAGACACAGGGACCCCAAAGTTGAGGGCTGCTGTCTTGACAAGAACCTCCACTCCGGTACACGTTTCATATCCCAGGAAAGAGCCAAGTGGACAAAGACGAGTGGACAAGTGGACAAAGACAAGTGGACAAGTGGACAAGTGGTGCTACGTAGGTCCAATGGAGTGTCACTCAGCCATGAAATCCACGTCATGAGGCTGGTAGCAGCATCCTGAGTGGATTTAGGTACGATCATCCTCAGTGAAATAAGTCCCACAAAAAAAGAAACTTATGATATCACTTATCGAGGGAATGTAAAAATCGCTCCCCATGAACGGAATCCCCAAACAGAACAGAGTCACGCTTTTAGAAAACACACTTATGCCTGCTTCAGGGGAAAGGTGAGGTGCGGTGACGCATAAAACTCGAGTTTGAAATGAGCACAGATACCCTTCCGAAAACCGAATATGGAATGGACACGACCTACTCCTTGCTCAATCAACTGGACTCACCAGACCCTGTTCATCGCACAAGTATCTATCCGACTAGTAAGCATCTTACAAGCTAAGTCTTGATATCTCTGTGTAAGTGCATCAAGGGTGTGTAAAGCGGCCTAAAACCAGCAGGGAAAATCAGCTCAGACCCATTCTGAGGATACATTTCCAACACAAAGAAGAAACAAGCAGGGCAAAACAGAGAGAAATTCTTCCAAAATGCGTTCAGGGACTGGCATGCAACCAGGATTGACCACATCTACAGCCCCAGCGGCAGAAGACAGAAGGCTGGACACTCTTGGGGCTGAGACGATTGGTGAGGTTGGGAAAGCAAATGCAGACCCTTGAAAGGAATCCTGCGTGCTCCCCATTCCATGGCTCCCAACTCTCCAGGTTCAACGCAATCTTCCGACAGCGAAAGCACTCATTGGAAACCCAGCGGATGCTACACCGTGGGATCGGGAAAGCTTTCTGAAACTCACCTCAGTTTTCCTCTCCTGGTGCTCGTGTTCTCCATTCAGGCCCCCTTACTAACAATCTCCCCACTTGGAGACTCGGCGCCTTTCCATGCCTCTTTCGTACCGTCTGCAATTTGTCCGCAGGATGAACTGCAAGAGGGGGAACCAATGAGAGACTCGCTGGAGGTGTTTGGTCGGGTACATGTCACTCTCATTTCCCATCACGAAGAAGAATTCACCAGCGGTTCAGCCTGCCACCGCGGATCGACAATAGGGCGTGAAGCCATCCAGCCGTGTTGCGTCCCACTCACAAAAAAGCGACTTGGGAAATGGAGCTCAGGGGCCCTGCACTTCCCAAACCTGCAGAGTTCTAAACGATAACTATCGCCCCAAAATATATTGAGGTCAGGCTACGAAGAGGCGCTGAACGCAAGGCAGAACTGCAGGAAACGGATGTCAACGGGTACATCGGAATGGCCCCGATAGCACATGAAAAGCGCCAGAACGTGGACAATGATGCGGTTGGCCAAAAAGGGCGTATGCGTTTTTTCCTGAATATATTCAGGAAAAAACGCATACGCCCTTTTTGGCCAACCAAGCAACCTGGGAGAGCAAATCAGCACTACAAAGAAATCTCTCACCCCCCCCCCGGGGCAAAAGGGTCAGGCGAAAAAAGTCTAAAAACCAGAAAGGCAGGACAGCCCACGGAGTCAAGGGAGCCTTGTTAAGCTGATGGGCGGGATGTCAATGGCCAACAGCCAATCTTCACAAGTGTATCCTCTTTCCCAAACCATGTAAAACACAGAACCACAGAGCATAGGGCACTTCCACACATGGGCGTTGACCTTGGGAAAATGAAAAAATCAACCAGACACAGGGACCCCAAAGTTGAGGGCTGCTGTCTTGACAAGAACCTCCACTCCGGTACACGTTTCATATCCCAGGAAAGAGCCAAGTGGACAAAGACGAGTGGACAAGTGGACAAAGTCAAGTGGACAAGTGGTGCTACGTAGGTCCAATGGAGTGTCACTCAGCCATGAAATCCACGTCATGAGGCTGGTAGCAGCATCCTGAGTGGATTTAGGTACGATCATCCTCAGTGAAATCAGTCCCACAAAAAAAGAAACTTATGATATCACTTATCGAGGGAATGTAAAAATCGCTCCCCATGAACGGAATCCCCAAACAGAACAGAGTCACGCTTTTAGAAAACACACTTATGCCTGCTTCAGGGGAAAGGAGAGGTGGGGTGACGCATAAAACTCGAGTTTGAAATGAGCACAGATACCCTTCCAAAAACCGAATATGGAATGGACACGACCTACTCCTTGCTCAATCAACTGGACTCACCAGACCCTGTTCATCGCACAAGTATCTATCCGACTAGTAAGCATCTTAAAAGCTAAGTCTTGATATCTCTGTGTAAGTGCATCAAGTGTGTGTAAAGCGGCCTAAAACCAGCAGGGAAAATCAGCTCAGACCCATTCTGAGGATACATTTCCAACATAAAGAAGAAACAAGCAGGGCAAAACAGAGAGAAATTCTTCCAAAATGCGTTCAGGGACTGGCATGCAACCAGGATTGACCACATCTACAGCCCCAGCGGCAGAAGACATAAGGCTGGACACTCTTGGGTCTGAGACGATTGGTGAGGTTGGGAAAGCAAATGCAGACCCTTGAAAGGAATCCTGCGTGCTCCCCTTTCCATGGGTCCCAACTCTCCAGGTTCAACGCAATCTTCCGACAGCGAAAGCACTCATTGGAAACCCAGCGGATGCTACACCGTGGGATCGGGAAAGCTTTCTGAAACCCACCTAAGTTTTCATCTCCTGGTGCTCGTGTTCTCCATTCAGGCCCCCTTACTAACAATCTCCCCACTTGGAGACTCGGCGCCTTTCCATGCCTCTTTCGTACCGTCTGCAATTTGTCCGCAGGATGAACTGCAAGAGGGGGAACCAATGAGAGACACGCTGGAGGTGTTTGGTCGGGCACATGTCACTCTCATTTCCCATCACGAAGAAGAATTCACCAGAGGTTCAGCCTGCCACCCCGGATCGACAATAGGGCGTGAAGCCATCCAGCCGTGTTGCGTCCCACTCACAAAAAAGCGACTTGGGAAATGGAGCTCAGGGGCACTGCACTTCCCAAACCTGCAGAGTTCTAAACGATAACTATCGCCCCAAAATATATTGAGGTCAGGCTACGAAGAGGCGCTGAACGCAAGGCAGAACTGCAGGAAACGGATGTCAACGGGTACATCGGAATGGCCCCGATAGCACATGAAAAGCGCCAGAACGTGGACAATGATGCGGTTGGCCAAAAAGGGCGTATGCGTTTTTTCCTGAATATATTCAGGAAAAAACGCATACGCCCATTTTGGCCAACCAAGCAACCTGGGAGAGCAAATCAGCACTACAAAGAAATCTCTCGCCCCCCCCCCGGGGCAAAAGGGTCAGGCGAAAAAAGTCTAAAAACCAGAAAGGCAGGACAGCCCATGGAGTCAAGGGAGCCTTGTTAAGCTGATGGGCGGGATGTCAATGGCCAACAGCCAATCTTCACAAGTGTATCCTCTTTCCCAAACCATGTAAAACACAGAACCACAGAGCATAGGGCACTTCCACACATGGGCGTTGACCTTGGGAAAATGAAAAAATCAACCAGACACAGGGACCCCAAAGTTCAGGGCTGCTGTCTTGACAAGAACCACCACCCCGGTACACGTTTCATATCCCAGGAAAGAGCCAAGTGGACAAAGACGAGTGGACAAGTGGACAAAGTCAAGTGGACAAGTGGTGCTACGTAGGTCCAATGGAGTGTCACTCAGCCATGAAATCCACGTCATGAGGCTGGTAGCAGCATCCTGAGTGGATTTAGGTACGATCATCCTCAGTGAAATAAGTCCCACAAAAAACGAAACTTATGATATCACTTATCGAGGGAATGTAAAAATCGCTCCCCATGAACTGAATCCCCAAACAGAACAGAGTCACGCTTTTAGAAAACACACTTATGCCTGCTTCAGGGGAAAGGTGAGGTGGGGTGACGCATAAAACTCGAGTTTGAAATGAGCACAGATACCCTTCCGAAAACCGAATATGGAATGGACACGACCTACTCCTTGCTCAATCAACTGGACTCACCAGACCCTGTTCATCGCACAAGTATCTATCCGACTAGTAAGCATCTTAAAAGCTAAGTCTTGATATCTCTGTGTAAGTGCATCAAGTGTGTGTAAAGCGGCCTAAAACCAGCAGGGAAAATCAGCTCAGACCCATTCTGAGGATACATTTCCAACATAAAGAAGAAACAAGCAGGGCAAAACAGAGAGAAATTCTTCCAAAATGCGTTCAGGGACTGGCATGCAACCAGGATTGACCACATCTACAGCCCCAGCGGCAGAAGACATAAGGCTGGACACTCTTGGGGCTGAGACGATTGGTGAGGTTGGGAAAGCAAATGCAGACCCTTGAAAGGAATCCTGCGTGCTCCCCATTCCATGGGTCCCAACTCTCCAGGTTCAACGCAATCTTCCGACAGCGAAAGCACTCATTGGAAACCCAGCGGATGCTACACCGTGGGATCGGGAAAGCTTTCTGAAACTCACCTCAGTTTTCCTCTCCTGGTGCTCGTGTTCTCCATTCAGGCCCCCTTACTAACAATCTCCCCACTTGGAGACTCGGCGCCTTTCCATGCCTCTTTCGTACCGTCTGCAATTTGTCCGCAGGATGAACTGCAAGAGGGGGAACCAATGAGAGACTCGCTGGAGGTGTTTGGTCGGGCACATGTCACTCTCATTTCCCATCACGAAGAAGAATTCACCAGCGGTTCAGCCTGCCACCCCGGATCGACAATAGGGCGTGAAGCCATCCAGCCGTGTTGCGTCCCACTCACAAAAAAGCGACTTGGGAAATGGAGCTCAGGGGCACTGCACTTCCCAAAACTGCAGAGTTCTAAACGATAACTATCGCCCCAAAATATATTGAGGTCAGGCTACGAAGAGGCGCTGAACCCCAGGCAGAACTGCAGGAAACGGATGTCAACGGGTACATCGGAATGGCCCCGATAGCACATGAAAAGCGCCAGAACGTGGACAATGATGCGGTTGGCCAAAAAGGGCGTATGCGTTTTTTCCTGAATATATTCAGGAAAAAACGCATACGCCCTTTTTGGCCAACCAAGCAACCTGGGAGAGCAAATCAGCACTACAAAGAAATCTCTCGCCCCCCCCCCGGGGCAAAAGGGCCAGGCGAAAAAAGTCTAAAAACCAGAAAGTCAGGACAGGCCACGGAGTCAAGGGAGCCTTGTTAAGCTGATGGGCGGGATGTCAATGGCCAACAGCCAATCTTCACAAGTGTATCCTCTTTCCCAAAACATGTAAAACACAGAACCACAGAGCATAGGGCACTTCCACACATGGGCGTTGACCTTGGGAAAATGAAAAAATCAACCAGACACAGGGACCCCAAAGTTGAGGGCTGCTGTCTTGACAAGAACCTCCACTCCGGTACACGTTTCATATCCCAGGAAAGAGCCAAGTGGAGAAGTGGACAAAGACAAGTGGACAAGTGGACAAGTGGTGCTACGTAGGTCCAATGGAGTGTCACTCAGCCATGAAATCCACGTCATGAGGCTGGTAGCAGCATCCTGAGTGGATTTAGGTACGATCATCCTCAGTGAAATAAGTCCCACAAAAAAAGAAACTTATGATATCACTTATCGAGGGAATGTAAAAATCGCTCCCCATGAACGGAATCCCCAAACAGAACAGAGTCACGCTTTTAGAAAACACACTTATGCCTGCTTCAGGGGAAAGGTGAGGTGGGGTGACGCATAAAACTCGAGTTTGAAATGAGCACAGATACCCTTCCGAAAACCGAATATGGAATGGACACGACCTACTCCTTGCTCAATCAACTGGACTCACCAGACCCTGTTCATCGCACAAGTATCTATCCGACTAGTAAGCATCTTAAAAGCTAAGTCTTGATATCTCTGTGTAAGTGCATCAAGTGTGTGTAAAGCGGCCTAAAGCCAGCAGGGAAAATCAGCTCAGACCCATTCTGAGGATACATTTCCAACATAAAGAAGAAACAAGCAGGGCAAAACAGAGAGAAATTCTTCCAAAATGCGTTCAGGGACTGGCATGCAACCAGGATTGACCACATCTACAGCCCCAGCGGCAGAAGACATAAGGCTGGACACTCTTGGGGCTGAGACGATTGGTGAGGTTGGGAAAGCAAATGCAGACCCTTGAAAGGAATCCTGCGTGCTCCCCATTCCATGGGTCCCAACTCTCCAGGTTCAACGCAATCTTCCGACAGCGAAAGCACTCATTGGAAACCCAGCGGATGCTACACCGTGGGATCGGGAAAGCGTTCTGAAACTCACCTCAGTTTTCATCTCCTGGTGCTCGTGTTCTCCATTCAGGCCCCCTTACTAACAATCTCCCCACTTGGAGACTCGGCGCCTTTCCATGCCTCTTTCGTACCGTCTGCAATTTGTCCGCAGGATGAACTGCAAGAGGGGGAACCAATGAGAGACTCGCTGGAGGTGTTTGGTCGGGCACATGTCACTCTCATTTCCCATCACGAAGAAGAATTCACCAGAGGTTCAGCCTGCCACCCCGGATAGACAATAGGGCGTGAAGCCATCCAGCCGTGTTGCGTCCCACTCACAAAAAAGCGACTTGGGAAATGGAGCTCAGGGGCACTGCACTTCCCAAACCTGCAGAGTTCTAAACGATAACTATCGCCCCAAAATATATTGAGGTCAGGCTCCGAAGAGGCGCTGAACGCAAGGCAGAACTGCAGGAAACGGATGTCAACGGGTACATCGGAATGGCCCCGATAGCACATGAAAAGCGCCAGAACGTGGACAATGATGCGGTTGGCCAAAAAGGGCGTATGCGTTTTTTCCTGAATATATTCAGGAAAAAACGCATACGCCCTTTTTGGCCAACCAAGCAACCTGGGAGAGCAAATCAGCACTACAAAGAAATCTCTCGCCCCCCCCCCCGGGGGCAAAAGGGTCAGGCGAAAAAAGTCTAAAAACCAGAAAGGCAGGACAGGCCACGGAGTCAAGGGAGCCTTGTTAAGCTGATGGGCGGGATGTCAATGGCCAACAGCCAATCTTCACAAGTGTATCCTCTTTCCCAAACCATGTAAAACACAGAACCACAGAGCATAGGGCACTTCCACACATGGGCGTTGACCTTGGGAAAATGAAAAAATCAACCAGACACAGGGACCCCAAAGTTGAGGGCTGCTGTCTTGACAAGAACCTCCACTCCGGTACACGTTTCATATCCCAGGAAAGAGCCAAGTGGAGAAGTGGACAAAGACAAGTGGACAAGTGGACAAGTGGTGCTACGTAGGTCCAATGGAGTGTCACTCAGCCATGAAATCCACGTCATGAGGCTGGTAGCAGCATCCTGAGTGGATTTAGGTACGATCATCCTCAGTGAAATAAGTCCCACAAAAAAAGAAACTTATGATATCACTTATCGAGGGAATGTAAAAATCGCTCCCCATGAACTGAATCCCCAAACAGAACAGAGTCACGCTTTTAGAAAACACACTTATGCCTGCTTCAGGGGAAAGGAGAGGTGGGGTGACGCATAAAACTCGAGTTTGAAATGAGCACAGATACCCTTCCGAAAACCGAATATGGAATGGACACGACCTACTCCTTGCTCAATCAACTGGACTCACCAGACCCTGTTCATCGCACAAGTATCTATCCGACTAGTAAGCATCTTAAAAGCTAAGTCTTGATATCTCTGTGTAAGTGCATCAAGTGTGTGTAAAGCGGCCTAAAACCAGCAGGGAAAATCAGCTCAGACCCATTCTGAGGATACATTTCCAACACAAAGAAGAAACAAGCAGGGCAAAACAGAGAGAAATTCTTCCAAAATGCGTTCAGGGACTGGCATGCAACCAGGATTGACCACATCTACAGCCCCAGCGGCAGAAGACATAAGGCTGGACACTCTTGGGGCTGAGACGATTGGTGAGGTTGGGAAAGCAAATGCAGACCCTTGAAAGGAATCCTGCGTGCTCCCCTTTCCATGGGTCCCAACTCTCCAGGTTCAACGCAATCTTCCGACAGCGAAAGCACTCATTGGAAACCCAGCGGATGCTACACCGTGGGATCGGGAAAGCTTTCTGAAACCCACCTCAGTTTTCCTCTCCTGGTGCTCGTGTTCTCCATTCAGGCCCCCTTACTAACAATCTCCCCACTTGGAGACTCGGCGCCTTTCCATGCCTCTTTCGTACCGTCTGCAATTTGTCCGCAGGATGAACTGCAAGAGGGGGAACCAATGAGAGACTCGCTGGAGGTGTTTGGTCGGGCACATGTCACTCTCATTTCCCATCGCGAAGAAGAATTAACCAGAGGCTCAGCCTGCCACCGCGGATCGACAATAGGGCGTGAAGCCATCCAGCCGTGTTGCGTCCCACTCACAAAAAAGCGACTTGGGAAATGGAGCTCAGGGGCACTGCACTTCCCAAACCTGCAGAGTTCTAAACGATAACTATCGCCCCAAAATATATTGAGGTCAGGCTACGAAGAGGCGTTGAACGCAAGGCAGAATTGCAGGAAACGGATGTCACCGGGTACATCGGAATGGCCCCGATAGCACATGAAATGCGCCAGAACGTGGACAATGATGCGGTTGGCCAAAAAGGGCGTATGCGTTTTTTCCTGAATATATTCAGGAAAAAACGCATACGCCCTTTTTGGCCAACCAAGCAACCTGGGAGAGCAAATCAGCACTACAAAGAAATATCTCGCCCCCCCCCCGGGGCAAAAGGGTCAGGCGAAAAAAGTCTAAAAACCAGAAAGGCAGGACAGCCCACGGAGTCAAGGGAGCCTTGTTAAGCTGATGGGCGGGATGTCAATGGCCAACAGCCAATCTTCACAAGTGTATCCTCTTTCCCAAACCATGTAAAACACAGAACCACAGAGCATAGGGCACTTCCACACATGGGCGTTGACCTTGGGAAAATCAAAAAATCAACCAGACACAGGGACCCCAAAGTTGAGGGCTGCTGTCTTGACAAGAACCTCCACTCCGGTACACGTTTCATATCCCAGGAAAGAGCCAAGTGGAGAAGTGGACAAAGACAAGTGGACAAGTGGACAAGTGGTGCTACGTAGGTCCAATGGAGTGTCACTCAGCCATGAAATCCACGTCATGAGGCTGGTAGCAGCATCCTGAGTGGATTTAGGTACGATCATCCTCAGTGAAATCAGTCCCACAAAAAAAGAAACTTATGATATCACTTATCGAGGGAATGTAAAAATCGCTCCCCATGAACGGAATCCCCAAACAGAACAGAGTCACGCTTTTAGAAAACACACTTATGCCTGCTTCAGGGGAAAGGAGAGGTGGGGTGACGCATAAAACTCGAGTTTGAAATGAGCACAGATACCCTTCCGAAAACCGAATATGGAATGGACACGACCTACTCCTTGCTCAATCAACTGGACTCACCAGACCCTGTTCATCGCACAAGTATCTATCCGACTAGTAAGCATCTTAAAAGCTAAGTCTTGATATCTCTGTGTAAGTGCATCAAGTGTGTGTAAAGCGGCCTAAAACCAGCAGGGAAAATCAGCTCAGACCCATTCTGAGGATACATTTCCAACACACAGAAGAAACAAGCAGGGCAAAACAGAGAGAAATTCTTCCAAAATGCGTTCAGGGACTGGCATGCAACCAGGATTGACCACATCTACAGCCCCAGCGGCAGAAGACATAAGGCTGGACACTCTTAGGGCTGAGACGATTGGTGAGGTTGGGAAAGCAAATGCAGACCCTTGAAAGGAATCCTGCGTGCTCCCCTTTCCATGGGTCCCAACTCTCCAGGTTCAACGCAATCTTCCGACAGCGAAAGCACTCATTGGAAACCCAGCGGATGCTACACCGTGGGATCGGGAAAGCTTTCTGAAACCCACCTAAGTTTTCATCTCCTGGTGCTCGTGTTCTCCATTCAGGCCCCCTTACTAACAATCTCCCCACTTGGAGACTCGGCGCCTTTCCATGCCTCTTTCGTACCGTCTGCAATTTGTCCGCAGGATGAACTGCAAGAGGGGGAACCAATGAGAGACTCGCTGGAGGTGTTTGGTCGGGCACATGTCACTCTCATTTCCCATCGCGAAGAAGAATTCACCAGAGGCTCAGCCTGCCACCGCGGATCGACAATAGGGCGTGAAGCCATCCAGCCGTGTTGCGTCCCACTCACAAAAAAGCGACTTGGGAAATGGAGCTCAGGGGCACTGCACTTCCCAAACCTGCAGAGTTCTAAACGATAACTATCGCCCCAAAATATATTGAGGTCAGGCTACGAAGAGGCGTTGAACGCAAGGCAGAATTGCAGGAAACGGATGTCACCGGGTACATCGGAATGGCCCCGATAGCACATGAAATGCGCCAGAACGTGGACAATGATGCGGTTGGCCAAAAAGGGCGTATGCGTTTTTTCCTGAATATATTCAGGAAAAAACGCATACGCCCTTTTTGGCCAACCAAGCAACCTGGGAGAGCAAATCAGCACTACAAAGAAATATCTCGCCCCCCCCCCGGGGCAAAAGGGTCAGGCGAAAAAAGTCTAAAAACCAGAAAGGCAGGACAGCCCACGGAGTCAAGGGAGCCTTGTTAAGCTGATGGGCGGGATGTCAATGGCCAACAGCCAATCTTCACAAGTGTATCCTCTTTCCCAAACCATGTAAAACACAGAACCACAGAGCATAGGGCACTTCCACACATGGGCGTTGACCTTGGGAAAATGAAAAAATCAACCAGACACAGGGACCCCAAAGTTGAGGGCTGCTGTCTTGACAAGAACCTCCACTCCGGTACACGTTTCATATCCCAGGAAAGAGCCAAGTGGAGAAGTGGACAAAGACAAGTGGACAAGTGGACAAGTGGTGCTACGTAGGTCCAATGGAGTGTCACTCAGCCATGAAATCCACGTCATGAGGCTGGTAGCAGCATCCTGAGTGGATTTAGGTACGATCATCCTCAGTGAAATCAGTCCCACAAAAAAAGAAACTTATGATATCACTTATCGAGGGAATGTAAAAATCGCTCCCCATGAACTGAATCCCCAAACAGAACAGAGTCACGCTTTTAGAAAACACACTTATGCCTGCTTCAGGGGAAAGGTGAGGTGTGGTGACGCATAAAACTCGAGTTTGAAGTGAGCACAGATACCCTTCCGAAAACCGAATATGGAATGGACACGACCTACTCCTTGCTCAATCAACTGGACTCACCAGACCCTGTTCATCGCACAAGTATCTATCCGACTAGTAAGCATCTTAAAAGCTAAGTCTTGATATCTCTGTGTAAGTGCATCGTGTAAAGCGGCCTAAAACCAGCAGGGAAAATCAGCTCAGACCCATTCTGAGGATACATTTCCAACATAAAGAAGAAACAAGCAGGGCAAAACAGAGAGAAATTCTTCCAAAATGCGTTCAGGGACTGGCATGCAACCAGGATTGACCACATCTACAGCCCCAGCGGCAGAAGACATAAGGCTGGACACTCTTGGGGCTGAGACGATTGGTGAGGTTGGGAAAGCAAATGCAGACCCTTGAAAGGAATCCTGCGTGCTCCCCATTCCATGGGTCCCAACTCTCCAGGTTCAACGCAATCTTCCGACAGCGAAAGCACTCATTGGAAACCCAGCGGATGCTACACCGTGGGATCGGGAAAGCTTTCTGAAACTCACCTCAGTTTTCATCTCCTGGTGCTCGTGTTCTCCATTCAGGCCCCCTTACTAACAATCTCCCCACTTGGAGACTCGGCGCCTTTCCATGCCTCTTTCGTACCGTCTGCAATTTGTCCGCAGGATGAACTGCAAGAGGGGGAACCAATGAGAGACTCGCTGGAGGTGTTTGGTCGGGCACATGTCACTCTCATTTCCCATCGCGAAGAAGAATTCACCAGAGGCTCAGCCTGCAACCGCGGATCGACAATAGGGCGTGAAGCCATCCAGCCGTGTTGCGTCCCACTCACAAAAAAGCGACTTGGGAAATGGAGCTCAGGGGCACTGCACTTCCCAAACCTGCAGAGTTCTAAACGATAACTATCGTCCCAAAATATATTGAGGTCAGGCTACGAAGAGGCGTTGAACGCAAGGCAGAATTGCAGGAAAAGGATGTCAACGGGTACATCGGAATGGCCCCGATAGCACATGAAAAGCGCCAGAACGTGGACAATGATGCGGTTGGCCAAAAAGGGCGTGACGCATACGCCCTTTTTGGCCAACCAAGCAACCTGGGAGAGCAAATCAGCACTACAAAGAAATCTCTCGCCCCCCCCCCCGGGGCAAAAGGGCCAGGCGAAAAAAGTCTAAAAACCAGAAAGGCAGGACAGCCCACGGAGTCAAGGGAGCCTTGTTAAGCTGATGGGCGGGATGTCAATGGCCAACAGCCAATCTTCACAAGTGTATCCTCTTTCCCAAACCATGTAAAACACAGAACCACAGAGCATAGGGCACTTCCACACATGGGCGTTGACCTTGGGAAAATGAAAAAATCAACCAGACACAGGGACCCCAAAGTTGAGGGCTGCTGTCTTGACAAGAACCTCCACTCCGGTACACGTTTCATATCCCAGGAAAGAGCCAAGTGGACAAAGACGAGTGGACAAGTGGACAAAGACAAGTGGACAAGTGGTGCTACGTAGGTCCAATGGAGTGTCACTCAGCCATGAAATCCACGTCATGAGGCTGGTAGCAGCATCCTGAGTGGATTTAGGTACGATCATCCTCAGTGAAATAAGTCCCACAAAAAAAGAAACTTATGATATCACTTATCGAGGGAATGTAAAAATCGCTCCCCATGAACGGAATCCCCAAACAGAACAGAGTCACGCTTTTAGAAAACACACTTATGCCTGCTTCAGGGGAAAGGTGAGGTGGGGTGACGCATAAAACTCGAGTTTGGAATGAGCACAGATACCCTTCCGAAAACCGAATATGGAATGGACACGACCTACTCCTTGCTCAATCAACTGGACTCACCAGACCCTGTTCATCGCACAAGTATCTATCCGACTAGTAAGCATCTTAAAAGCTAAGTCTTGATATCTCTGTGTAAGTGCATCAAGTGTGTGTAAAGGGGCCTAAAACCAGCAGGGAAAATCAGCTCAGACCCATTCTGAGGATACATTTCCAACATAAAGAAGAAACAAGCAGGGCAAAATAGAGAGAAATTCTTCCAAAATGCGTTCAGGGACTGGCATGCAACCAGGATCGACCACATCTACAGCCCCAGCGGCAGAAGACAGAAGGCTGGACACTCTTGGGGCTGAGACGATTGGTGAGGTTGGGAAAGCAAATGCAGACCCTTGAAAGGAATCTTGCGTGCTCCCCATTCCATGGGTCCCAACTCTGCAGGTTCAACGCAATCTTCCGACAGCGAAAGCACTCATTGGAAACCCAGCGGATGCTACACCGTGGGATCGGGAAAGCTTTCTGAAACTCACCTCAGTTTTCATCTCCTGGTGCTCGTGTTCTCCATTCAGGCCCCCTTACTAACAATCTCCCCACTTGGAGACTCGGCGCCTTTCCATGCCTCTTTCGTACCGTCTGCAATTTGTCCGCAGGATGAACTGCAAGAGGGGGAACCAATGAGAGACTCGCTGGAGGTGTTTGGTCGGGCACATGTCACTCTCATTTCCCATCACGAAGAAGAATTCACCAGCGGTTCAGCCTGCCACCCCGGATCGACAATAGGGCGTGAAGCCATCCAGCCGTGTTGCGTCCCACTCACAAAAAAGCGACTTGGGAAATGGAGCTCAGGGGCACTGCACTTCCCAAACCTGCAGAGTTCTAAACGATAACTATCGCCCCAAAATATATTGAGGTCAGGCTACGAAGAGGCGCTGAACGCAAGGCAGAATTGCAGGAAACGGATGTCAACGGGTACATCGGAATGGCCCCGATAGCACATGAAAAGCGCCAGAACGTGGACATTGATGCGGTTGGCCAAAAAGGGCGTATGCGTTTTTTCCTGAGGAAAAAACGCATACGCCCTTTTTGGCCAACCAAGCAACCTGGGAGAGCAAATCAGCACTACAAAGAAATCTCTCGCCCCCCCCCCCCCCGGGGCAAAAGGGTCAGGCGAAAAAAGTCTAAAAACCAGAAAGGCAGGACAGCCCACGGAGTCAAGGGAGCCTTGTTAAGCTGATGGGCGGGATGTCAATGGCCAACAGCCAATCTTCACAAGTGTATCCTCTTTCCCAAACCATGTAAAACACAGAACCACAGAGCATAGGGCACTTCCACACATGGGCGTTGACCTTGGGAAAATGAAAAAATCAACCAGACACAGGGACCCCAAAGTTGAGGGCTGCTGTCTTGACAAGAACCTCCACTCCGGTACACGTTTCATATCCCAGGAAAGAGCCAAGTGTAGAAGTGGACAAAGACAAGTGGACAAGTGGACAAGTGGTGCTACGTAGGTCCAATGGAGTGTCACTCAGCCATGAAATCCACGTCATGAGGCTGGTAGCAGCATCCTGAGTGGATTTAGGTACGATCATCCTCAGTGAAATAAGTCCCACAAAAAAAGAAACTTATGATATCACTTATCGAGGGAATGTAAAAATCGATCCCCATGAAATGAATCCCCAAACAGAACAGAGTCACGCTTTTAGAAAACACACTTATGCCTGCTTCAGGGGAAAGGTGAGGTGGGGTGACGCATAAAATTCGAGTTTGAAATGAGCACAGATACCCTTCCGAAAACCGAATATGGAATGGACACGACCTACTCCTTGCTCAATCAACTGGACTCACCAGACCCTGTTCATCGCACAAGTATCTATCCGACTAGTAAGCATCTTAAAAGCTAAGTCTTGATATCTCTGTGTAAGTGCATCAAGTGTGTGTAAAGTGGTCTAAAAACAGCAGGGAAAATCAGCTCAGACCCATTCTGAGGATACATTTCCAACATAAAGAAGAAACAAGCAGGGCAAAACAGAGAGAAATTCTTCCAAAATGCGTTCAGGGACTGGCATGCAACCAGGATTGACCACATCTACAGCCCCAGCGGCAGAAGACATAAGGCTGGACACTCTTGGGGCTGAGACGATTGGTGAGGTTGGGAAAGCAAATGCAGACCCTTGAAAGGAATCCTGCGTGCTCCCCATTCCATGGGTCCCAACTCTCCAGGTTCAACGCAATCTTCCGACAGCGAAAGCACTCATTGGAAACCCAGCGGATGCTACACCGTGGGATCGGGAAAGCTTTCTGAAACTCACCTCAGTTTTCATCTCCTGGTGCTCGTGTTCTCCATTCAGGCCCCCTTACTAACAATCTCCCCACTTGGAGACTCAGCGCCTTTCCATGCCTCTTTCGTACCGTCTGCAATTTGTCCGCAGGATGAACTGCAAGAGGGGGAACCAATGAGAGACTCGCTGGAGGTGTGTGCTCAGGCACATGTCACTCTCATTTCCCGTCACGAAGAAGAATTCACCAAAGGTTCAGCCTGCCACCCCGGATCGACAATAGGGCGTGAAGCCATCCAGCCGTGTTGCGTCCCACTCACAAAAAAGAGACTTGGGAAATGGAACTCAGGGGCCCTGCACTTCCCAAACCTGCAGAGTTCTAAACGATAACTATTGCCCCAAAATATATTGAGGTCAGCCTACGAAGAGGCGTTGAACGCAAGGCAGAATTGCCTGAAACATCCCTTTAAAAATCGCTACAGATCAACCGAATTACAATATAGAAGAGAGTTAAATATTTGAAAACACACTGATGCCTGCTTCAGGGCATTGGTGATGTGGGGTGATGCATAAAACAAGAGTTTGAAATTAGCACATAAACCGTTCCATAAACCAAGTAGGTAATCCTCAAGACCTACTTATTGCTCAATGATCTGTACTCAACCCACCCTATTCACCACAGAAGAATATATCTGAGTTGTACAAATATTAAAATGTATTTATTGATATCCCTGTGTAAGTGAATCACGTGAGTGTAAAGCGACATAACCACAGCAGTGAAAATCAGCTAAACCCCATTATAAACATACACATTTTCAGGCAAAACCCATACGCCCTTTTTGGCGAACCAAACAACCACGAAATGCAAATCAGCACTACAAAGTATTCTGACTTCTCATTAGTCAATAGTGCCATTTTGGAAAAGTGTAAAGCAGAAATGCAGCTCAGGCCATGGAGCAAAGGAAGCCTCTTTATCCTGATTGGGGGGATGTAAATAGTCAACGGCCACTCTGGAAAAGTGCATGCTGTTTCCTTAACCTTCCAGAAAAATAGAGCTACAGACCATATGGCTCTTCCAATCTTGGGCGTATATAGTGGTAATACCAAAAGTCGACAGGACACAGGCATCCCTACGTTTAATGCTGCTCTGCTTAAAATGCCTCAACTTGGGTACAACATACATGTCCTTGAAGGAAGAAATGGATAAAGAATTTGTGGTACTTATGTACAATGTAATATTCCTGAGCAATTAAATCAATGAAATAAGGCCAGTTGCAGCAACTCGTGGAGACTCACGTACGATCATTCTAAGTGACGTAAGTCAGACATTAGTAGAGACTTATCATAAGGTATCAATTATACGTGGTATCTAAAAATAGCTACACATGAACTCACTTACAAAACAGAAACCGAGTCACACATAAAGAAAACACATTTATGACTTCTAAAAGAGAAAGGTGTGGTGGGGGTGATGCATAAACCAGGAGGTTGGAATTAGCATAGATACGGTTCCATAAACAAAATACGTAATCAACAGGACCTGCTGAATAGCTCAAGTAGCTGGACTCAGCACACTGCTGTCACTGGAAAAGCGTATATAAGACTGTAAGAATCTGTAAAAGAATTGATTGGTGTCTCTCTTTAAGTGAATCAAGTGGATAGATGTAGTGCAGGAAGAATCATAGTATTGAAAATCAGCTCTACCCCATTATAAAATTAAATTAAAAGAACAAAAAAAGACAGTGAGAGAGAGAGAAATTCTTACAAAATGTGTTCAAGGGCTGTGATGCAACCTGGACTGACCACATCTAGACACACAGCTGGATGGGACCTAAGGCTCTACACTCGTGGGTCTGAGAGGCTTGCTGAGGATGGGACAGCAAATGCAGTACTTTTACAGTAACACTGCCTGGCCCCCATTCCATGGGTCCCATATCTCCAGGTGCAGAGGACCCTTCCTCCAGGTAAAACATGAATGGGACATCCAGAGGATGGTACACCGTCTGTTCGGGAAGAGTGAGGAAGCGGTATCGCTTTGCACCAGTCAGAATGGCCAACCTCACAAAGTGTAAAACCTGAAATGCAGGACAGGGTGTGGATAAAAGGGAACCCTGACAAGCTGATGGTGGGAATGTAAATTGCTAACAGCCACTCTGGAGAAGTGGGTGGTGATTCCTTAAAAATCTAAAAAGCAGAGCTTCAGAGCATATGGCACTTCCACTCCTGGGCCTGTATCTTGGAAAAAATGTAAATTGACAGTACCCAGGCACTCCAAAATTTATGCAGCCCTGTTTACAAGAGCCCCTACTTGGAAGTTACGTAAACGTCCTTGGAAGGAAGACTGGATAAAGAAATTATGGTAGATATGTACAGTGGAATATTACTCAGCCATGAAATGAATGAAATAAGGCCATTTGCAGCCACTCAGAAGGACGTAGATGCATTCATACTATGTGGCATAAATCAGACAATGATAAATATCATATGATATTACTTATCTGTGGAATCTACATATTGATACAAAGGTACTATCTTACAACACAGAAACAGAGTCCCAGGCTTAGAACACAAACTTATGGTTACCAAACTGGAAAGGTGTGTTGGAGGCACAAATCATGAGGTTGGAGTTAGTATATACATATTTACAGAGAGAAAACTTGTCATCAAACTGGATCTGCTGTAGAGCACTTGGAACTCTTCTCAACACCCTTTAGTAACCTCAATGGGAAAATAATTCCAAAGAGAATGTATAGTCATCTCTGTATAAATGAATCATGTTGGTGTATATCAAAAATGAACACAACATGGTAAATCAACTATACCCCATTATAAATTTAAAATTAAATTATAGAAAAGAAAAATGATCACTAAATCCATTTAGTCACGGTGGACGTGCTAGTGTCACATCCTTGGACACAGACACAATTTGATCCCAAGGCTGGACTGTTGTGGGCCTGAGGACCTCGGAAGGATACGCCAGCTAATTCACCCCCCTTGAACATGTAGTACTTGGTCCCCTCTGCATGGGATCACAATCTCCAGATCGAAGTGTGCCCTCATACTACTAAACCAACCCTCTGACACCCAAAGGATGGTGGGCTCTCTGGGCTGCATGACATTTGGAAAATCACCTGGTCTCAACATACCCTGGTGTTTGGGTTCCGACCTTCTGACTCCTTCGTTAGGGTCATCAGACTCTACACGACAGCCCCCTCAACAGGTGACTCTGCAGGGGTTTATGCTTGTTCGGGGGCTGAAGGGGAAGGGGATAGGAGGAATGGGACGGAAGCCCTTACATGTTTGGTCAGGCACATCCCGCTCTAAGTTAAAACCCAGGAACAGGACTTTCCCTACAGCTAAGGTTGTGTCAGTAACCAGAGAGGGACAGGAGAAATCCTGCCACCTTCTCTTTCCCATAACAACAATTCTAAACCTGGACCTTATAGGCACTTCATATTCACAATGCCTGGGAAGCTGTAAGTGACAACAGCCCTCAAAAAATGTCTTGGTGGGCTTCCCTGGTGGGACAGTGGTTGAGAGTCCTCCTACCGATGCAGGGGACATGGGTTCGTGCCCCTGTTCGGGAGGATCCCACACGCCATGGACCAGCTGGGCCCGTGAGCCATGGCCGCTGAATCTGTGCATCCGGAGCCCGTGCATCCTGAGCCTGTGCTCTGCAGTAGCAGAGGCCATGGCAGTGAGAGACCCGTGTACCACACACAAAAAAAATGTCTTGGGGTAGATAATCGAAATAGACTTCAAAACAAGGCAACCTTTCAATAACCCTTTTTCAAGGGGTACATTTTACTCACACTGTTCAAAAAAAAGCACACATGAAGATGCTCACCATTGCTTTATGTCAGACAAATGCAAATCAGATGTACAAAGAAGTATCACCTAGAACCACTCAGAATAGCCATCCTCACAATGTCTAGAAACAAGAAATGCTTCAGAAGGTGTGGAAAAAAGAGAAACCTACTACATATTATTCGTATATTTTAATCTGCTTTGGGTCCCCGTTGCTGCATGCGGCTTTTCTATAGTTGCAGCAAGCGGGGGCTACTCATCGTTGTGGTACGCAGCCTTCTCTTTGCGGTGGCTTCTCTTGTTGTGGAGCACAGGCTCTAGGCACACAGGCTTCAGTAGTTGTGGCACGTGAGCTCAGTAGTTGTGGCTCATGGGCTCTAGAGCGCAGACTCAGTAGTTGTGGCACACAGGCTTAGGTGCTCTGCAGCGTGTGGGATCTTCCTGGGTCAGGGTTCAAACCTGTGTCCCCTGCACTGGTAGGCAGATTCTTAACTACTGTGCCACAAATACTTCACTATTGGTGGCAATGCCAATTGGCAACAGCCACTATGGAGCACAGACTGGAGGTTACCAGAGTAAGGGGAGGCGGGAGGGATAAATTGGGATTGACATATACACACCACTATATATATATATATATATATATATATATTTTTTTTTTTTTTTTTTTGCGGTACGCGGGCCTCTCACTGCTGTGGCCTCTCCCGTTGCGGAGCACAGGCTCCGGACGCGCAGGCTCAGCGGCCATGGCTCACGGGCCCGGCCGCTCCACGGCATGTGGGATCTTCCCAGACCAGGACACGAACCCGTGTCCCCTGCATCGGCAGGCGGACTCTCAACCACTGCGCCACCAAGGAAGCCCACCACTATATATTTTAAAAATAACAAATACGGGCCTACTGTATAGCACTTGAGGAACTCTACACAATACTCTGTAATGACCTGTGTGGGAAAGGAATCCAAAAAGGATTGGATATATGTATAACTGCTTCACTCTGCTGTGTAGCAGAAAGTAACACAACATTGTAAATCAACTATACTCCAAAGAAATTGAAATGAAATGAAAGAAAATAAAATAAAATAGAGTTACCAGATGATCCAGCAAGTTTACTCCTGTGTGCATATCTGAAGGAAAGCATAAATCGAAAAGACACATCTTCCCCAATGTTCACTGCAACACTCTTTACAATAGTGAAGACATGGAAGCAACCAAAATGTCCATCAACATACGAATATAGGTAAAGAATATGTGATACATATATATAATGGAATATGACTCAGCCATAAAATAGAAGAAAATAGGGGCTTCCCTGGTGGTGCAGTGGTTGAGAGTCTGCCTGCTGATGCAGGGGACACGGGTTCATGCCCCGGTCTGGGAAGATCCCACATGCCATGGGGCGACTAGGCCCGTGAGCCATGGCCGCCGAACCTGCGCGTCCGGAGCCTGTGTATCCTGAGCCTGTGCTCCGCAATGGGAGAGGCCACAACAGTGAGAGGCCTGTGTACCGCAAAAGGAAAAAAAAATAGAAGAAAATAATGTCAATTGCAGTAACATGGATGGACCTAGAGATGATTGTACTAAGTGAAGTGAGTCAGACAGAGTAAGACAAATATTGTATGATATCACTTCTAGGTGGAAACTAAAAATTGATACAAATGAACTAACTTACAAAACAGAGGCAGACTCACAGACTTGGAAAACAAACTTATGGTTACCAAAGGGGAAAGGTGGGGGGAGGGGTAAATCAAGAACTTGGGGTAAACATATGAATACTACTCTATATAATATAGGTAAGCAACAAGGACCTACTGTATAGCACAGGCAACTCTACTCAATATTCTGGGAATATCTTTATCAGAAAAGACTCTGAAAAAGAATGAATATATGCATATGTGTAACTGAATCACTTTCTGTGCAGCTGAAATGAACACAACATTGTAAATCAACTATACTCCAATAAAATTTAAATTACAAAATAAAGAAAATCACCTCATTTCAAAAGAAAAAAAGAATTCCCATATATTTTTAGGGCTTGATAGCTTACTTTCTTAGTGCTCAATATTATCCCATTCCCAGTATATATTAATACTATATCATTTCATTCACCTATTGGAGGACACCTTAGTTTCATTCACATTTTGGCAATATTGAATTAGGTGCTATAAATATCCATATGCAGGTTTTCATCTGGAAGTATGTTTTAAACTACTTTCAGTTAATATCCATGAGAACACTTGCTGGATTGTACAGTAATGGAATGTTCAATATTATAGCAAGTGTCAATCAGACTACCAAAGTAGCTGCATTATTTTTCATTTCCACCAATAACAAATGTCATTTCCTAATGTTCCACATCCGCTACAGAATTTGTCCTTGTCATTGTACACATTTTAGCCATTCTAAGTGTTACATAGTGGTATGTAATTGTATTTTTAATTTGCTTTTTTATGGCAGCATGTAATCTGGATTATTCTTCTGTATACTTATATGCATGGTGTCTATTTTCTTTGGTGAGGTGCCCATAAAGTATAATGGTCCACATTTTATTTAGGCTGCTTTCATTTTTTTCTAACCAATCTGTACTGTTTTATTTCTTTTTATGCCTTATTGCATTAGTAAGGACTTGGAGTAAAATATGGAAAAGGAGTCATGAAAGGGGACATCCTTGTTTTTACCTGAACTTAGTGACAAAGCTTCATGTTTTTAACCATTAATCATGAGGTAAGATCAAAGTTTCCTGTAGATCTTTATTATCAACTTGAGAAACTTCCAGTCTATTTCTTTAACTAAGAGTTTTTATGAAGAATGGGTTTTAGGCTTTTTCAAAGGTCTTCTGAATCTAGTGATATGTTAATGATTGTCTTTAGGGTGTTGATATGATGAATATAATTATTTGATTTCAGAATGTTGAACAAGCCTTGCATAACTGGGATTATTCCTTCTCATTCATGATATAAAATTCTCTCAAAATATTGTTGGATTTGATTTGTTAATATTTTGTTGACGATTTTTGCATTGATGGTCCTGAGAGATATTGGTCAATTTTCTTTACTATTCATATGTTTCTCTAAGTTTGGATGTTATGGATTTAGTGTGAGACATTAATTTGGGGAGATTCTCAGTCATTTAAAAAAATTCTTTCTGTTCTTTGTTACCTTTATTTTCCTCCTGCTATATCCATTATGTATAGGTCACAGCATTTTCACTGTTTCACAATTATTGATTACTCTGTTCTGCTGATTTCTTTCCTGCCCATTTTTTCTTTTGAGATTTAAAGGTTTCTCTTGATATGTCTTCAAGCTCACAGATATTACTCCTCAGCCAGCCCCTTCACTGCTAAAACAAAATACGAGAGACTTGGTATTTTATAAACAACAGAATATTTTTGTTTTCTCATAATTGCTGAGGCTGAAAAGTTCAAGAACTAGTTACCAGGGGCTTCCCTGGTGGCACAGTGGTTAAGAATCTCCATACCAATAAAGGGGACACAGGTTTGAGCCCTGTCTGGGAAGATCCCACATGCCATGGAACAACTAAGCCCGTGCACTACAACTACTGAGCCTGCACTCTAGAGCCTGCAAGCAATAACTATTGAGCCTGAATGACACAATTACGAAGCCCATGCACCTAGAGTCCATACTCCACAACAAGAGAAACCACTGCAAGGAGAAACCCGTGCGCCGCAACGATGAGTAACCCCTGTGTGACACAACTAGAGAAACCTTGTGCAGCAACGAAGACCCAATGCAACAAAAAATAAATAAAATTAAATCTTTTGACTTCTGAGATGACTCACTCACATGGTTGTAAGTAAGAGGCCTCAGTTCCTTGACACATGGATCTCTCCTTAGGGCTGCTTGAGTGTCCTCATGACATGGAAGCTGGATTACCCCAGGATGAGTGATCTAGCAGAAACCAAAGCAGAAGCTGCAATGCCTTTGATAAACTTGGAAACTGCACTTTGTCATTTCTGCAATTTCTTATTAGTTAAACAGTGAGCTTTTTTCAAGTGTGAGGAGACACACAGGTAGATGAAGACTGGGAGATAATTAGGGGATAATTAGGGCCATCTTGGAGGCTGGCTACCAAAGTGGCTGACTAGACGAAGACTGAATTTTGTTTTCTTCACGTCTGGGGAGAAAATGGTCAGTGAATCCCATTGGTGGTCTTTGAGATGTACCAAAGCTACCTCTTGCTCTCACCCCCAGCCGTGTGGCTGACAGGATCTTGCTGCTCCGGCCATGTGTCAGGCCTGTGCCTCTGAGGTGAGAGAGCCAAGTTCAGGACATTTATCTACCAGAGACCTCCAGCACCTTATAATATCAAATGATGAAAACTCTCCCAGAGATATCCGTCTCCATGCTGAGACCTGGCTCCAGTCAGAGACCAGCAAGATATGGTGCCGGACATCCCATGCCAAACAACTAGCAAGACAGGAATGCAGGCCCACCCATTAGCAAAGGGGCTGACTAAAATCATAATAAGGCCACAGACACCCCAAAACACACCACCGGATGCAGAATTGCCCACCAGAAGGACAAGATCCAGACATACCCACCAGAACACAGGCACCAGTCCCCTCCACCAGAAAGCCTGCACAACCCACTGAACCAACCTTAGTCACTGGAGGCAGACACCAAAACAATGGGAATTACGAATCTGCAGCCTGCAAAAAGGTGACCCCAAACACAGTCCCCAAAGCCAAATGAGAAGACAGAGAAACACACAGCAGATGAAGGAGCAAGGTAAAAACTCACCGGACCAAACAAATGTAGAGAAAACAGGCAGTCTACCTGAAAAAGAATTCAGAGTAATGATAGTAAAGATGATCCCAAATCTTGGAACTGGAATGGAGAATATACAAGAAACATTTCACAAGGACCTAGAAGAACTAAAGAGCAAACAAACAATGATGAACAACACAATAAATGGAATTTAAAATTCTCAAGAAGGAAACAATAGCAGAATAACTGAGGCAGAAGAATGGATAAATGACCTGGAAGATAAAATAGTGGAAATAACTACTGCAGAGCAGAATAAAGAAAAAAGAATGAAAAGAATTGAGGACAATCTGAGACACTTCTGGGACCACATTAAACACACCAACATTCGAATATCAGGGTCCCAGAAGTAGAAGAGAAAAAGAAAGAGACTGAGAAAATATTTGAAGAGATTTTTGTTGAAAAGTTCCCTAATATGGGAAAGGGAATCATTAATCAAGTCCGGGAAGTGCAGAGAGTCCCATACAAGATAAACCCAAGGAGAAACATGCCAAAACATATATTAATCAAACTATCAAAAATTAAATAACAAAGAAAAAATATTAAAAGCAGCAAGGGAAAAACAACAAATAACATACAAGGGAATCCCCGTAAGGTTAACAGATGATCTTTCAGCAGAAACTCTGCAAGCCAGAAGGGACTGGCAGGACATATTTAAAGTGATGAAAGGGGAAAAGCTACAACCAAGATTACTCGAACCAGCAAAGATCTCATTCAGATTTGACAGAGAAATTAAAATCTTTACAGACAAGCAAAAACTAAGAGAATTTAGCACCACCAAACCAGCTTTACAAGAAATGCTAAAGGAAATTCTCTAGGCAGGAAACACAAGAGAAGGAAAAGACCTACAATAACAAACCCAAGACAATTAAGAAAATGGTCATAAGAACATACATATCAATAATTACCTTAAATGTAAATGGATTAAATGCTCCAACCAAAAGACATAGACTGGCTGAATGGATCCAAAAACATAACTGGTATATATGTGGTCTACAAGAGACCCACTTGAGACCTGGGGACACATGCAGACTGAAAGTTAGGGGATGGAATAAGATAATCCATGCAAATGGAAATCAAAAGAAAGCTAGAGTAGCAATTCTCATATCCGACAAAAAAGACTTTAAAATAAAGACTATTACAGGAAACAAAGAAGGACACTACATATCATCAAGGGATCAATCCAAGAAAAAGATATAACAATTCTATATACTTATGCACCCAACATAGGAGCAACTTAATACATAAGGCAAATGCTAACAGCCATAAAAGGGGAAATCGACAGTAACACAATCATAGTAGGGGACTTTAGCACCCCTCTTTCACCAATGAACAGATCATCCAAAATGAAAATAAATAAAGAAACACAAGCTTTAAAATGATACATTAAACAAGATGGACTTAATTGATACTCACAGGACATTCCATCCAAAAACAACAGAATACACTTTTTCTCAAGGGCTCGTGGAACATTCTCCAGGATAGATCATATCTTGGGTCACAAATCAAGCCTTGGTAAATTTAAGAAAATTGAAATCATTATCAAGTATCTTTTCCAACCACAATGCTATCAGACTAGATATCAATTACAGGAAAAAAAATCTGTAAAAAATACAAACACATGGACGCTAAAAAATACTCTACTTAATAACCAAGGCATCACTGATGAAATGAAAGAGGAAATTTAAAAATACCTAGAAACAAATGACAATGAAAACATGAAGACCCAAAACCTATGGGATGCAGCAAAAGGAGTTCTAAGAGGGAAGTTTATAGCAATAAAATCCTACCTCAAGAAACAAGAAACATCTCAAATAAACAAGCTAACCTTACACCTAAAGCAATTAGAGAAAGAAAGAAAAAAAAAAAAAACAAAGTCAGCAGAGGAAAGAAATCATAAAGATCATATCAGAAATAAATGAAAAATAAATGAAGGAAACAACAGCAAAGATCAAACAAACTAAAAGCTGGTTCCCTGAGAAGATAGACAAAATTGATAAACCATTAGCCAGACTCATCAAGAAAAGAAGGGACAGGACTCAAATCAATAGAATTACAAATGAAAAAGGAGAAGTAACAACTGACACTGCAGAAATACAAAGGATCATGAGAGATTACTGCAAGCAACTATAGGCCAATAAAATGGACAACCTGGAAGAAATGGACAAATTCTTAGAAAAGCACAGCCTTCCAAGACTGAACCAGGAAGAAATAGAAACTATAAACAAACCAATCCCAAGCACTGAAATTGAGACTGTGATTATAAATATTCCAACAAACAAAAGCCCAGGACCAGATGGCTTCACATGCAAATTCCATCAAACATTTAGAGAAGAGTTAACACCTATCCTTCTCAAACTCTTCCAAAATAGAGCAGAGGGAGGATCTCTCCCAAACTTATTCTATGAGACCACCATCTCCCTGATACCAAAACCAGACAAAGATGTCACAAAGAAAGAAAACTACAGGTCAATATCACTGATTAACATAGATGGAAAAATCCACACCAAAATACTAGCAAACAGAAATCAACAGAGCATTAAAAGGATCATACACCAAGATCAAGTGGGGTTTATCCAAGGGATGCAAGGATTCTTCAATATATGCAAATCAATGTGATACACCATACTAAAAAACTGAAGGATAAAAACCATATGATCATCTCAATAGATGCAGAAAATTCTTCTGACAATATTAAATAACCATTTATGATTTTTTAAAAACCCAAGAAAGTAGGCATAGAGGGAACTTTCCTTAACATAATAAAAGCCATATATGACAAACCCACAGCCAACATCATTCTCAATGGTGAAAAAGTGAAACCATTTCCACCAATATTAGAAGCAAGACAAGGTTGCCCACTCTCACCACTATGATTCAACACACTTCTGGAATTTTTAGCTACAGCAACCAGAGAAGAAAAGGAAATAAAAGGAATCCAAATCAGAAAATAAGAAGTTAAGCTCTCACTGTTTGCAGATGACATGATACTATACATAGAGAATCCTAAAGATGCTACCAGAAACCTACTAGACTTAATCAATCAATCTGGTAAGGTTGCAGCATACAAAATTAACGTACACATATCTCTTTCATTCCTATACACTAAAATGAAAAATCTGAAAGAGAAATTAGGGAAACACTCCCATTTACCACTGCAACAAAAAGAATAAAATACCTAGGAATAAACCTACCTAAGGAGACAAAAGACGTTTACTCAACAAACTATAAGACACTGAGGAAAGAAATCAAAGATGACACAAACAGATAGAGAGATATACCATGTTCTTGGATTGGAAGAATCAACATAGTGAAAATGACTATACTACCCAAAGCAACCTACAGATTCAATGCAATCCATATCAAAGTACCAATGGCATTTTTCAGACAACTGGAACAAAAAAAATTCACAATTTGTATGGAAACACAAAAGACTCTGAACAGCCAAAGCAATCTTGAGAAGAAGAACAGAGCTAGAAAAATCAGGCTCCCTGACGTCAGACAATACTACAAAGCTACAGTAGTCAAGACAGTATGGTAGTGGCACAAAAACAGAAATATAGATCAATGGAACAGGAGAGAAAACCCAGAGATAAACCTATGCACATATGGTCACTTTAGTTTTGATAAAGGAGACAAGAATATACAATGGAGAAATCATGGCCTCTTCAGTAAGTGGTGCTGGGCAAACTGGACATCTACAGGTAAAAGAATGAAATTAGAAGACTCCCTAACACCATACACAAAAATAAATTCAAAATGGATTAAAGACCTAAATGTAAGCCCAGACACTATAAAACTCTTAGAGGAAAAAACATAGGCAGAACACTCTATGACATCAATCACAGCAAGATCCTTTTTGACCCACCTCCTAGAGAAATGGAAATAAAAACAAAAATAAACAAATGAGACCTAATGAGACTTAAAAGCTTTTGCACAACAAAGGAAAACGTAAACAAGATGAAAAGACAACCCTCAGAATGAGAGAAAATATTTTCCAATGAAGCAACTGACAAAGGATTAATCTCCAAACTTTACAAGCAGCCCGTGCAGATCAATATCAAAAAAACAAACAACCCAATCCATAAATGGGCAGAAGACCTAAATAGACATTTCTCCAAAGAAGTTATACAGATTGCCAACAAACACATGAAAGAATGCTCAACATCACTGATCATCAGAGAAATGCAAATCAAAATTACAATGAGGTATCACCACACACAGGTAAGAATGGTCATCATCCAAAAATCTAGAAACAATAAATGCTGCAGAGGTGTGGAGAAAATAGAACCCTCTTGCCCCGTTGGTGGGAGTGTAAATTGATACACCCACTCTCAAGAATAGTATGGAGGTTCTTTAAAAACCTAAAAATAGAACTACCATATGATACAGCAATCCCAGTACTGGGCATACACCTAGAGAATACCATCATTCAAAAAGAGTCATGTTCCATAATGTTCATTGGAGCTCTATTTGCAATAGCCAGCACATGGAAGCAATCTAAGTGTCCATCAACTGATGAATGGATCAAGAAGATGTTGCACATCTTCAATATAAAATGGAATATTACTCAGCCATAAAAAGAAATGTAATTGAGTTATTTGTACTGAGGTGGATGGACCTAGAGTCTGTCATACAGAGTGCAGTAAGTCAGAAAGAGAAAAACAAATACTGTATGCTAACACATATATATGGAATCTAAAAAAAAAAGAAAGAAAATGGTTGGGAAGAACCTAGGGGCAGGACAGGAATAAAGACGCAGACATAGAGAATGGACTTGAGGACATGGGGAGGGGGAAGGGTAAGCCTTGACGAAGTGAGAGAGTGACATGGACTTATATATACTACCAAATGTAAAACAGATAACTAGTAGGAAACAGCTGCATAGCACAGGGAGATCAGCTCAGTACTTTGTGACCACTTAGACGGTGGGATACGGAGGGTGGGAGGGAGACGCAAGAGGGAGGAGATAAGGGGATATATGTATATGTAGAGCTTGTTCACTTTGTTATAAAGCAGAAACTAACACACCACTGTAAAGCAATTATAGTCCAATAAAGATGATAAAAATAAATAAATAATTTATGCCCCCCCCAAATTAAATATTTTTAAATAAATAAATAAATAAGAGCACTCAATAACATGGTAACTCTAAACCTAAGTGTTTTCAGTACTATAGTAACTGTAAACGGATTAATATCTCCTATTAAAGTATAATTTTTATATTATGTGCAACTACATTTTTTTCACAATATACAGGTAAAATAAAAGAATTACATTAGAAAGGAGAAAACATTCCATGTATTTTAAAACAATAAAACAATAAGCATATATCATGCCTATAATAAGAATATAATAAGCATATAATAAGCATATATAATATATAAGCATATAATATCATGCTTATAATAAGCATATAATAAGCATCTTAGATAGTCTTTTTTTGTGTGTGGTAGGCGGGCCTCTTACTGTTGTGGCCTCTCCCGTTGCGGAGCACAGGCTCCGGACGCGCAGGCTCAGCGGCCATGGCTCACGGGCCCAGCCGCTCCATGGCATGTGGGATCCTCCCAGACCAGGGCATGAACCCGTGTCTCAGGCATCGGCAGGCAGACTCGCAACCACTGCGTTACCAGGGAAGCCCAATAAAGTAGTCTTTAAGTTCAGAACAATTTGTCATTATTGTAATTAGCATTATTATCCCAATTTCTTAAAAATATTTCAATACTTTTTCTATTTGAAAAACTGTTTTAATATTGTTTTCTTCACTCTTTTGTGGTCTAATACATGGTAAGTATTTAGTTGCTAAAATTACGTTAAAATATATGTTGGTTTTTTACAGCCAAACAAAACTGAATCAAGAAGAAATAGATAACTTGAACATACTGATCACTAAAAGCAAAATAGAATCTGTAATTTTAAAAAACTCCTTACCAACAAAAGTCCAGGATCAGATGATTTCACAGACAAATTCTACCAAATATACAAAAAAGAACTTACACTAATTCTTCTCAAACTCTTCAAAACGATTGAAGAGTAAGGGATACTTCCAAAGACATTCTATGAAGCCATCATCACCTTGATATCAAAAACAGGTGGGGTGACTTCTCTGGTGGCACAGTGGTTAAGAATCCATCTGCCAATGCAGGGGACATCGGTTCGAGCCCTGGTCTGGGAAGATCCCACATGCCATGGGACAACTAAGCCTGTGTGCCACAACGACTGTGCCTGCACTCTACATCCCATGAGCCACAATTACTGAGATTGATAGCCACAACTGCTGAAGCCTGCACACCTAGAGCCCATGCTCTGCAAAAAAAGAAGCCACCGAAATGAACAGCCTGCACACCACAATGAAGAGTAGCCCCTGCTCACCACAACTAGAGAGAGCCCGTGCACAGCAACGAACACCCAATGCATCCAAAAATAAAGAAAGAAATTGACTAAAACAAACAAACAAAAAACAGATGAGGACTTTTCTGGTGGTCCAGCAGTTAAGATTTCACCTTCCAGTGCAGGGGGTGTGAGTACAATCCCTGGTGGTGGAGCTGAGATCCCACATGCCTCACAAACAACAAACCAAAACAAAACAGTAGCAATATTGGAACAAATTCAATAAAGACTTTCCAAAAAAAGGCACAGAGAAAGACACTATCAAAAAAGAAAATTGCAGGCCAATATCTTCGATAAATTTAGATGCAAAAATTCTCATCTGAATATTAGAAAACTGAATCTGACAACACATAAGAGGATCATACACCATGACCAAATTTGATTCACCCCAGTGTCACAAAGTTGTTTCAACATAGGCAAATCAATCAACATGATACACCCCATCAACAAAGGAAAAAAACAAAAAAAAGATCATCTCAATAGATGCCGAAAAAGCATTTGAAAAACTTCAGTATCCATTCATCATAAAAACACTCACCAAAGTGGGTATAGAGGAAACATATCTCAACATAATAGAAGCTATTTATGACAAGCCCACAGGCAATATAATACTCAATGTTCCTAAGGTGAAAGCCTTCCCGCTAAAATCCGGAACAAGACAAGGATTCCCACTCTCACCTCTTCTCTTCAACATAGTACTGGAAGTCCTAGCCACAACAATCAGACAGAAAAAAGAAAAAACTCTAACCAAATTGGAAGGGAAGAGGTAAATTTGTCATCATTTGCAGATGACATGATAATATATATAAAGGAAATCCTAAAAATTCCACCCAAAACCTACTAGAATTGATAAACAAATATAGCAAAGTAGCAGGATACAAGATTAACATACATAAATTGGTTGCATTTCTTGTTTTTCTTTTTTGTTAATTTATTTTGGCTGCATTGGATCTTCATTGCTGTGCACAGGTTTTTGCTAGTTGTGGCCACTGGGGACTAGTCTTCATTGTGGTGCACAGGCTTCTCATTGCAGTGGCTTCTCTTGTTGCAGAGCATGGGCTCTAGGCATGCGGGCATAAGTAGTTGTGACACACGGGCTCAGTATTTGTGGCTCACGGGCTCTAGTGTGCAGGCTAAGTAGCTGTGGCACACAGGTTTAGTTTCTCCACGGCATGTGAGATCTTCCTGCACCAGGGCTCAAACCCATGTCCCCTGTATTTGCAGGCAGATTCTCAACCATGGAGACACCAGGGAAGTCCCTGGTTGCATTTCTTTACACTAACAATGAAATATCAGAAAGGAAATGTGAACAAACAATCCCTTTTTTAAATGGCATCAAAAAAAATAAAAGACTTACGAATAAAACTCTCATCAAGGAGGTGAAAGATTTATATGCTGAAAACTACAAAACATTAGTAAAGGAAACTGAAGATGATTCAAAGAAATGGAAAGACATCCCATGCTCTTGGATGGGAAGAATTAATACTGTTAAAATGGCTATATTACCCAAAGCAATCTACAGATTTAATGTGATCCCTATCAAAATACCCATGACATTTCCCCCAGAACTAGAATAATCCTAAAATATATCTGGAACCATAAAAAGTCAGAACTGTCAACACAATCCTGAGGAAAAAGAACAAAGCAGGAGGCATAACCCTCCTAAATTTCAGACAATACTACAAAGTTAAAGTAATCAAAGCCGCATGGTATTGCCACAGAAATAGATACATGGATCAATGGAATGGAATAGAGATCCCAGAAATAAACCCACACACCTATGGTCAATTAACCTTCGACAAAGGAGGCAAGAATATACAGTGGAGAAAAGATAGTCTCTTCAGCAAGTGGTGTTTTGAAAGTTGGACAGCCATATGCAAATCAGTGAAGTCAGAACATACCCTCACAGCATACACAAAAATCAACTCCAAACGGCTTATATGCTTAAATATAAGATAAGACACCTTCAAACTCCTAGAAGAGAACATAAGCAAAACATTCTCTGACGTAAATCATACCACAGTTTTCCTAGGTAGTTCTCCCGAGGCAGCAGAAATACAGTGTCACCTACATACAAACTTTCAAGTTGAAAACTTTCAAAGATGCAAACGTCCATTCGCGTGTCAAATCATGTAAGTTAGTTTGTGTATCTGGCATACATTGTCACGTGCATGCATCCTCTATAAGTGGTTGTGCTTTTGTGTGCTTTACAGTACTGTATTATAGAGTACAGTAGTACAGTACCTTTATTTCAAGGCCAAGATGTCTGGAGGCAAGTGTAAAAGCAGTGGTGATGTAGCTGGTACTGTTAAGAAGCGCCAAGCGATAATGATGGAAAGAAAAGTGAAAGTAATTGAGAGAGTGGATCGAGGCAAAAAGATGTTAGACATCGCTCATTCTTATAACATGAATCATTCAATCACTGGCACAAATCTAAAGACCAAGGACAAGATCTTGGAACATGTGAAGTCTGCTGTGCTGACGATGTTGACAAAATATCGAAGAAGCATGGAAAAGTGGTGGAGGAGATGGAGAAACTTCTCAGTGTGCAGATGCAAGACCAACATCAGCGCTGAGTCCTGCTCAGCTTAATGCTGATTCAAGAGAAAGCTAAAGGCCTTTATGAAGACTTGAAGAAACACGGAAAAGAATCAGAGGGCACATCTTTTAATGTCAGCCATGGCTGGTTTCATCGGTTCAAGGCTAGAGCCAAATTTCACAATGTAAAAGTAAGTGGAGAGGCAGCAAGTGCATATAGGGTAGATGTCCAGGAACTTCCGGAAACACTTTAAGAAATGATTGATGATGGTGTGTATTTACCCGACCAGGTTTTTAATGTGGATGAGACACAACTGTACTGGAAGATGCCAGACCAAAATTACATCAGTAAGGAGGAAAAGTTGATGCCGGGCTGTAAAACAGCAAAGGATAGGCTAACTGTTGTTTCGTGGCAATGCTTCTGGTGAATTGAAGCTGAAGCCTCTCTTAGTTTATCATTCAGAGAACCCAAGAACCCTTAAAAACATAGCCAAGGGCTCTCTTCCTGTTGTGTGGAAGCATAACCCTAAATCCTGGATTGCACAGGCCACGTTCCAGGACTGCTTTTACCACCACTTTATCCCAGATGTAGAGAAATATCGCTTGGAGAAGGACATTCCAGCAAAACATTCTTTTGCTGCTCAACAATGCTCTGGGCCATCCCCCATCCACGAATGACTTTCATCTCAACGTCAAAGTAGTGCATCTGCCACCGAATACTACATTGCTCATTCAACCTATGGACCAGGGAGTTAAAGTGACTTTCAAGAAATATTACTTATGTCCCACTTTTTGTCAGGCAGTGAAGGTAAGTGACAAATCAGGAACAACCTAGGGACAACTTTGGAAGGACTATAACATCCACAAGACCATAAAAAACACTGACTTTGCACGGTGTGAGGGTATGGTGGGCACCGTGGATGGAGTTTGGAAGAAACTTTGCCCACAGTTTGTTCGTGATTTTTGTGGATTTGAGAAGGTAGATCAGAAGTCTGAAGAGGTCTTCAGCAACGTAGTGACCCACAGAGAGAAGCTGCAGCTAGATCTGCAAGAGGACGACTTCATTGAACTCCTTGCTGTGCAACATGAGGAGCTTGCTGATGGAATTGGAGGTCCAGAGAAAGGATGAAGAGGGACAGGAGGAAGACGAGGTAACAGAAGAACTGAAGAGATTCACGACACAGAGAATGGCAACGGAATCTTCTTTATTTGAGGAAGCACTGTTCGTTTTTGAGGTATAGGACCCGAACCTAGAATGGTACCCAAAGGTGGCAACCATTCAGAATGCAATCCAGTGCTACGCTACCTTGTCACCTATGATGAGAAAAAAGGAACTACTACCCAGACATCAATGGATCATTTTTTCAAGAGGGTAGATAGAATGAAATCCAGCAAGGAACCAGAACCTCTGCCATCAATGTCAGGCGTGAGTGAAATGGCAGCTTGCCCTCTGTCTCCTACTGCTGATAATCCTCCACCTCTACCTTCTCCCACCTCCTCTGCCTCCTCCAGTCAGTAACTCTTCTTGCCTCTTCCCTCCATGCCAGCCCCAGTATCAAAGCTGTCGTACTGTACTACTGTACTTTTCTACTTACTGTACTATCAGATTAAAAACATTTTCTTTATTTTTGTGTTTGTTTTTTATGTATTGTTTGCATGGAAAGTATTATAAACATATTACGGTACAATACCATAGAGCCGACTGTGTAAGTTGGGTACCTAGGCTAACTTTGTGGGACTTACAAACAAATTGGACTTACAAACGCACTCTTGGAACAGAACTTGTTCATATGGAGGAGACTTACTGTAAAATCAAAAAAGAAACAAGAACTAACCAAACTTATAAGCTGTTGCACAGCAAAGGAAACCATAATCAAAATGAAAATACACCCTATGGACTGGGAGAAAATATTAGCAAATGATGAGACTGACAAGGGCTTAATTTCCAAACTATACAAACAGCTCATACGACTCAACAACAAAATAACAAATAACTCAGTGGAAAAATGGGTAGAAGACCTAAATAAACATTTCTCCAAAGAAGACATAAGTAGAGCCAACAGGCACATGAAAAGATGCTCATCATCACTAATGATTAGAGAAATGCAAATCCAAATTACAATGAGGTATCACTTCACACAGATCAGAATGGCCATCATTAAAAAAATCTACAATTAACAAATGCTGGAGGGGATATGGAGAAAAAGGAACCCTTCTACACTGTTGGTGGCCATGTAAGTAGGTGCACCCACTATGGAAAACGGTATGGAGGTTCCTCAAAAATGCTATAAAGAGAGTTGCCATATGATCTAGCAATCTCACTTGTGGACATATATCCAGACAAAACTATAATTCAAAAAGACACATGAAACCCTATGTTCATAGCAGCACTATTTATAATAGCCAAGACTTGGAAACAACCTAAATGCTCATTGAAAAATGAATGTATAAAGAAGGTGTGGCATACATATACAACAGATATTACTCAGACATAAAAAGAATGAAATAATGGCATTTGCAGCAACATGGATGGACCTAGAGATAATGATACTAAGTGAAGTAAGTCAGAAACAGAAAGACAAGTAGCATATAATATCACTTATATGTGGGATCGAAAACAGGACACAAATGAATATGTCAGTGAAACAGAAACAAACACACAGATACAGAAAACAGAGTTGTGGTTGCCAAGGAGAGAGCGAAGGAAAGATTGGGAGTTTTGGAATAGCAGAAGCAAACTATTCTACATAGGATGGACAACCCACAAAGACCTACTGTATAGCAGAGGAAACTATATTCAATATCCTGTGTTAAACCATAATGGAAAAGAATATATATATTAATTATATGTATATATAATTAATTATAATTAATTAATTATACAGAAATTAATACAACAATGTATAAAGGCTGCAGAGGGGGTGGAGAAAAGGGAACCCTCCTGCACTGTTGGTGGGAATGTAAACTGATACAGTCACTATGGAGAACAGTATGGAGGTTCCTTAAAAGCTAAAAATAGAACTATCATATGACCCAGCAATCCCACTACTGGGCATATACCTGGAGAAAACCATAATTCAAGAAGATACATGGGGCTTCCCTGGTGGCGCAGTGGTTGAGAATCCACCTGCCGATGCAGGGGACACGGCTTCGTGCCCCGGTCCGGGAAGATCCCACATGCCGCAGAGCGGCTGGGCCCGTGAGCCATGGCCGCTGAGCCTGCGCGTCCGGAGCCTGCGCTCTGCAATGGGAGAGGCCACAACAGTGAGAGGCCCGCGTACCACAAAAAAAAAAAAAAAGATACATGTACCACAATGTTCACTGTAGCACTGTTTACAATAGCCAGGATATAGAAGCAACCTAAATGTCCACTGATGGATGAATATATAAAGAAGATGTAGCCCATATATATAATGGAATATTACTCAGCCATAAAAAGGAACAAAATTTAGTTATTTGTAGTGAGGTCGTTGGACCTAGAGTCTGTCATACAGAGTGAAGTAAGTTAGAAAGAGAAAAGCAAATACCATACATGAACACATATATATGGAATGTAGAAAAATGGTACTGACGAACCTAGTGATAGGACAGGACTAGAGGCACAGATGTAGAGAACGGACTTAAGGACACAGGGTGGAAGGGGAGACAGGGACGTAGTGAGAGAGTAGCACTGACATATATACATTACCAAATGTAAAAGAGCTAGTGGTAAGAGGCCACATAGCCAGGGAGATCAGCTCGGTGCTTTATGACCCCCAGAGGGGTGGGATAGGGAGGGTGGAGGGAGGCTCAAGAGGGGGGATAAGGGGAATATACGTATACCTATAGGTGATTCACTTTGTTGTAAAGCACAAAGTAATACAGTGTTAGAAAGCAATTATACTCCAATAAACATGTATTAAAAAACCCACAACATTGTAAATTGACTACACTAGAAAATATTTCTTAAGTGCAAAACATTTTTTGAATGTAAGTTTTATTGTGTGTGTGTACCACAGGTTCAATATATATGAATTATGTCAAATTAATTACATTGTTTTTCAAAATAAAGAATTTTGGATATTCTACATCAGCTTCTCAATATAAACGCAGAAAAACTATATTCTTTTTTTCTAAAGTTCAGAAATAGCCATTTTCCTCATTCGGTATACTATAAACCACTAACTATTAAAAAGGGAATCGAGACCTCTTCCTTGCAAAGGATTATTTCTCCACTCACACAAGTTTAATAGAATGTTCCACAATGAACTGACTTCCCACCTTAGAGACATGAGATTTTTGCATCCTGAAATCCCTTTCTTGCAAAAATGTCCAATTAGCATCCTAGCATTACAGAAAATAAATGCTTTTTTCTGGATCTCAAATTCCATACAACTTTATCAAGACATCACGTATGTTGTTTTACACACAGAGACTGTATTTTATTTTTACAACAGATAAATCAACTGACACCAAGCATTGTAAATGGATGACCACAACAAAAGCAACAATGACTGCAATTACCAAACACGAATCACACTCAGCCGATGTCAGAATATTGACATCCAGTCCAGTCATCGCTCCACTCTAACAGTTTCTTTACTTTGCAGTGAAAGACATCATGGATTTTTAAATTATCAGCACTCACCTGAGGTCTTTAAAAATCAACAAAAACATACTTTTGTGATCTCTTTCATTTATTCTGGTTCTAAGTGGTCATTTCTAAACGAAAGTATTTAAGTATGTTAACGTCATCTTATAACATCATATTTCAAATGACTGACTACTGTCTCTCCAAAGATGAAATATCAGGAACTCATAATTAGGGTCTCCAAAGATTTACTGCCTGAGTCTGTATTACCCTTCTGCTGAACTCCACACTGTTCATTATTCTCTGAGAATATTATTTTTCTTGTATGGCCAGCACACGCTCTTTCATTTCATGAAGTTTCTTCCTACAATTTTATGCTTAGTTTATTTCTGAGAATATGCATTATTTCAGGTTGATATTTATAGACACAAAGAATTCTCTATAATTCCCTGAGAGTTTCAAGAACTCCTTCTTCTTTTATTTTAATACCTAGATTCTGAAGCTCTCCACAAAGCATTACTAAAATTGCTTTTACATAAATATCTACATATTAATCACACATTAATGCATTTACAATTGTATTATGCTTTATTGCTAATTTTGGAGCATATACGTAGCTGTCTTATTTACCACCCTCTTGGAAATCATTTTAATATCTGCACTTAGGACTTGAAAGAGAATTGATAAATAAAAACATGAAGAATATGCAAATACAATTTATATTTTTCTCATAAAATTATCCAGAAAAAAGAAGAGTCCTGATACTCTGCAGGCATGATACTCAAGAATGTGTAGTCGGGCTTCCCTGGTGGCGCAGTGGTTGAGAATCTGCCTGCGGATGCAGGGGGCACGGGTTCGTGCCCCGGTCCGAGAAGATCCCACATGCCGCGGAGCGGCTGGGCCCGTGAGCCATGGCCGCTGGGCCGGTGCGTCCGGAGCCTGTGCTCCGCAACGGGAGAGGCCACAGCAGTGAGAGGCCCGCGTACCACCAAAAAAAAAAAAAAAAGAATGTGTAGTCTTCCGGCAGGAAAACATGCAGTAATCCATGTGGCAGAGTTTACCTGTGACCAGCTGGGGTTAGTGACCTGTGCATTCCTTACATGCAACATATCAGGAGTGGAAAAAGGGAATTTGTCAGTTGTGGCAATCAGTATCATGAAGATTTATAGCAGGTCATGCTCATATATTCAGCACAGGTACAATCAAAAGTTTGCTCAATTCTGGGAGATCTAAGTCCGTATCTGTTACCTCGTCTTTAACGAGGAAATGTCAGAACTGACTTAACAAAAAAAAAAGTGTTTGTTTGTTTTAATTACAGTCACGGTGGGTAAGACATAGCTCAGAACAGCTAATGTGACTTACTGATTCGTTCATCAGGAAATACAGTTTCACCTTTCCTGTTTATTCTCCACATCCTGTAGTAAGTTAAGTTTCAATGAAAGATAAATCTACAGGGTGAAAAGAAAAGAAAACTGACATGTGTTGAAAAGATCATTCTGACAGGTTTGACCACGTATGTCCGTGTTTCTGGCGATGGACACAAGCCAGAGCTCCCGACTCTGACGTTTTCGCTGATGTCATTCCCCTTGATCCTCAATTTGGAAGTGGATAAAAATGTTTTCTATGTTTTCTTCTTTAAGAAATTAAATCAAGAATGCTTTCTAGACATGATCCTCTAAAGATTTTCAGTCAGTGGTCATCAAGAGAAGAAAAGCACAGAATCTCATCCCCACCGAAGAGTGACATTCAGTCAGGCAACAGAATTCTCCCCAGAATCAGAGCTTCATCTTTAACATGCGATCAAAGGTTTTCACAGGTGCTGCCTCACTCTGCAGTCAGCCCTACCATATGGGATTGGCTCTGAGAATCTCACATCAGATGACTGACAAACATGCCATAGGACCCTGATCTGCTACCACATCCTGCCTCGCTTAATGATCTCCTGCAGGGACATTGGAATATTCCAGGATATTTCCTGGAGCCCTCTACTCTATACAGGTACACTTCCAAGTAGAAACAGAAGCTTTGATTTTCACTGGGACCCCTGCTCTGTCCAACCAACCTCTCTAGAAATATGATGTTCTAACCTCTCCTGATTAGAACATTTCAAGGTCTCTCCCTGTGCTAATTTAGTAAAGGTAAAGGAGAAACAAGAAAGAGCAAACTATGCAGGGAGCAATATATAAGATTCCTTTCCTTAATGTATTTATCTGATATACCCAAATATTGAGAAATATAGATTCATTTCAGAATGGTCAAGAAAAGAGGAGGAGGAACCTCTATGCCAACAGTATATATAAAACGGAATCAATATTGCATAAGCTCCAGCCTAAGTTTAGCTACGAGGTACTAACTCTTCTCATAAAGAAGAAAGAGTTCTCCATCACTTGAAGCACACTGAGGCCTCAGACAGCTGGACACTGAGGGTGTAGTCTCCTCACGCGAATTCTGTACCTGCGTCACAGAGCAATGAAACAGTCCCAAAGAATTATTAAGGATGAGGTGGGGAATCGAAAGAAGAAAGATGAATCCATACTCTCCCCTAGCATCTGTTCTGCTGGATATTACCACCACCGTAGCCCAATATGACCTTCCCACTTTTCTCTGGGCCTCCCTACTTTCCACCTCCATCCTCTCAGTATATCTTACCTACACTTGGAAACGACTCTAGTTTTTCCACTGGTCTTTATCAACAAGTAATCCAAATAGCAACTGTGTATATAACTCCTTAGAGACCTCAGGTCTGACTCATTAATACATGACCTTCCAAGTCCAAAGTTTTCCTAATTCCCTTTATTTTTTTTCTAATTTCCATGTACTTACACTCTCAGGACTTCCACTGTTCTCGGGTTCGTGTTCCCTGCAAAATCTGTCAACCTAGACATAGACTTAAGTACCACCCTTTAATTATCTCCTAGGTTATCCAGTTTTTAAAAAAGCCTCAGCAAGCCTTATGGACTTTATTAAAGACTCTTTAAGATAACCCACGGGGGATAGCAGTACACCCACACATATCTATTTAATACACCCTCAGAGTAATGAAGACTCTCAGCTCTTCTCCTTCAACGTATGCAGTGTCTCGCCCATCTGATTACTGTCTGCTGTATCCCAGGTCCACTCCCTTCCCTCGTATTACATTCTTTCCCAATTTTGTATGTTGGTAAAATCAAATAACATAAAATATAACATGTTAATTATTATAAAGTGCAGCGTTCAGTAATATTAAATACATTCATATTATCGGGCGATCAACATCGCCATTTATCTTTCTAATTCTTTTCTACGTTTTAAAACTGTAACTCTATATCTTTTAAACCTAACTTTCCTTTTTGTTCCATAAACACATGAAAAGCATCATTACCCTCCCAGATCTATGGTTTTGACTACACTAAGTACCCCATATAATTGAAATAAGTAGTTGTATTGTTATGACTCACTAAAAGTCACAAAAGTGGCATTTTTGGAAGCTAAATGTCCTCAAGATTCATCCATGTTGTAGCACATTCCTAGATCTTTTCCTTCTTCACACTGAATAATATTGTATTCTATGAGTATACCACACTTTGCTTATCCAGGAACCAGTGAATGAACACGTAGGTTGCTCTCATATTTTAGTTACTCTGATTATTACTGCTCTAAACACTAGAGTACAAATATTTAAGACCCTGATTTCAGTTCCTTTGGGTATACCTCAGAGTAAGATTCCTGGATCATGGAGTAATTCTATTTTTCAATATCTGAAAAACTGCCATACTCTTTTGCAAAGCAGCTGTATCATTCTACATTCCCTCTGACACATCACAATGCTTCCTACTCCCTCACTTCCTCACCAATACTTGTTTTCTGCTTGTGTATGTGTGTGTGTGTGCTTGTGTGTGTATGCATGCACACAAATATATAAACACGCATTTAGTGATATGGAGCATCTATTCAAGTGCTTAGTCGTTTGTACATCTTTTTGAAGAACCATCTATTCAAGTCTTTTATCCATTTTTGAATCAGGGTGTTTGCTTTTTGTTGAGTTGTAGAAGTTCTTGGTATATTCTGAAGAGAAATCTCTTGTCAGATAGATGGCTTTCAAATATTTTCTCCCATCTGTGGGTTGCCATTTTATTCTGTTTACATTTCTTTCATACACATTATTTTTTAATTATGTACTGCAAATTGTTTATTTTTTGTTAGCTGTACATTTGTTGTTCCTTCATTTCATACTGAGGAAGACACTGCCAAATCCAATGTCATGAAGCTCTTGTCTTGTGTCTTCTTCTAAGACTGTTTAGTTTATTAGGTCTTATATTTAGTTTCTTGATACGTTTTCATTATTTTTTGCATATGATGTTAGGTAAGGGGTCCATCTTCCTTATTTTGCACGTTGACAACAAGACTTCTCAGCACCATTTGTTGAAAATACTATCCTTTTTACTTTGAAAAGTCTGGCAACTTGTCAAAAATCATTTGGCCATATATCAGGGTTTATTTCTAGGTGTTCTATTCTATTCTGTTGGTCTTGAATAGAGGAGAAAATAGTATAACCTATCCAGGTTGATGAAGAACATAAAGAAAGACCAGGACTGAGAATTAGGAGGGCAATATAAAACAGCAGGAAGTAAAAGACAGTGTGAGAGAAGATCTTGTATTTGCGAGTTCATGGAAATATGATCATGCTAAAACCAGTAAACACCTCACTTTGAACAATACGGTAAATGTGCTGGCAAGAAACATAACACTTACCCATCTCTGGGAAATATAGTATGGGTATAAAGATAAACTACACACAGATATATGAAAAAGGGAAGGGTTTTCATGGTGTGAGAATATTGTGGGACCTGAAATACAATTTACTTCTGTTCTAGCATTGTCTCTAAAATTTAGCAAAGTGTATATACAAGCAATTCCAATTCTGGTAATGTGTGTTTGACAGGTTTATATATGAACTTCAGCAGACCAGTAAATGTACATTCATAGTAGGACCATTCCCTAAACCAAAAAAACAAAACACAAAAACTGGAAAGACTAGAGTTCACGTTGTCAACACACATACAGATGCAGTGATGGTTTACGGTCCAAAAGCAGAAGGTGAGCATGGGTACAAGAGGTTAATCCCCAGGCTGGGCTGGGGTGCAGAGTTTGAGGGTAACACAGGTAGAAAAGGCTTTTGTCCTATCCTTGAGTTTTGAGGTATGGAAATTCACAGGTCACTACCTTCATTTCAAACTGAATGAATGCACTATTCAATTTTTTAAAACAGGCGAAGTAAACATGAGTGATAATAAATTTCAAACTGTCACGAATCAAACAAGATACTAAGAAAAATTAAATAATATGATTTAAGAATGAAGTGGAGAGACTGTCCAAGATGGTAGCATTCAGAAACTCAGAGCTGGATGCCTCTCAGACGCACACCAAAGTCACAATTGTTTACAGAGCAGCAACTGAAGAAAAGAGCGGGACTCACCATGAAAGATGTTTTACAGCTAAAGACATAAGAGGCCCCTCGGCAAGGCAGGAAGGACGGGGCAACATCTCAATAGCATCAAGACCCACACCACCTGGGGGTGGCCCACACATGGGAGAATAATTACAATTTCTGAGGGGCTCCCAGAGAGCAAGGGGTATGAACCCAACATCAGGCTCCCAAGCCCAGGGATCCTGTGCTGGGAAGAAGAGTTCCTAGAAAGTTGGGCTTTGAACACCAGTAGTGCTTATTTTCCAGAGAGCCAGAGGGTTGTGGGAAATAGAGATTCCACTCTTAGAAGATGCTCACAAAATCCCACGTGATCCGAGAATCAGAACAGAAGCAGTCATTTGCAAGGATCCTGCGTTACACCTACCCCCTGATCTTAGAGAGTCTCCCAGAGACGCAAGAGGCATTTACAGCACAGCCTCAGGGACATGGACACTGGCAGCAGCCATCTGGGGGAGCTCATTCTACCTCGCGGCCACTGGCACCAGCAAGCAAAATTTCAGAATCCTCCCTCTATCTATTTAGCCTCAGGACCTAGCCTTACCCATTTCCACCACACTATACACACAAGCACTAGGGGGCTGCAGGCCAAGCAACTAACTGAGCAGGCGCATAGCCACATCCACCAGCGAACACGATGCCTTCAGACCCTCAGTGCACAGCTGCCCCTGGACATGGGCCCAGCCACCAAAAGCCCAAGGACCAGCCTCCAGACCTCAGTGGACAGGCGCCAGCCCCAGAGTCCCTGACCCCTCTGACCAGTGAGCCTCCTCTGGCCTTGGAATCAGCCTCACTGTCGGCAGGTGATTACTGCCCAGGGACTGGATGGAGCTTTGACCTACACAACCGCAAACCTGCTCCAGCAGTGGGATCGGCCTCGTACACCAACAGGTACACACCGGCCCCAGGAATACCACAGCCCAGCAGCCTGTGTGACCAGAACACTCCCTTGCAGGCCAGAAGCAACCACGGGCTCAGCTGGGTCCTGACCCTGCCCGTCAGAATGCCAACACAAGACTAGGGACAGCCCAGACCCTGCAGAGAGCTGTGTCAGGGACAGTGATCCAACACCAACTCTGCGACTCCTGGGGCCTGCAGCCAGAACTCGGGACCTGGGTCTTCCTCCCAGTCGCCAGCATAGCCCCAGGACCAGGGACTGGGCACTAGCCCTGATACCACCTGCACTGCAATTCTACCCAGAAGTGAACCAGCACTAGATTTGGTGTCTCCCAGAGTTTTTCAGCGAGCTGCCTCACGATTTAGCCTCAGCAAGTAGCACAGACAGCCTCCACACAAGGCAGGGTCTGGCAAACAAGCACTCTGGGGGCAGCCAAGCCTACCAGACCATCCACAGTAGTCAGCCCACCACAACAGAAGAGCCCAAGCAGCCCACATAGGGGGTACACCTAGAACATATAGTTCTAGTGACCAGGGGACAGTGGGTTGCTGGGACACATAAGACCTCTCCTACAAAAAGCCACTTCTCCAAGGTCAGGAAACGAAATGAACTTACTACATACAGAGCAATAAAAACAGCAAGTTAAGAAAAATGAGGTGATACAGAAACACGATCCAAATGAAGGAACAAGATAAGAACTCAGAAGAAGATCTAAGTGAAGTGGAGAGAGCCAATCTCCTCAACAAAGAGTTCAAGGTAATGACTGTAAAGATGATCAAAAAACTCAGAAGAATGGACATCCAGAGCAAGAAGTTAGAATGTTTTTAGAAAGAGTTAGACCATTAAAGAACAACAAAACAGAGATTAGGAATACAGTAACTGAAATGAAAAATACACTAAAAGGAAACTACTGTAGACTAAATGATACAGAGGAATGCATCCGAAAACGGAAGGACAGAGCACGGGCGGTCACTGAGGATGAACGGGAAAACAATAGATTAAAATGCAATGAGGAAAGTTGAACAGACGTGTGACACAACATCAAGTGTACTAATATTTGCATCATACTGGTCCCAGAAGCAAAAAGGTACGAGAAAGCAATGTAGAACATACCTGAAGACATAAGAGCTGAAAAGTTCCATAACCTGGGAAAGAAAACAGACATCCAAGTCCAGTAAACACAGTAAGGCCCAAACAGGATCAAGCCAAGGAGGACCACACCAAGACTCATTGTCATTAATCTGGCAACAAAATAAAGAGAAAAAGACACTAGTAAAAGGAGCAAAGGAAAAGCAACAAGTTACAAACATGGGAACTTGCATCAAGTTATCAGCTGACTTTTCAGGATAACCTCTGCATGCCAGAAGGGAGTGGCATGGTATATTTAAAGTCGTGAAAGGGAAAAGCCTATAACCAAAAATACTCTACCCAGCAAGGCTCTCCTTCAGATTTGGTGGTGAGATCTCAAGTTTTACAGAGAAACAAAACTAAAAGAGCTCAGCATCGTCAAACCAGCGGGATGAGAAATCTGAAAGGGGCTTTTCTAAGTGAAAAAGAAAAGGCCACGACTGAAACATAAAAATTAGGAAAGGAAACTTACTAAAGGAAAAACCTCATTGGATAAGGCAAATATTCAACACAGGTAGTAAATCAACCATGAACACAGCTAATAGGAAGGATGAAAGAAAATACTAATAAAATCATCTATATTCACAATAAGAAGGTAAGGGACACACAAGACAAGTAGATGTAAAATATAAGGTCCAATTCAGTAACTGTGGTGGAGCAGAGTAACAGTGCAGGGTTGTTAGTGTCCACGTGAAATTAAGAGCTCAGCAACTTCAATAATCACACACACGCGCACGCACACACACACACACACACACACACACACATTTAAAAAAACTGAAAGAAATCCAAACATAACATTAAAGATAGTCCTCACATCACAGATGAAGAGAATAAAAGGAGAAGAAAGGAACACTGAAAAAATTAAAGAGGGATTCTAAAAATACCCAAGACAGATGAAAATGAACACACAATGATCCAAAATCTATGGGACACAGCCAACGCAGTTCACAGGGAGAAGTTATAGTGATACAAGCTTATTGTTAGGAAACAAGAAAAACATCAAATAAACAACCTAACATTACACCTGAAGGAATTAGAAAAAGAAGAAGAAAACAAAACTCAAAGCTGTCAGAAAGAAAAAAATTAAGAAAACAATACCATATGCAATCACACCAAAAAGAATAAGATACCTAGGAACAAACACACCTAAGCAGTAAAAGACATGTACTCAGAAATCTATCAGCCGTTGGTGAAAGAAGTTGAAGGCAACAGAAAAAGATGGGGAGAATATAGCATGTGTGTGGATGGCAGAATTAATACTGTGAAAATAAACTTACTACCAAAGACAACCTACAGATTTAATGCAATCCCTATCAGAATACCAAAGCATTTTCACAGAACTTGAAAAAGTAATTTGAAAATTTGTATAGAAACACAAAGACCCCAAATAGCCAAACAATCTTGAGAAAGAACAGAGCTGGAGGCATCACACACCTTGACTTCAGATTAGACTGCAAAGCGACAGTAATCAAAGAGAATCGTACCGGAGCAAAAACAGACACAAAGATCACCGGAATAGAATAGATATCCCAGAAATAAGCCCACACACTTCTATTTAATTGATTTATGATGAAGCAGGAAATATGGAGAAAACACGTCTTTTCAATAAGGGGTACTGGGAAAACTGGTCAGCTACATGGAAAAGAATAAAATTAGATTATTTTAGCACACCATATATAAAATAAATGCAAAACTGAATAAAGACCTAAACGTAGGACCAGAAACCATAAAACCCCTAGAGGAAAATATAGAACATTCTTGAACATAAATGATAGCAACAGTTTTAGGTTCAGTCTACTAAGGCAAATGAAACAAAAGCAAAAATAAACAAGTGGGACTTCACTAAACTTAAAAGATTTTGAATAGCAAAGGAAACCAAAGACAAAATGAAAAGACAAGCTGCTGAAGTAGTGACAATATTTGCACATGATAAGACGTGAACATCAAAAAGATGACCAAGCAAGAGTTCATATCTAAACTACAGAAATGGCACATACAACTCAATATCAAAAAAATACCCAAAATCTTTTTTAAAAAATGAGAAGACCTAAATAGACATTTTTCCAAGGAAAAAATACAGATAGACAGACAGAACTCACAAAGATGCTAAACATAGCTAATTGGCAGTAAAATGCAAATCAAAACTGAGATATATCACCTCAGTCTTGTCAGAATGGCTGTCATCAAAAAGATCACAAATAACAAAGGTTAGTGAGGATGTGGAGAAAGGGAAACACATGTACACTCTTGATGTGGAGGTGAAGTAGTGCAGCTACTGTGGAAAGCAGAATGGAGGTTCCACAAAAAACTAAAAAGAGAACTACCATAATATCCAACAATTTCACTCTTGGGTATATCAGAAGAAAACAAAAACACTATTTCAAAAAAATAACTGCACATCAATATTCGTAACAGTGTTGTTTGCCATAGCCAAGAGACAGAGTCAAACTCAGTGTTCATCACTAGGTTAGGGGATAAAACAGATTTTTTATGATGACTTCAGTCAAACTAAGTGTTCATCACTAGGTTAGGGGATAAAACAGATTTTTTATGATGACTTCAGCAAAAAATGAAATTTTGCCATTTGCAAGAACATGGATGGATTTGGAGGCTATTATGCTTAGTAAAATAGGCCACAGAGAAAACAAGCATGGCATCTAAAAAATTGAATACAACAACAAGAACAAGAAAAAACAGCCTCACAGGTTAAAGAACAGACTAGTGGTTACCAGCAGGGAGAGATAGGGTGGAGGAGCAAAAGAGTGGTAGCAGATTTGGAGGTATAATCACTAGGTATATAATCAATCATCTACAGTGATGTACTGTATAGCATGGGGAATATAGCCACTCTTTTATAGTAAGTATAAGTGGAGAAGAACCTAAACTTTTATGAATCGCTATGTTGTACCTCTGAAACTAATATAATAATGTATATTAACTATAGATCAATAAAATATAAAGTAAGGAACAATAAAAGGGAGACAGATTATTAGATAGAAATCAATTAAATAAACACAAGTTTTGAAAATCAAGGAATTAAAAAACAACATGTAAGACACAACATTGGCATTTGAAGTGTATAATCTATTTATTTAAAAGAAATCATGGGCTTCCCTGGTGGCGCAGTGGTTGAGCATCCACCTGCTCATGCAGAGGACATGGGTTCGTATCCCGGTCCGGGAGGATCCCACGTGCTGCGGAGCGGCTGGGCCCATGAGCCATGGCCGCTGAACCTGCGCGTCTGGAGCCTGTGCTCCGCAACGGGAGAGGCCACAATGGTGAGAGGCCCATGTACCGCAAAAAAATAATAATAAATAAATAAAAATAAATAAAAAATAAAAGAAAGAAAAGAAATCATTTAAGTGGTGAAAAATGGTACCCATTCTCACAATTTTGTATATCTAGGGTAAATTATTATCTACAAAAATATTTTACAAATATTCACTCTAAAAGAAAGAGAAAATTTGGATTAACCCATTTTAGTATACAAATTTAATATCAAAGTCTCCATGTCAAATTGATTTGAATAAGTTCTGTTAGCCACTTCTAGTTTCTTTGTGATGTAAAATCTTTTAAAGCATAAAATCAGCCTTTCTGCATTATTCCATTAGACATACATAGAAGTGAAAAGAAACAAGAAGACAGAACAATCAACCAGGAAGGTGAATTTACTGAGAAACAGCCATTCGTTCTCCCTCCTCCTTTTCTTTTCCTCCTTTTCCAGGTCTCTTTCGGTTCCAATCAAGAGAAGTCTTGAGAGTTCTGAGAATATTTCTTTGAGGGCTTCAAATCACCATACCTACAACTTCTGCCACAACTACACACACACGGGAACAAAAATAAACCTCTGCTATCTACTCATGTAGGAGGGATTCATGCAAAATAAACTCCTACAAGGAGACCAACGGGTGAGTTTTCTACCTGTTCTTTATAATGTCCTTCCATTAGAGTAAATCCCACACATGATGAGGCAGAAGCAGTTATGTGAGCTTTTCCTTGAAGTCAAAACTCTTACATTCATTTCAAGTACCTGGTGATCATAGGGTACAGCCAGGGAAAGTGCCATCCCCCTTGCGGGGGGGTGGCGGTGAATAGGCTCCCACAACCGTGCACTTCCTGATGTACACATTCTGGAGAAACAAAGGGCGGTCACACCGCAGTCAGCCTGTCAGGCTGTCGGGCCACTGCCAACCCGAGCAGCCTGGAAGTGCCCCATCAGTTGCTGAAAGCGAAACTTTGTCCCCCCTGTGAAGCCAGGCAATTTTGGCCAGAGGGTCAGAGGAGACTATTAATCAACTCCTCCTCTCTGCTCAGCTCCTTGGGGTTACAGCAACCCCATCTCCAAGCCCAAATCTGCCCCTGGAGTGCCGAACTGGAAGTGGCAGGTGGGCTGTGCCGGTGCTTCAGCGCCCTCTGGAGGTTGTCTGCTCTAATGGCAACTCTCAGCCCTTCCTCCTCCCCCTTCCCTAGTCCTGGGGGCTGCCTTGGCCTCCTGCAGCTGCTGGCCTGATTTCATTCTTCTTTTTTCTCCAATTACAATTGAAGTGTCCTACAGAGGTATGGAATCTCTTGAAGAAGGAAGATCTTTTAGTCAATACACCTTAACAGTGAGAAGTTGATTTCAAGAATGAACCTGAAATACTATATTTTTCTCCTGATGATTCCAAGGAGAGACAGCTCAAGTTTTCTAAATCATAAGAAAAACCAAGGTAAATATGATCTTCTGAGCCAGAGATGAAAAAACAGTTTTTAGCACCCTCTCCTCATGTCATATGACTGGGATTTAAATCAATCAACTGCCACTGGTTTTTAAATCACATGACCCAACTTTAAATCAATCAGCTGCTTCCCTGTAACTCAGGTGACTTGGCTTTGAACAGTAAGAAATGAAGAGGTATAAAAATGTTCTGAACAATAAATGGAAAAGCAACATTTTAGAAAGTGTTTTTTTTTCTTTTCGAATGGACCATTCATTGGATACGGAATAAAGGATTCTCTTGTGGATTTCTTGAACTGTAAGCATATACAATGTCTCCGTTGGCGTGATTGACTTAGTTTTGGGGGTTTTGTTGTTGTTGTTGTTAACATCCTTATTGGAGTACAATTGCTTTACCATGTTGTGTTAGCTTCTGCTGTATAACAAAGTGAATCAGCTATTCGTATACATATATCGCCATATCCCCGCCCTCTTGTGTCTCCCTCCCACCCTCCCTATCCCACCCCTCTAGGTGGTCACAAAGCACCGAGCTGATCCCCCTGTGCTATAGGCAGCTGCTTTCCACTAGCTATCCACTTCACCTTTGCTAGTGTATATATGTCCATGCCACTCTCTCACTTCATTCCAGCTTACCCTTCCCCCTCCCTGTGTCCTCAAGTCCGTTCTCTACGTCTTTATTCCTCTGCAGCGACTCCTGCTAAGGATGGATACTTCCTTTTATGCTCAGGAATATGCCCTAGTTTAAATATGATTTGAGTTTGATCCTGTGAACCATCAGAACTTCCCACGGGAGATAAATGAGGAGATTCGGGCCTTTATTAGTACGCACGGTGAACACGGGTGTCCTGGCTGTACTTGCCAACCCTCCTCATTTACCCACCTATTTTTATCCACCTTTCTCCCTGTGAGTACCTTTGACCAACCCTGAGCTCAGGCTCCTGACCTATGACAGTGACTTTGTCGTCAGTCTTTCTTTAAAAATGGACAGGTAACAAAATGAATGTAACCTAGAAGCAGCAGCTCAGTAAGGGAAATAAAATCACCAGTAATTATCTAATCACAGCCACAGCCATCCAGGGCTCAGGTCCCATAAGAATGGGACCTTCCTCAATTTGAAGGGCATCCAATCAAATAAGTAAAGGTGTTGCTCACCTCTGCCACTTGGAGGGATTGCTAGGCAGTCTACCCAGTGTATACTAACTGCAAAACACTGTCATGGTTTTGAAATACCTATTTTCCAGGAAAGATTTTTGGGGTGCATGGGGAAGGTTTCTTTTTGACATCAAGCAAAAAATAAATCATCAAGCTCTTTAAGCACAGGGGTTTTTAAGAGGGCAGTAGAAGGAGGGAATGGGCAGAAAAGACGATCTTCTCTGAAGTGAAGGTCGTTTTTCCAAAAGAGTAGGATTTAGTCTCAGTTTAAGGAGAACACTTTTAAGTAGCTGGGGCAGCTCCAAACTGCAGTTTGGGGAATGAGTGCTTCAAAATAACAGGGCTGTAAAAGTCCTGGCAAGGCAGCAAGAGGATGAAGAGTTGGTTTTGCATAGTTTTGAACATAGGAGTAAAGAAGCAGAGGCATCTCTGACTAAAGGGCCCTGAGATCCTATGGCATCAGTGGGTCAGTTGCAGGGGGTGTAGGGGCGATATTTCTCTCTCAACGTCTCCCAGAGCAGCCACCCCTCTCTACCCCACCCCGCTACTCCTTTCACCCTTCCTGCCTCCACTGTTGGGTCCCCAGGGACAGCACTTCTTAAGCTGGAGCGCTCAGGCACCATCTCTGCAGTCTGGATTCTTCCTGGAGCCTGGCACGTTCTGGGACAGGAAGGCAGGTCTGCAAGGGCGCTGGGTTGCAGCCGGACCTGGAGGCCTGGAGGGGAACTGGAGTCATGAAGCCCACCCACGTCCTTGAAGCCGGGGAAGGAACGCATCTTCCTAACAGTACTTCTCAGGTCTCAGCGGGTTCCCCACCCGACGGTGATCCATACTCACTTGAGGCAGCAAGGACTGCCTCTAACTGGCCCCCTCCATTCCGCCTTAAGGGTCCTCGCACATGTGTGAGAGCACAGGCCCCGGATCTATGCACTCGACTGAGGCCAGTGCTGCCGGGGTCCCTCCAGTCCCATCCCCCGGCCCCTCCCTCTGGGACTGTATCTAATAGAAGAGAGAGCACAGAGGAAATGGCTGAATCAAGGGACCCGGGAGCCTGGGTATGAGTTTGAAGACCGAGAATCTAAAGCGCAATTACATATTATTGGAAACTCTTGTGGAGTGTGTAGGGGGAGGTTAGGAGATTGAGAGGCTGAGTCGACCTGGTGAGTCCAGCCCCAGGACACCACAAAGCCCCTCCCCCCTTTCCCTGCCATCAGACAAGGGGTGCCGCAACTCCAGCCGGGACTCTGCACTTCCCCCTCCCTGATTCTCCTCCAGAAGAGCAGGTGGCCCCCCTCTGAGGGCAAGGGAAGACAACGGACCAAGTCCCCCTGCACTAAGGCGCTACTGGAGCTCTTCCTGAACAGCAGTGCTGGCTTGGAGCGAACCCGTGCACTGCCAAAATTGGTCTCGTCCTGCAGCTGAGGGACGCAGACTTTAAGTCAGCTGCCCTGGCTTTAAAACAATCAACCCCCCCCCCTTTAAGTCAGGTGACCCGACTTTAAATCACTGTGTGCCCCTCAAGCCTGCAACTTCCAAAGTTGGGAACTTCACTTTGATCCCACACATGGTATGAGGGTGTACTTCATGTACCAGAAGGGTCTAGGTACTCTGGGGTACAGCAAGCAGTGCAGGACGCAGCAGCTCCCAGGCAAAGCTGGTGATGCACAGGGAGAGCAGGCACAGCCAGGCATGCAGAGGTTCCAGGACGGGAGCTGGGGCACAGCCAGCCGCGAGGCTGTGAAAGCAGAGGATCTGAGCCTTCTTGACAAAGGCAAACCCAGAGGATGGATGAGAAACAAAGACCAGATGAAACATGGATTTGAAAATCACATGCTGCTCTTGAAATTGGGGTGGGGGCACCCCAGATTTGAATCCTCTTACTCAACAGTTGCTAGTGTTTTGGCATTTGTCCAATTCCTTATAAAATTTACTGATAATATCTAACCCATAGAATACTGCATTTGTAGTGGTATTGCGTGCTAATGTCTCTATAGTGGAATAATCTTTTCTACGAGAAAAATGTACACTATCCGAATTAAATTAAAACCCCTCTTTATAAAGTACTGTATCTGACTTCCCTGGTGGCGCAGTGGTTAATAATCTGCATGCTAAGGCAGGGGACATGGGTTCGAGCCCTGGTCAGGGAAGATCTCACATGCCGCGGAGTAGCTAAGCCCATGTGCCACAACTACTGAGCCTTCAGGCCACAACTACTGAAGCCCGCACGCCTAGAGCCGATGCTCCACCACAAGCACAGCAAGAGAAGCCACTGCAATGAGAAGCCCACGCACTGCAACAAAAAGTAACCCCTGCTTGCTGCAACTAGAGAAAGCCCATGCATAGCAAAGAAGACCCAACGCAGCCAAAAATAAATAAATAAATAAATAAATATTTTTTTAAAGTACTATATCCTTCTGTACAACTTCTCTGGGAAGAACAGAGAGATGGCGTGGGAGAGTGAGAAAGACCAACATTTAGTGCACATGTCTCATGCAGGTGCTCTGCTGGCTCAGATAGTTTTATCCCCACTTTTACAAAGGAGGAAATAATCTCAGAGAGGTTTGGTAATTTTCCCGAAGCCAAACAGCTATTGAGTGGCAGAACCAGGATCTGAACCAAGTCTGTTACCTTAAAGCCTAAGTCCTCATCACAACAAAACTCAATTCATATTGACATTTATCGAATTACATTGCAACCTGGGGAGTTCTTGGCACAATCCTGAATAAGAGTGAGAAAGAAAGAAATAGCATTGTTCATACAGTCAATCAAAAATTTTGGAGCAGCTACTAGATGCGTGGCCCTTTTCGGGGTTCAGCAGTGATCAAGACAGGAAGAGTCCTGCTTACACAAACCATGTAGTGGGGAGGAAAGACGGGTGCAACTTGGCTGAGGGATTCAACTTGCTGGGCCTCTGTTTTCTCATCTGGAAAACGGGATGGGTGTTCCTCATTTCCTGGGATTGTCCAGCCCTCACATTCTCTGATTCCATAAGAATCATTTGTTTTCCTGTTTCTTTAAAATTCATTCAGGCAATGAGCTGTGATGAATGTTGTCAGCTGCTCCTCAAATCACTCTATTCCCACCCTCTTCCTGTGATCAGGTCTTTCTCCCAACATGACTCACAATCAATCAAGTCACAGAACCTAAGGGGCACCCAGCAGGAAAATTCCAGACCTTGTTTCTCAGGAGCTCTGAGGTCTACCTGCGAGGTAAACTTAACACACCTGGCACAAGGCGGCCATCCCGGGTTTCACATCAACATGATCTCAGGCACAAACCTCCTGGCTTTTCCATTGTGTCTTTAAGTTACTTGTTGAAACAACTGCACAACTATGACAAAGATATAAAATCAGGCATCTTCTGCCCCAGTGCCTGCTCATAAATGATTTTCTGCCACTTTAATGATAAAGATAGAACATTTCAACATTCTGCTGCCCTTATTATTTGTCATTTTTCTTGATATTTCTATTGAATACTCTTTCAATATTTTAACAATGGAACATTTATTTACCTTGTTCCAGACCCAGCCTGTAGTGGTAAAGGTTTTGTTGTTATATTTCTATTATGTTTCCTTTAAAAATCATTATGCTATTTAACTGGATTAAGTCAATTCTACAGGCATTTATCTTATGATATTGATGAAATTAATACATAGAGGGCAGTAGTACAAGTTGATTGTACTCCAGAGCCTCTCTCTATTAGCACAGTTAAGTAAGTATAACTATTATCTATATGTAAACCAAAGTACATGCCAAGTGAGACTCTCCGACGCTTCTTCACTGTCTGCCCCTCAAGCCTGTGAGAAATGGAATATTTCTTGCCACCTCAGTAAACAAAAGATGCCACAGTCATCCTCTCCAATGTGAGCGGGCAGGCCCTGAGGAACTCAGGATATGCAAATACAGGATGCAGGCCCCAGAGAGCTGAGGTGCATATCAAAGGAAGGAATTCGTGAGCCTGACTCCAGCATCTTCGCATACAAAGGAAAGCCCTGCATTGCTCACCTTGGGAGAGCAGGTTCTCCTTAGCTGACAATCACCTTTTCCCGTCCCCCATCACCTGCGCCAGCCCCCCGCCCTGTCCCCTCCCGCCCCCCGGGTGCTTTAGCTCAGGGAGGATGGGGCGCACAGGGCCTTGGCTGAACAAGAGGCCTGGAAGCCTCGGGAGGAACTTTCGGCCGCTATCCCCGCCGTCGGGAGGAGGGTCGCTGACGCTGCGGCCGGACCCTGCGCCTCCCTCGCCCCGTGTCCCCTCAGGACGTTCAGCCGCCCTCTCCCCACGTCCCCTGGGCCCCGCGAGCCAGGCCGAGGGCAGGGCCGGGAGGAGGCGCCGAAGTTCCCCGGGACCAGACCCCAGGCCGCTCGTTCTGCACAGCAGCGGCGGGTGGCCGCGAAACCCTTCCCCTCAGAAGCTGCTCTTGCGCGGCCGCCCGGGCACCAGACCCACTTACCCGGCCCGCCGTCCCCACGACTGTCGCGGCTTCGGCCGCCGGGGCCCCTCCGCAGCCGGCAGCGTCAGTGAGGCCGCCCTCCCCTTGGGCTCCGGGGCAGCTCCGTGACGGCGGAGGGAAGAGACCCCGAGCCGGGAGCTCCAGCTCTGAGGAAACGCGGGCTCCGTTCTGGGCGCTGCGGGTGGGGCCGCTCTGCCTGAGGCCTCCTGGGAGGGAGCGGGGCGCCGGGGGAGGAGCCGCCAGGAGCTCAGGGCCCCGTCGGGGGGCCTGGAGGGGCGGCCTGGCCTGAGGGCCCCGCCCACTGTGGCCACAGCGCAGGCCTTTTTCCTGCAATCCTACACAAAAAGTCAGAAAGATACACACGGTCTACAGTGAATGTTCACAAATGGTGGTTGCTGCTGTGCTTACTATCCTATTAAACGTGGGAAATCCATAACACACTTGAAGTTAGAAGTTAACTATGAATGTTTACCTTTCCTTATTATGTCTCTGCTATTCACAATTGTCGTTAATGAATCAGAGACTGTGGCATCACTAGTTAAAACTGAGCTCGTTAAAAAAATAGAACTCAGGCCCACCGGCCCTACTGTATCAGAATCTGCAATTTTACACTCTCTCCAGTGTATTTGTGGACCCATGAATAGTTGAAAGGTACATTTCTACCTCGACATGTCTTTTCTGTCTGAGAAATACGCACATTTTATCCAGTTTGATATAAATAAAACACTCAAAAATGCATATGTCCGTGTTGAAACCACCATTTTATCATTTTTTTCCAGATAACTATAGTCTCTTTACTGGTTTTATGGATCACATGACATACTCTTTTTTGTAGTTAGAAATAGAGAAAGTTACTTTGTGAAAAAAAAATATATGTATATATATATATATATATATATATATATATATATATATATATATATATATTAGTGGATGATTGAAGACACTCTTCTAAATTAAAACCAGTTCTCTTAATTTGCTCTTTTCTTCTTGCGTCACATTATGAACTCTTCCCGTGGCCACATGTCATGTGTACTTTTAATTTCAGGGACTGCTGACATCCCAGGATGTGCCCATAGATTTCTCTCAAGAGGACTGGGAATGCCTGGACCGAGATCAATGGGAATTGTACAGGGATCTGATGTGATAAAAGTATAGGATCATGCACTCCTTGAGTGAGGACACCTTCCTTCCAGAATTCCTTATCCACCCACAGGATTTAGAGTCCTTCATTTGTAGAATGTCTCCTGGAATGTTCTGCTTCCTACAATAGGGTTTCAGATTGCAACGATTCAGGAAATATTGGGAGTTTGTGGGTATAATTTATGTTATTCTTTGCAAACTGCAGCCTCCTTTATAATATACTTTGTAACTGCTTGGGATGTGTCTATATGAACAGTGTACTATATGCTTCTGTTATAGTCCTTACAATATTTTATTCTCTTATTATCTGTAACAATCTTCCATGGATTCTTTGGGCTTAAGGTGTATTAAAAGGGAGACGGCGATTCTGGGACTTCCCTGGTGATGCAGTGGTTAAGACTGCGCCTGCCAATTCAGGGGACACGGGTTCGATCCCTAGTCTGGGAAGATCCCACGTGCAACGGAGCAACTAACCCAGTGGGCCACAACTACTGAGCCTGCGTGCCACAACTACTGAAGCTGGTGCACCTTGAGCCCGTGTGCCATTCATTTTTAGAGAATAAAATCACCTCTGAGTGATTACAATTTAGACCAGCTAGTCAAAATTCTTTATCACCTGTTCTTCTCAAACACTGATCAATGGAACAAGTTTTACTAGGGATAAGAGTGTAATTGTATTCTAGAGTTCATATCGGCAATATGGTTTTTGACCTTGATGCTGGATCACGACATTTCAATGGTATAACTGCTATTAATTGTCTCTTTGTTCAATGATTAAAGTCTCACATGATCTGAGTTCAGACTGGAGCCATCCTGCTTGGTTTCTGTCTATTGCAGATTTCTTCCAGTATGAAAGGACAAGAGCAATACGGCTTACTTTACACAATGTCTTCAAACTAAATGATGACATAATCTACATTCAATTAATTTATACATACCCTACTGTAGAGCAGGGTTTGTTACGGTGGCAGAGCCCGGTAATTATGTAAAACTGAAACTTTTATCTGCACTGGTTCAAGTCCTCTTCCTAAGAATATGTTTATAATCAACACTCTTTCACAAGTTACCCAATTTAATTCACCATAGCATTCCTCATATTAACTAAATGGAAAATCCTAAGCTATATACAAATCCAGAAAGGGCCAAAAATCATCTGCCCACATGGATTATTACAACCCATTGCTGAGGCATTCAAATTACTTATTAAAGACCCACTATGTCCATCAACAGCATCAATTTATATATTATTGCCCCAATGCTAGCCTTAACCCTGGCTCTCACAACATGAATTCCTCTTCCCATATCTTAGCCACTAATTAATATAAATGTAGGCATACTCTTTATATTAGCCATATCACACCTAGCCATTTATTCCATCCTCAGTTCTGGATGAGCTTCACATTCACCATACTCACTCACTGGAGCTCTAGGGACAGTAGCATAGACAATCTCATATGAAGTAATGTAGCAGTTATTCTATTCTCAGTCTTACTGATAAATGGATCATTTACACTTTCAACAGTAATTATTACACAGGAACACCTATGACTATTTTCTTCTGACCCCTACTCAGAATTTTATTATCTCCGCAGTAGCAGAAATTCAATGAAGCCTCACTTGATTCAACAGAAGTAGAATCAAAACCTGTATATGACTTCAATGTAGAAGATGTAGCAGGCCCATTCACCTCTTCCTTGCTAGACAATATGTCAATTTCCTTATAATAAACATTTCCACAACAATCCATTTGTAGGAGCATTCGACAATCCCTAGGTGCCAGAATTATATGCACCCCAAGTCATCATTAAAACACATCTAACAATCTCCTTTCTATGAGTTTGAGCATCCTACCCACAATTTTGATATGATCAACGTCTACATCTCGTATAAAAATTTTTTTCTACTAACATTAGCCCGATGTATATGAGAGTTTTCACCACCTGTCATCATACCAGGCAACCCACCACAAACTTAAGAAATATGTCTGACAAAAGAGTTACTGTGATAGAGTAAATTATAGAGGTTTCAATGCTCTTATTCCTGGAATTGAATTCTTCCTAAGAATTTTATATTCTCCATGTTACCACATTACAGCACATGCTATATACTAAGGTTCACTAGGTAAGCTTCAGGCCCATACCCCCAACATGTTGTCGTAGATCCTTCCTGTACTAATAAACTCTCATTGTTTTTACTATCATTCTACTGACCATTATCACAGGAAATATAATTGTATAAGAAGCTCACACTGGTTAATGGTATCCCCATTCTAATAAAAAACACAAACCCATAAGCTACAGAAGCATCCAACAAATATTTCCTAAAACAATCCACCACACCAATACTACTTATAATGGCTAGTATCATTAATCTAATATACTCTGGTCATGGAACACAATGAATAACAAAAATCTTTCATCCAGCAGCATCCACCCTCATGACAATCGCCCTTGTCACAAAAGTAGGACTTTCCCCATTTCACTTCTGAGTGCCTCACGTCACACAAGGCGTCCCATGAACAGCAGGCCTGATGCTATTAATATGACAAAAGTGCACCCCTGTCACTTTTATACCACATGTCACCATCCATCAACCTAAATATACTATTAATCATAGTGATATTATAAATCATAGCTGGAGGCTGAGGGAGATTTAGTCAGACTCACCTGGAAAAAATTAAACCCTCCTCATCAATTGCCCATATAGGATGAATAACAGCCGTTATAAAGTATATTCCGATTATAACAATCCTAAACATACTAATTTATATCATAACAGTACTCTCTTCTTATTATTTATGCCCAGAGCATGGACTACAAGAGTGTCATTATCACACACATGAGGTAAAACACCTCCCATCACAATCCTTTTCCTCACCATTATAGTATCATTAGGACATAGTCCATCACTATCAGGGTTTTTACCCAAATGAATACTTATCCAAGAGATAACGAAAATGACAACATCATTCTACCAACATTAATAGCCATCACAGCAGTGCTCAGCATATATTTCTACTTGCAGCTAACATACTCCACATCACTAACTGTATTCCCTTCATGAAACAACACAAAAACAAAGCACATTGAACATTCAAAGAAATAACCTTCCTATCATTACTAATCATAAAACCCAGACAATTACTCCACATAACACCCATTCCATCCGTGCTGGACTAGGAATTTAGGTTAGTTCAGACCAAGAGCTTTCATAACCCAAAACAAGTAAAATTTACTTAATTTCTAAAAATAAGGATTGAAAGACTTCATCCTACATCAATTGAATGTAAAGCAAACATTGTAGTTAAGCCAAATCTTTACGAGACTGATGAGTTTTAACCCCAGGAAACTTTAGTTAACAGGCAAATCCTCTAGTCAACTGGCTTCAATCTGCTTCTTCTTCATTTGAGAAAGAAAAAAAGAAAAAAGGCAGGAAAATCTCTGGCAGAATTGAAGCTGCTTCTCTGAAATTACAATTCAATTTGTTGATTCACCACAGGGTTTGTGAGAAAGAGGGCTCAATCTCTGTCTTCAGATTTACAGTCGAATGCTAGCTCAGTCATTTTACCTCTGTTCATACACTGTTGATTATTTTCAACAAATCACAAAGATATCGGCATCTTATAATTACTATTTGGTGCTTGAGCTGGAGTAGCAGGCAGCACCTTAAGAATATTAATCCAGGCTGAGCTATGCTAACCTGGAGCGCTACTTGGAGATGCACAAATCTGTAACGTGGTCATAACAGTCCCTGCATTTGTAATAATTTTCTTTATTGTTGTACCCCTTATATTGCAGGGTTTGAAAACTCACTTGGGCCACTAATAACTCGCACACCTGAGGTAGCATTTCCCCGAGTAAACCATGTAAATTTTTGACTACTTCCCCCATCGTTCTTACTCCTACTCATATCACCAATAGTAGAAGCTTGTTCTGGTACCAGTGGACCGTGTATTCAGCTCTAGCCTGCAACCTGGCCCACGCAGGAGCCTCTGTCGACATAACCATTTCCTCCTTACATTTATCAGGTGTCTCCTCAATTCTTGGTGCTATTGCTTTTATTACTATAGTCTTTCATACAAAACCAGCAGTCATACCCCAATACCAAACACCATTATTTGTTTAATCTTCACCAACTATAGCCATATTACTATAATTACCACTCTCAGTCCGAGCAGCCAGAATTGCCATACTCTTAAGAGATAGAAATCTCAACACTACTTTCTCTGACCCTGCAGGAGGAGGCCGAATCCTATACCAACACCTATTTTGATTCTTTGGTCACCCTGAAGTCTGTATTCATGGCCTACCAGGGTTTGTTATAAATTCACACATCATTACACACTATTTAGGACAAAAGGTGCCTTTCAGCTATTTGGGAATAGTATGAGTCATGCCCACTGGCTTTTTAGGATTTCTCTTGTGGGCCCATCATATATTTACCATAGGGAGAGCTGTCCACTCAGGAGCATACTTTGCAAAAGCTACCATAATTGCTTCTATCCCTACAGGAGTGTGCTTTCTCTGGTTGCAGTGAGCAGTAGCGACTCTACGCTGCGGTGCATTGCCTTTTCACTGAAAAGGCTTTCTTTATTGCAGAGCATGGCTTTCACGCTCTAGAGGGCAGGCTCAGTAGTTGTGGCACATGGGCTTTTTGCTCCACGGCAGGTGGAATATTCCCACACGATGGCTCGAACCCGTGTCCCCTGCATTGGCAGGCAAATTCTTAACCACTGCACCACCAGGGAAGTCCCTGGTTAGCAACTGTTCACGGAGGTAATATTATATGACCTCCAATATATTATGAGTTTTAGGCTTTAGTTTTTCTTTTTACAGTAGGAGGTTTCACAGGAATCATCTTAGTGAACTCATCCCCGGACACTATCCTCCAGGATACATACTATGTAGCAGCACACTTCCATGATCTAATGTCCATGGGAGCGGGCTTCACTATTACGGGAGGCTTCCTACACGGATTCCCACTATTCTCAGGTTACACAGTGAACTCAGCATGAGCAAAAAGTCACTTCACGCGTATATTTGTAGTAGTAAATATGACTTCCCGCAGCACTTTCTGGCCTCTCAGGAATGTCATTACTTTAGTCTCACTACTCGGAGGCACACACAACATGAAATATTGTGTCTTTTGGCTCACTCATCTCAATAGCAGCAGTAATGCTAATCATAATCTTCATACTTTGAAAAGCATTTGCATCTAAACAAGAAGGCTAAGCACTAGAAACTGATACTCCTAACCTAGAATTGTTACATAAATGCCCTCCACCATATCCTATGTTTCAAGATCCTACCTATGTAAATATAAAATAAGGAAGGTCTCAAGTCCTTTTCAACCACTTTCAAGCCAACACCATAACAATTATGTCTTTCTCAATAAATGAGAGAAAAGTAAAAAGTGATGTAGCTTTGTCAAACTTAAATCAGAGGCTAAAATCCTGTATATCACGAAGGCATATCAATTTCACCTAGGATCTCAAGATATAACATCACCGATTATGGAAGAACATTTACATTCTCATCATCACACATTAATAGTGATTTTTGAAACTAGTTCTCTATATTATTTCTCTAACATTGACAACTAAACTAACTCATATACATATAATAGATGCACAGGTAGAGAAAATGTGAACAATTTATCAGCCATTATTGTAATCTTAATTGCTCTATCATCATTGTGAATCCTTTACATGATACATGAAATCAATAACTCTTCCCAAACCATAAAATCGATGGGTCAGTAATGATACTGAAGCTACAAATACACAGATTATGAAGATTTAAATGTTGGCTCCTCTGTAATCCCCACATCAGGGCTAAAACCAGGAGAATAATGACTAATAGAAGTCAACAACCACGGAGTTAGAGAGAGTCATAGAATATTAGTTTCATCTGAAATTGTTGTACACTCCTGAGCTGTTCCTTCTCAGGCCTGAAAAGGGCTGCTATCCCAGGACGCCTAAATTAAAGAATCCTAATACCAACAGGACCAGGCCTATGTTGTAGACAAGAGAGCTCATTTTCCTGAGTTCAAAGACAGGCCAGAGGGATATGGCTGAGATGAGGGGTGAATCTGGAGCCCATGGGGATGCACTCTCCAAGCTCCAGGATAGGAATGGGCCATTATTGGTTTAATGGACCTCTGGGGTCCCAGGCCACCCACACCACGCCCTCCCGAGCAGGATCTTGGCAACATTCCCTGTCAGTGATGAGGCAACCTAGCACTTGTCACGCCCCGATGTTGTGTCCTATGTGGGCACCATGCTGTGGGGACCACACCCACACTCTGCAGGTCCATGCTACAGGGTCCTTCTTGCCTCAGGAGTAGAGACCACCCAGCAAGCAGTTCGCTCCCCAACCAGCAGGAGGAGGGGAGGAGAGCAGGGGCACCAGGGGAATCTCACTCAGACAACAACACCCAGGGGTGCCAGCGGGGACAGTGATGATGCAGATGAGGCCCAGACCAAGAGATGCGACCAGAGGACACAAAAGGCAGCTGATCAGGTCCTGACTCAACTGCATCCCGGACACCTTTGTCCCTCCTACGCCCCTTCCTCATACATCCCCTCCTTAAATGCAGATTCTTCAGATGCAAACAGGCAGAGCCTCAGACTGAAAGTCAGCTCTTCCAAAATGACCCGTCAGCAAACACTGCAGGATTGTGCTCCAGTGGGGGCCCTGGAGTCCACAACTCAGGGACTGAAGGGGACATCGGTGCCAGGGCCAGTGTGAGGGGATGGGGAGTGAGACTTTCATGGTTGTGGAATGTTGGTTTTGCAAGATGAAAAGTTCTAGGCGTGGTGGTGATGGCTCCACGAGAAAGTGAATAGATCTGATGCCTCAGAAACGTGCACTTAAAATGGTGACGATGGTAAAGGGTATGTGACGTGTGTTTTATTTCACTTAAATTCATAAAATAATGTCTTTTTAAATCAGAGTCCATTTCGACTCCCGTTCATCACAAATGTCGGAGACCCAAACACATTCCCCTACCTTAGGGGCCATCACGGTGCCCTCACATGGCACATGGGAGACCGTTCTCACAGGGGCCTAGTCTGTGCTCACCTCACCTCTGTCCAGGGAGACCCAGGCAGTGGTGACCCCCATAGATTAGACATATGATATGCTATGATATTCATATGACACCACCGAACATTGTCACTCACCAGCACACAGAGCAGCACCCCACTCAAACATGCATGACCTCATATGAATGCGACAAGATTAAGGGAAGAAAAGGAACCACCAGTTAATCAGGGCAACACCCTTAACGCAGAGGTTGGAAATGTCAAAGGGGTAAAGACACACTGCAGGCAAAGAGCACATAGGGGTCTCCCCATACATGTGATCCTGACCCATGCAGATGTGGTGAGACCCATACAGTGCCCGTACCCTATAGCTGGGGTCACACATCCACACTCACCACAGTGACCCCACCTCCCCAGACCCTGCACCTAAAGTCACACGTTCTCTCTCAACACGTGACCCCACCTCCTCAGACCCCTCCACCTGGGTCACATGTCCACAGTCCCAGGGTGAACTGCCCTCCACAGACTCCCCCAACTGGGGTCACACGTGCACATCCTCCAGGGTGACCTCACCTCACCAGACCGTGCACCTGGGGTCACATGTCCCCTTGGTCAGGGCACCATAGCTCTGCTCTTGGCTCCCTAATTTGGAAACAAGCTGGGTTCCTGGGCCCTGCTGGGATGAGAAAAAGTGTAAGGTGGGTCTCCTGTCCCCACACTTGTCCCACAGAAGTCCTCCTCTTTTCACTTTGGTTCTGTGTGATTTTACCTCTTTTTAAAGCTTTCATGCTAAAGTTGAACACATTACTTGGTTCTGGCAGGCACAGTCTCACTTTCTTGTCTCACTTACTTGTTGAGAAAACTCATAGGACAGCAGGGCTGAAAGCCGAAGGGCAGCTCTGGACGCTGCTGACTAGGGACGGCAGACAGGAAGGAGAGCTCAGCAGCAGCCTCAGCTGTTACCCATCGGCCTTTTGCCCGATCTGCGTGCCCTGCAATCAATTCACCAGCTAAACCTGCCTCCCTTCGCACCATGCACGTGCTGGTAAATTGGAATAATCAGCAGGTAGCCCTCCTGAGGATTATCCACGAGCCCCAAGGAAGGTGAACCTTGCAGGAATAAGGACTAAGGCCCTGCCCATAGCACTGCCCTTGGGAGGACCAGGTCACCACAGTCAGAAGAGAGGGTGTTACCTAGACAAGCCCACCTCGGCTCCAGACCCAGACATCTAAGCACTGACTTTCAAATGCAGGCACAGAGCTTCCCAGTACTGAGGCCAGGCCGGCTCTCTTCCCAGCTCTCCAGACTCCTAGCATACACGGAACATGGTCAGGTCTAAATCTTCTTATTATAGACAACACATGGTCAGCTCTAAACATAAACAGTAGACAGCACATGGAGAGGTCTAAATTTACCATGTAGACAGGACTTGATCATGTTTCAACTAGCTTAGGGCTGAGCTCATAGGAGGTACAGATCACACATATGGGTCTCTCATCTTTGGACACCCACATCAGGAAACTGAACAATATCGTTGTCATTAAACATTTCAACAGGCAAAACAGAAATGTTACCAGTGTGTCTGGCCACCTGATGGTCAGGATCCTCATGTGATGCAAGAACTTCTTAGAGTGCAGCCCAGTCTGCGGCCAGGCCAGGCAAGAAGTGGCCTGATTGCAGCCTCCCAGGCTTCCAGAAGGAGGCGGCCGCACAGGAGGCCCAGGCAGGACAGTTCTGCATGGTGCGGGCCAGGAGAGCCTGTCTGTCCATTCCACTGGCCGATTCCGGGCGGGGTGCTCAGGGTCGCTGAGAGCCCCGCGCTCAGGCCCTGCTTCCCTGCACCATGTGCGTGTGCGTGCGTGTGTGTGTGTGTGTGTGTGTGTATCTGTGTGTGTGTAGAGGGGGCAGTGGCTGACGGCTCCCACGGCTCCCGTCCCGGGCACCGTGATATCTTCGAGGGGAGGTACGGGGAGAGGTAGGGGCACAGAAGCCGTTGGAGAGGAGAACCCACCGTGGAAACGCTTGCACACTGGCTGGCCCCACCCGGGGACCCGAGAGCCCATCGTGGGCCAAATGTCCCCCCCAGCCCCCACCCCCGAGGGCAGGGCACCTGCTCTTTCAACAGCACAGGGTCTCACATGAAGTAGACTCAGTGGGGACTGTCACCCCTCCCACTCCTAATGCTCCGTTTGGGGAGAATGAACACCCTTGACTGGGCGATGGGACCCTGTGATGAAACATGTGGTGCCCCATCCAAGTCGGGGTCTGGCTGACAGATGGGAACACAGGAGCCACGTGCATGGCCTGGAGGCCAGGCCAACAGGACAAGCACCTCCAGCCTTGGTCTAGCTCTCCAACTGTGACATTGTAGCATTAAGGGACCTGAGGCAGGTGACTGAATGTAATGGGGTCTAAACTGGACCCTGAATGGGGCTTAAAGAACGTGTGAAGGATGTCACTCAGACAGTGACAGTCACTGGAAGACAGACCCTGTGTGAGGACATCCTGCTCCATCCATTTAAATCCCTGCGATCTCTGAACTTTACGTGGCTACGCAGGATTGTTAGAGCAGGTGCGTGCGGACATATCTGGGGCACAATTCAGTCTGCAATCAACTTGCAAGTGGTTGCAGAAAACACACAGGTGTGCGCAAAGGTAGACACAGCACACACACAAACATACGCATGCGCACAGCACAAATATATTCACACACTAGCCTATGAACACACACGCACGCGTGTACCCACGCACACACTAACGTGTGCCGGTGCACATACCTATGCACATGCACAGCACATGTACGCATACAGGCACATGCACACACGTAGCACACACACAGGGAATAAAGTGAATCCGTAAAGCATTAATTCCTGAAAGCAAGTGAAGCTGACATGTATTTTTCCCTTTTTCTTAGCTTTGATGTCCACCTGAGGCCCCCATTACATTCAGTCACCTGCCCTAGGTCCCCTATAAACTACAATGTCACAGTTGGAGAGCTAGACCAAGGCTGGAGGTGCTCGTCCTGTTGGCCTGGCCTCCAGGCCATGCACGTGGCTCCTGTGTTCCCATCTGTCAGCCAGACCCCGACTTGGATGGGGCACCACATGTTTCATCACAGGGTCCCATCGCCCAGTCAAGGGTGTTCATTCTCCCCAAACGGAGCATTAGGAGTGGGAGGGGTGACAGTCCCCACTGAGTCTACTTCATGTGAGACCCTGTGCTGTTGAAAGAGCAGGTGCCCTGCCCTCGGGGGTGGGGGCTGGGGGGGACATTTGGCCCACGATGGGCTCTCGGGTCCCCGGGTGGGGCCAGCCAGTGTGCAAGCGTTTCCACGGTGGGTTCTCCTCTCCAACGGCTTCTGTGCCCCTACCTCTCCCCGTACCTCCCCTCGAAGATATCACGGTGCCCGGGACGGGAGCCGTGGGAGCCGTCAGCCACTGCCCCCTCTACACACACACAGATACACACACACACACACACACACACGCACGCACACGCACATGGTGCAGGGAAGCAGGGCCTGAGCGCGGGGCTCTCAGCGACCCTGAGCACCCCGCCCGGAATCGGCCAGTGGAATGGACAGACAGGCTCTCCTGGCCCGCACCATGCAGAACTGTCCTGCCTGGGCCTCCTGTGCGGCCGCCTCCTTCTGGAAGCCTGGGAGGCTGCAATCAGGCCACTTCTTGCCTGGCCTGGCCGCAGACTGGGCTGCACTCTAAGAAGTTCTTGCATCACATGAGGATCCTGACCATCAGGTGGCCAGACACACTGGTAACATTTCTGTTTTGCCTGTTGAAATGTTTAATGACAACGATATTGTTCAGTTTCCTGATGTGGGTGTCCAAAGATGAGAGACCCATATGTGTGATCTGTACCTCCTATGAGCTCAGCCCTAAGCTAGTTGAAACATGATCAAGTCCTGTCTACATGGTAAATTTAGACCTCTCCATGTGCTGTCTACTGTTTATGTTTAGAGCTGACCATGTGTTGTCTATAATAAGAAGATTTAGACCTGACCATGTTCCGTGTATGCTAGGAGTCTGGAGAGCTGGGAAGAGAGCCGGCCTGGCCTCAGTACTGGGAAGCTCCGTGCCTGCATTTGAAAGTCAGTGCTTAGATGTCTGGGTCTGGAGCCGAGGTGGGCTTGTCTAGGTAACACCCTCTCTTCTGACTGTGGTGACCTGGTCCTCCCAAGGGCAGTGCTATGGGCAGGGCCTTAGTCCTTATTCCTGCAAGGTTCACCTTCCTTGGGGCTCGTGGATAATCCTCAGGAGGGCTACCTGCTGATTATTCCAATTTACCAGCACGTGCATGGTGCGAAGGGAGGCAGGTTTAGCTGGTGAATTGATTGCAGGGCACGCAGATCGGGCAAAAGGCCGATGGGTAACAGCTGAGGCTGCTGCTGAGCTCTCCTTCCTGTCTGCCGTCCCTAGTCAGCAGCGTCCAGAGCTGCCCTTCGGCTTTCAGCCCTGCTGTCCTATGAGTTTTCTCAACAAGTAAGTGAGACAAGAAAGTGAGACTGTGCCTGCCAGAACCAAGTAATGTGTTCAACTTTAGCATGAAAGCTTTAAAAAGAGGTAAAATCACACAGAACCAAAGTGAAAAGAGGAGGACTTCTGTGGGACAAGTGTGGGGACAGGAGACCCACCTTACACTTTTTCTCATCCCAGCAGGGCCCAGGAACCCAGCTTGTTTCCAAATTAGGGAGCCAAGAGCAGAGCTATGGTGCCCTGACCAAGGGGACATGTGACCCCAGGTGCACGGTCTGGTGAGGTGAGGTCACCCTGGAGGATGTGCACGTGTGACCCCAGTTGGGGGAGTCTGTGGAGGGCAGTTCACCCTGGGACTGTGGACATGTGACCCAGGTGGAGGGGTCTGAGGAGGTGGGGTCACGTGTTGAGAGAGAACGTGTGACTTTAGGTGCAGGGTCTGGGGAGGTGGGGTCACTGTGGTGAGTGTGGATGTGTGACCCCAGCTATAGGGTACGGGCACTGTATGGGTCTCACCACATCTGCATGGGTCAGGATCACATGTATGGGGAGACCCCTATGTGCTCTTTGCCTGCAGTGTGTCTTTACCCCTTTGACATTTCCAACCTCTGCGTTAAGGGTGTTGCCCTGATTAACTGGTGGTTCCTTTTCTTCCCTTAATCTTGTCGCATTCATATGAGGTCATGCATGTTTGAGTGGGGTGCTGCTCTGTGTGCTGGTGAGTGACAATGTTCGGTGGTGTCATATGAATATCATAGCATATCATATGTCTAATCTATGGGGGTCACCACTGCCTGGGTCTCCCTGGACAGAGGTGAGGTGAGCACAGACTAGGCCCCTGTGAGAACGGTCTCCCATGTGCCATGTGAGGGCACCGTGATGGCCCCTAAGGTAGGGGAATGTGTTTGGGTCTCCGACATTTGTGATGAACGGGAGTCGAAATGGACTCTGATTTAAAAAGACATTATTTTATGAATTTAAGTGAAATAAAACACACGTCACATACCCTTTACCATCGTCACCATTTTAAGTGCACGTTTCTGAGGCATCAGATCTATTCACTTTCTCGTGGAGCCATCACCACCACGCCTAGAACTTTTCATCTTGCAAAACCAACATTCCACAACCATGAAAGTCTCACTCCCCATCCCCTCACACTGGCCCTGGCACCGATGTCCCCTTCAGTCCCTGAGTTGTGGACTCCAGGGCCCCCACTGGAGCACAATCCTGCAGTGTTTGCTGACGGGTCATTTTGGAAGAGCTGACTTTCAGTCTGAGGCTCTGCCTGTTTGCATCTGAAGAATCTGCATTTAAGGAGGGGATGTATGAGGAAGGGGCGTAGGAGGGACAAAGGTGTCCGGGATGCAGTTGAGTCAGGACCTGATCAGCTGCCTTTTGTGTCCTCTGGTCGCATCTCTTGGTCTGGGCCTCATCTGCATCATCACTGTCCCCGCTGGCACCCCTGGGTGTTGTTGTCTGAGTGAGATTCCCCTGGTGCCCCTGCTCTCCTCCCCTCCTCCTGCTGGTTGGGGAGCGAACTGCTTGCTGGGTGGTCTCTACTCCTGAGGCAAGAAGGACCCTGTAGCATGGACCTGCAGAGTGTGGGTGTGGTCCCCACAGCATGGTGCCCACATAGGACACAACATCGGGGCGTGACAAGTGCTAGGTTGCCTCATCACTGACAGGGAATGTTGCCAAGATCCTGCTCGGGAGGGCGTGGTGTGGGTGGCCTGGGACCCCAGAGGTCCATTAAACCAATAATGGCCCATTCCTATCCTGGAGCTTGGAGAGTGCATCCCCATGGGCTCCAGATTCACCCCTCATCTCAGCCATATCCCTCTGGCCTGTCTTTGAACTCAGGAAAATGAGCTCTCTTGTCTACAACATAGGCCTGGTCCTGTTGGTATTAGGATTCTTTAATTTAGGCGTCCTGGGATAGCAGCCCTTTTCAGGCCTGAGAAGGAACAGCTCAGGAGTGTACAACAATTTCAGATGAAACTAATATTCTATGACTCTCTCTAACTCCGTGGTTGTTGACTTCTATTAGTCATTATTCTCCTGGTTTTAGCCCTGATGTGGGGATTACAGAGGAGCCAACATTTAAATCTTCATAATCTGTGTATTTGTAGCTTCAGTATCATTACTGACCCATCGATTTTATGGTTTGGGAAGAGTTATTGATTTCATGTATCATGTAAAGGATTCACAATGATGATAGAGCAATTAAGATTACAATAATGGCTGATAAATTGTTCACATTTTCTCTACCTGTGCATCTATTATATGTATATGAGTTAGTTTAGTTGTCAATGTTAGAGAAATAATATAGAGAACTAGTTTCAAAAATCACTATTAATGTGTGATGATGAGAATGTAAATGTTCTTCCATAATCGGTGATGTTATATCTTGAGATCCTAGGTGAAATTGATATGCCTTCGTGATATACAGGATTTTAGCCTCTGATTTAAGTTTGACAAAGCTACATCACTTTTTACTTTTCTCTCATTTATTGAGAAAGACATAATTGTTATGGTGTTGGCTTGAAAGTGGTTGAAAAGGACTTGAGACCTTCCTTATTTTATATTTACATAGGTAGGATCTTGAAACATAGGATATGGTGGAGGGCATTTATGTAACAATTCTAGGTTAGGAGTATCAGTTTCTAGTGCTTAGCCTTCTTGTTTAGATGCAAATGCTTTTCAAAGTATGAAGATTATGATTAGCATTACTGCTGCTATTGAGATGAGTGAGCCAAAAGACACAATATTTCATGTTGTGTGTGCCTCCGAGTAGTGAGACTAAAGTAATGACATTCCTGAGAGGCCAGAAAGTGCTGCGGGAAGTCATATTTACTACTACAAATATACGCGTGAAGTGACTTTTTGCTCATGCTGAGTTCACTGTGTAACCTGAGAATAGTGGGAATCCGTGTAGGAAGCCTCCCGTAATAGTGAAGCCCGCTCCCATGGACATTAGATCATGGAAGTGTGCTGCTACATAGTATGTATCCTGGAGGATAGTGTCCGGGGATGAGTTCACTAAGATGATTCCTGTGAAACCTCCTACTGTAAAAAGAAAAACTAAAGCCTAAAACTCATAATATATTGGAGGTCATATAATATTACCTCCGTGAACAGTTGCTAACCAGGGACTTCCCTGGTGGTGCAGTGGTTAAGAATTTGCCTGCCAATGCAGGGGACACGGGTTCGAGCCATCGTGTGGGAATATTCCACCTGCCGTGGAGCAAAAAGCCCATGTGCCACAACTACTGAGCCTGCCCTCTAGAGCGTGAAAGCCATGCTCTGCAATAAAGAAAGCCTTTTCAGTGAAAAGGCAATGCACCGCAGCGTAGAGTCGCTACTGCTCACTGCAACCAGAGAAAGCACACTCCTGTAGGGATAGAAGCAATTATGGTAGCTTTTGCAAAGTATGCTCCTGAGTGGACAGCTCTCCCTATGGTAAATATATGATGGGCCCACAAGAGAAATCCTAAAAAGCCAGTGGGCATGACTCATACTATTCCCAAATAGCTGAAAGGCACCTTTTGTCCTAAATAGTGTGTAATGATGTGTGAATTTATAACAAACCCTGGTAGGCCATGAATACAGACTTCAGGGTGACCAAAGAATCAAAATAGGTGTTGGTATAGGATTCGGCCTCCTCCTGCAGGGTCAGAGAAAGTAGTGTTGAGATTTCTATCTCTTAAGAGTATGGCAATTCTGGCTGCTCGGACTGAGAGTGGTAATTATAGTAATATGGCTATAGTTGGTGAAGATTAAACAAATAATGGTGTTTGGTATTGGGGTATGACTGCTGGTTTTGTATGAAAGACTATAGTAATAAAAGCAATAGCACCAAGAATTGAGGAGACACCTGATAAATGTAAGGAGGAAATGGTTATGTCGACAGAGGCTCCTGCGTGGGCCAGGTTGCAGGCTAGAGCTGAATACACGGTCCACTGGTACCAGAACAAGCTTCTACTATTGGTGATATGAGTAGGAGTAAGAACGATGGGGGAAGTAGTCAAAAATTTACATGGTTTACTCGGGGAAATGCTACCTCAGGTGTGCGAGTTATTAGTGGCCCAAGTGAGTTTTCAAACCCTGCAATATAAGGGGTACAACAATAAAGAAAATTATTACAAATGCAGGGACTGTTATGACCACGTTACAGATTTGTGCATCTCCAAGTAGCGCTCCAGGTTAGCATAGCTCAGCCTGGATTAATATTCTTAAGGTGCTGCCTGCTACTCCAGCTCAAGCACCAAATAGTAATTATAAGATGCCGATATCTTTGTGATTTGTTGAAAATAATCAACAGTGTATGAACAGAGGTAAAATGACTGAGCTAGCATTCGACTGTAAATCTGAAGACAGAGATTGAGCCCTCTTTCTCACAAACCCTGTGGTGAATCAACAAATTGAATTGTAATTTCAGAGAAGCAGCTTCAATTCTGCCAGAGATTTTCCTGCCTTTTTTCTTTTTTTCTTTCTCAAATGAAGAAGAAGCAGATTGAAGCCAGTTGACTAGAGGATTTGCCTGTTAACTAAAGTTTCCTGGGGTTAAAACTCATCAGTCTCGTAAAGATTTGGCTTAACTACAATGTTTGCTTTACATTCAATTGATGTAGGATGAAGTCTTTCAATCCTTATTTTTAGAAATTAAGTAAATTTTACTTGTTTTGGGTTATGAAAGCTCTTGGTCTGAACTAACCTAAATTCCTAGTCCAGCACGGATGGAATGGGTGTTATGTGGAGTAATTGTCTGGGTTTTATGATTAGTAATGATAGGAAGGTTATTTCTTTGAATGTTCAATGTGCTTTGTTTTTGTGTTGTTTCATGAAGGGAATACAGTTAGTGATGTGGAGTATGTTAGCTGCAAGTAGAAATATATGCTGAGCACTGCTGTGATGGCTATTAATGTTGGTAGAATGATGTTGTCATTTTCGTTATCTCTTGGATAAGTATTCATTTGGGTAAAAACCCTGATAGTGATGGACTATGTCCTAATGATACTATAATGGTGAGGAAAAGGATTGTGATGGGAGGTGTTTTACCTCATGTGTGTGATAATGACACTCTTGTAGTCCATGCTCTGGGCATAAATAATAAGAAGAGAGTACTGTTATGATATAAATTAGTATGTTTAGGATTGTTATAATCGGAATATACTTTATAACGGCTGTTATTCATCCTATATGGGCAATTGATGAGGAGGGTTTAATTTTTTCCAGGTGAGTCTGACTAAATCTCCCTCAGCCTCCAGGTATGATTTATAATATCACTATGATTAATAGTATATTTAAGTTGATGGATGGTGACATGTGGTATAAAAGTGACAGGGGTGCACTTTTGTCATATTAATAGCATCAGGCCTGCTGTTCATGGGACGCCTTGTGTGACGTGAGGCACTCAGAAGTGAAATGGGGAAAGTCCTACTTTTGTGACAAGGGCGATTGTCATGAGGGTGGATGCTGCTGGATGAAAGATTTTTGTTATTCATTGTGTTCCATGACCAGAGTATATTAGATTAATGATACTAGCCATTATAAGTAGTATTGGTGTGGTGGATTGTTTTAGGAAATATTTGTTGGATGCTTCTGTAGCTTATGGGTTTGTGTTTTTTATTAGAATGGGGATACCATTAACCAGTGTGAGCTTCTTATACAATTATATTTCCTGTGATAATGGTCAGTAGAATGATAGTAAAAACAATGAGAGTTTATTAGTACAGGAAGGATCTACGACAACATGTTGGGGGTATGGGCCTGAAGCTTACCTAGTGAACCTTAGTATATAGCATGTGCTGTAATGTGGTAACATGGAGAATATAAAATTCTTAGGAAGAATTCAATTCCAGGAATAAGAGCATTGAAACCTCTATAATTTACTCTATCACAGTAACTCTTTTGTCAGACATATTTCTTAAGTTTGTGGTGGGTTGCCTGGTATGATGACAGGTGGTGAAAACTCTCATATACATCGGGCTAATGTTAGTAGAAAAAAATTTTTATACGAGATGTAGACGTTGATCATATCAAAATTGTGGGTAGGATGCTCAAATTCATAGAAAGGAGATTGTTAGATGTGTTTTAATGATGACTTGGGGTGCATATAATTCTGGCACCTAGGGATTGTCGAATGCTCCTACAAATGGATTGTTGTGGAAATGTTTATTATAAGGAAATTGACATATTGTCTAGCAAGGAAGAGGTGAATGGGCCTGCTACATCTTCTACATTGAAGTCATATACAGGTTTTGATTCTACTTCTGTTGAATCAAGTGAGGCTTCATTGAATTTCTGCTACTGCGGAGATAATAAAATTCTGAGTAGGGGTCAGAAGAAAATAGTCATAGGTGTTCCTGTGTAATAATTACTGTTGAAAGTGTAAATGATCCATTTATCAGTAAGACTGAGAATAGAATAACTGCTACATTACTTCATATGAGATTGTCTATGCTACTGTCCCTAGAGCTCCAGTGAGTGAGTATGGTGAATGTGAAGCTCATCCAGAACTGAGGATGGAATAAATGGCTAGGTGTGATATGGCTAATATAAAGAGTATGCCTACATTTATATTAATTAGTGGCTAAGATATGGGAAGAGGAATTCATGTTGTGAGAGCCAGGGTTAAGGCTAGCATTGGGGCAATAATATATAAATTGATGCTGTTGATGGACATAGTGGGTCTTTAATAAGTAATTTGAATGCCTCAGCAATGGGTTGTAATAATCCATGTGGGCAGATGATTTTTGGCCCTTTCTGGATTTGTATATAGCTTAGGATTTTCCATTTAGTTAATATGAGGAATGCTATGGTGAATTAAATTGGGTAACTTGTGAAAGAGTGTTGATTATAAACATATTCTTAGGAAGAGGACTTGAACCAGTGCAGATAAAAGTTTCAGTTTTACATAATTACCGGGCTCTGCCACCGTAACAAACCCTGCTCTACAGTAGGGTATGTATAAATTAATTGAATGTAGATTATGTCATCATTTAGTTTGAAGACATTGTGTAAAGTAAGCCGTATTGCTCTTGTCCTTTCATACTGGAAGAAATCTGCAATAGACAGAAACCAAGCAGGATGGCTCCAGTCTGAACTCAGATCATGTGAGACTTTAATCATTGAACAAAGAGACAATTAATAGCAGTTATACCATTGAAATGTCGTGATCCAGCATCAAGGTCAAAAACCATATTGCCGATATGAACTCTAGAATACAATTACACTCTTATCCCTAGTAAAACTTGTTCCATTGATCAGTGTTTGAGAAGAACAGGTGATAAAGAATTTTGACTAGCTGGTCTAAATTGTAATCACTCAGAGGTGATTTTATTCTCTAAAAATGAATGGCACACGGGCTCAAGGTGCACCAGCTTCAGTAGTTGTGGCACGCAGGCTCAGTAGTTGTGGCCCACTGGGTTAGTTGCTCCGTTGCACGTGGGATCTTCCCAGACTAGGGATCGAACCCGTGTCCCCTGAATTGGCAGGCGCAGTCTTAACCACTGCATCACCAGGGAAGTCCCAGAATCGCCGTCTCCCTTTTAATACACCTTAAGCCCAAAGAATCCATGGAAGATTGTTACAGATAATAAGAGAATAAAATATTGTAAGGACTATAACAGAAGCATATAGTACACTGTTCATATAGACACATCCCAAGCAGTTACAAAGTATATTATAAAGGAGGCTGCAGTTTGCAAAGAACAACATAAATTATACCCACAAACTCCCAATATTTCCTGAATCGTTGCAATCTGAAACCCTATTGTAGGAAGCAGAACATTCCAGGAGACATTCTACAAATCAAGGCCTCTAAACCCTGTGGGTGGATAAGGAATTCTGGAAGGAAGGTATCCTCACTCAAGGAGAGCATGATCCTATACTTTTGTCACATCACATCCCTGTACAATTCCCATTGATCTCGGTCCAGGCATTCCCAGTTCTCTTGAGAGAAATCTATGGGCACATCCTGGGATGTCAGCAGTCCCTGAAATTAAAAGTACACATGACATTTGGCCACGGGAAGAGTTCATAATGTGACGCAAGAAGAAAAGAGCAAATTAAGAGAACTGGTTTTAATTTAGAAGAGTGTCTTCAATCATCCACTAATATATATATATACATATATATTTTTTTTCACAAAGTAACTTTCTCTATTTCTAACTACAAAAAAGAGTATGTCATGTGATCCATAAAACTAGTATAGAGACTATAGTCATCTGGAAAAGAAATGATAAAATGGTGGTTTCAACACGGACATATGCATTTTTGAGTGTTTTATTTATATCAAACTGGATAAAATGTGCGTATTTCTCAGACAGAAAAGACATGTCGAGGTAGAAATGTATCTTTCAACTATTCATGGGTCCACAAGTACACTGGAGAGAGTGTAAAATTGCAGATTCTGATACAGTAGGGCCGGTGGGCCTGAGTTCTATTTTTTAAACGAGCTCATTTTTAACTAGTGATGCCACAGTCTCTGATTCATTAACGACAATTGTGAATAGCAGAGACATAATAAGGAAAGGTAAACATTCATAGTTAACTTCTAACTTCAAGTGTGTTATGGATTTCCCACGTTTAATAGGATAGTAAGCACAGCAGCAACCACCATTTGTGAACATTCACTGTAGACCGTGTGTATCTTTCTGACTTTTTGTGTAGGATTGCAGGTAAAAGGCCTGTGCTGCGGCCACAGTGGGCGGGGCCCTCAGGCCGGGCCGCCCCTCCAGGCCCCCCGACGGGGCCCTGAGCTCCTGGCGGCTCCTCCCCCGGCGCCCCGCCCCCTCCCAGGAGGCCTCGGGGCAGAACGGCCCCACCCACTGCGCCCGGAACGGAGCCCGCGTTTCCTCAGAGCTGGAGCTCCCGGCTCGGGGTCTCTTCCCTCCGCCGTCACGGAGCTGCCCCGGAGCCCAAGGGGAGGGCGGCCTCACTGACGCTGCCGGCTGCGGAGGGGCCCCGGCGGCCGAAGCCGCGACAGTCGTGGGGACGGCGGGCCGGGTAAGTGGGTCTGGTGCCCGGGCGGCCGCGCAAGAGCAGCTTCTGAGGGGAAGGGTTTCGCGGCCACCCGCCGCTGCTGTGCAGAACGAGCGGCCTGGGGTCTGGTCCCGGGGAACTTCGGCGCCTCCTCCCGGCCCTGCCCTCGGCCTGGCTCGCGGGGCCCAGGGGACGTGGGGAGAGGGCGGCTGAACGTCCTGAGGGGACACGGGGCGAGGGAGGCGCAGGGTCCGGCCGCAGCGTCAGCGACCCTCCTCCCGACGGCGGGGAAAGCGGCGAAAGTTCCTCCCGAGGCTCCCAGGCCTCTTGTTCAGCCGAGGCCCTGTGCGCCCCTTCGTCCCTGAGCTAAAGCACCGGGGGGGGGGGAGGGGACAGGGCGGGGGGCTGGCGCAGGTGATGGGGGACGGGAAAAGGTGATTGTCAGCTAAGGAGAACCTGCTCTCCCAGGTTCTACAGGAATGCAGGGCTTTCCTTATGCGAAGATGCCGGAGTCAGGCTCACGAATTCCTTCCTTTGATATGCACCTCAGCTCTCTGGGGCCTGCATTCTGTAATTGCACATCCTGAGTTCCTCAGGGCCTGCCCGCTCACATTGGAGAGGATGACTGTGGCATCTTTTGTTTACTGAGATGGCAAGAAATATTCCATTTCTCACAGGCTTGAGGGGCAGACAGTGAAGAAGCGTCGGAGAGTCTCACTTGGCATGTACTTTGGTTTACATATAGATAATAGTTATACTTACTTAACTGTGCTAATAGAGGCTCTGGAGTACAATCAACTTGTACTACTGCCCTCTATGTATTAATTTCATCAATATCATAAGATAAATGCCTGTAGAATTGACTTAATCCAGTTAAATAGCATAATGATTTTTAAAGGAAACATAATAGAAATATAACAACAAAACCTTTACCACTACAGGCTGGGTCTGGAACAAGGTAAATAAATGTTCCATTGTTAAAATATTGAAAGAGTATTCAATAGAAATATCAAGAAAAATGACAAATAATAAGGGCAGCAGAATGTTGAAATGTTCTATCTTTATCATTAAAGTGGCAGAAAATCATTTATGAGCAGGCACTGGGGCAGAAGATGCCTGATTTTATATCTTTGTCATATTTGTGCAGTTGTTTCAAGAAGTAACTTAAAGACACAATGGAAAAGCCAGGAGGTTTGTGCCTGAGATCATGTTGATGTGAAACCCGGGATGGCCGCCTTGTGCCAGGTGAGTTAAGTTTACCTCGCAGGTAGACCCCAGAGCTCCTGAGAAACAAGGGCTGGAATTTTTCTTCTGCGATGAATAGGAGCTGTTGAGTCCAGTTCATTGAGCAAGGAGTAGGTCTTGTCTATTACATATTTGGTTTTTGGAACGGTATCTGTGCTAATTTCAAACTCTTGTTTTATGAAAACCCCCCCTCACCTTTCCCCTGAAGCAGGCATAAGTGTGTTTTCTAAAAGCGTGACTCTGTTCTGTTTTAATTCAGTTCTTTGTAGCCATGTTTACATTCCCTCTATAAGTGATATGTTTTGATAAATTTCTTTTTCTGTGTGACCTTTTTCACTTTGAATTATCGTACCTAAATCCACTCATTATGCTGCTACTAGCCTTATGACATTGATTTCATGGCTGAGTGATATTCCATTGTACATAAGTTTCACAACTTCTGTATCCATTTTTCTCTTTCCTGGGATATGGAACGGGTACCGAAGTCGAGGTTCTTGTAAACAGAGCAGCCCTAAGCTTTGGGGTGCCTGTGTCTTGTTGATTTTTAGTCTTCCCAAGATATACGCCCATGAGTGGAAGTGCCCTATGCTCTGTAGCTCTGTTGTTTAGATGTTTTAGGAAACACCATACACTTTTGTAGAGTGTCTGCGGCAATTTTCATCCCGCCCGTCAGCATAACAAGGTTTCCTGTTCTCCATGGCCTGTCCTGCATTTGTGGTTTTTTACACTTTTTTCAGATGGCCGTTTTGACCGGGGGGAAGTGAGACTTCTTTGTAGTGCTGATTTGCTCTCCCAGCTTGCTTGGTTGGCCAAAACGTGTGTATGCTTTTTTACCTGAATATATTCAGGAAGGAACACATACTCCCTTTTTGGCCAACTGCATCATTGTCCAAGTTCTGCCGCTTTTCATGTGCTTTCAAGGAAACTCCAATCTACCTCTTGAAATCTGTTTCCTGCAATTCTGCCTTGCTTTCAAATCCTCTTCGTTGCCTTAACTCAATGTATTTTTGGATGGTAGTTGTCATTTATCACTGTGCAGGTTTGTGAGTTGCAGTGCCCCTGAGCTCCATGTTTCAACTGCCCTTTTTGTGAGCTGGCCCAGAAAACCACAGCATCGCCTCAGGCCCTATCCTGGTTTCGGGGCGTCAGGCTGAGCCTTTGGTGAATTCTTCTTCGTGATGGGAAATGAGAGTAACATGTGCCCGACCAAACACCTCCAGCAAGTCTCTCATTGGTTCCCCCTTTTCCCGTTCATCCTCGGCACATATTGCAAACTGTTCGAAACAGGAGGTTAAAGGTGCTGATTCTCCAAGTGGGGAGATTGTTAGTAAAGCGGCTGGAATGGTGAACCCGAGCACCAGGAGATGAAAAATGAGGTGCGCTGTCGAAACCTTTCATGATCACACGGTGTATCATCCTCTGGGCTTCCCATGCAGCTTTTAGCTGTAGGAAGGTTGCGTTGCACCTGGAGAGTTGGGACCCATGGAATGGGTAGCACACAGTATTACTTTAAAGGGTCTGCATTTGCTCACTCAACCTCACCAATCCTCTCAGTCCCAAGAGTGTCCAACCTTATGTCTCATCCTGCTGTGTGTCTAGGTGTGTTCAATCCATGTTGCATCATAGCCCCTGAGCAAAAGTTATAAGGGTTTTTATGTCTGTCACTGTCTTTTTCTACTATTGTTATATTGGTTACAGCTGATTTTCAACGCTGTTTGTTGCTGTTCTACATCCACTTGATTCACGTAGAAACAGACATCAATAAATTCTTCTTCAGATTCTTAACAGTCGTATAGAATTTTTTCTGGTGACTTGAGTGTGCTGAGTGCAGTTCTTTGAGGTTCTGTGTAGGCCTCGTCTATTATCAATTTGGTATTTGGAACGGTATCTTTGCTAATTTCAACCTCCTGGATAATGCCTCACCCCTCCCCACCTTTCCCCTTTGGCAGCCTTATGTGTGTTTTCTACATATTTGACTATGTTTCTGTTTTGTAATTTGTTTCATGTGTAGCCATTGTTGATTCTACCTTTAAGTTATATCTTACGATATGTGTCTTTTTCTTTCTGACTTATGTTACCTAGAATGATCTTACATAACTCCTCCTGAGTTGATGCAACTGGCCTTATTTCATTGATTTCCTGGCTGAGTTATATTCCACTCTACATATGTACCACATCTCTTTTATCCATTTTTTCCTTCCAGGTATATTTAGGTTTTATCCAAGTCGAGGCTCTTTTAAACAGAGAGGCGGTAAACGTTGGGGTGCCTGTATCCTGACGATTTTTGTTTTTCCCAAGATATTCGCCCATGAGTGCAAGTGCCCTATGCTCTGTAGCTCATCTGTTTAGATGTTTTAGTAAACACAGTACACTTCTTCAGTGTGCCCGTTGGCAATTTACATTTCCACTATCAGCCTCACAGGGCTCCCTTCACTCCTCGCCCTGTCCTGCATTTCTGGTGTTTACACTTTATGAGGATGGCTCTTCTGACTGATGCGAAGTGTGATACTTTTTGTAGTATTGATTTGCAATGCCCACCTGTTTGGTTGGCTAAAAAGGGTGTATGCCCTTTTCTTGAATATATTCAGGAAAAAAGCATACGCCCTTTTTGGCTAACTGCACCGTTGGCGATGTTCAGCCCCTTTTTTGTGCTTTCATGATGAGTCCTTTTTACCTCTTCAAATCCCTTTCCTGCCATTCTCCCTTGTTTACAATTCCTTTTCGGTGACTTCCCTCAAGACATTTTTCAATGATAGATATTTTCAACTCTGCAGTTTCGTGAATTTTAGTGATCCTGAGTTCCATTTTTCAACTTGTGTTTTTTGGAACTGGCCACAAAATAGTGGGATTTCCTCAAACCGTATTCTTTTTCCATGGGCAATCTTAGCCTCTGGTCATTTCGTCTTCCTGATTGGAAATGAGAGTGACATGTGCCTGTCCGAACACCTAGGACTTTTCTCTCATTGTTTCTCATCCTTCCGCTTCATCCTCTGGACAAATTCCAAACTGTGCGCAACAGGAGGTTGAAGGTGCTGACATCCCCAAGTGGGGAGATTGTTAGGAAAGACGCTGGAGGGGTGAACCCGACTCCCTGGAGATGAGGAGATGAGATGCCTTTTCCAAACTCTTCCCGATCAAATGGTGTACCACCTTCTGGGTGTCAGAGTCATGTTTTAGCTGTAGGAAGGGTCCCGTGCATGGTAAGAGAACACCAGGGATGTTTCCAAATCAGTGTCTCCCTGAACCCTAAACTGGGGAATTTTACGCTATGGCTACACGTATGTTCATTAAGGGCCTTGGGCAGTAGGCAGAGTCCGAACTTAAGATGATTAAAGTCTTCAGGGTCAGAAGCGCTGACCATCGGCCTCCCTTAGGGTACATTGTATCTGTCATTGATAGATGATGTCAATAAAAATATCTATTCGTTTTCAGATTATTTCCGCTTCTAGGTATTACAAAATATTGAGTGTAGTTCCCTGTGCTGTACAGTAGTTCTGTGTTGATGATCTATTTATACATAGCAGTGTGTACGTGTTAATCCCAAACTGTTCATTTATCCCTCCCTGCACCTTTCCCCTTTGGTAATAATAAATTATAAGATTTTATGCTTCTCGGAAATGGGGGAGCTGAAAGAGAGGTATCATTTTCAATGGAAAAGCATTCAAAACTATATTGAAGCTTCAGTCAAGATTATTCGATGTACATCCTTGGAAAGAAATCACTTCATTTCTCCAATGTTGACCTGACAAATAAGACAATCCCCTTCACTGAACTTGCCTATACTAAAGTGATGGAAATATCAAATGGAAGTGTTGGAAACATCTTATTTTACCTGAGCCTTATACACGGCTCTAGGTTAATTACAGTTTGGCTCACACATCTGTTCATTGAAGTTACAATGTTCTCAATTTCTGTCACTGATCCTGCAGAGTGGGCCCCAACAAGGGTCCCCTGCCCCGTGTCATTGGAGCCAAGAGAACGAGACTGAGTTTGGTTCAGAAGCAAAGGAAACTTTAGATTCTGATCAGAGAACGGGGAGAGGTGAGAGCGTGCGCTCCCCCGAGGGCTGTGGGCGGGGCTGCTGTGTGGGGATCCAGGCAGCATCAGCGGGACGGAAGGGGCGGAGTCTCGAGGGCCGGGTTGGCTGGAGCTCAGGCTCCATGTCGCAGAGTCTGCATGGGGCCCCGCGAGCTGAGGTGTCGGCCCAGCCATTTTGCACCAGGAAATAGGTTCTGAAGTGCCGGGTGTGGGACCTCTGCATGTGGAAACCTAGGAGCAAGTGAAATTAGACAAAGCACAAAGGAATAAACGTTAGACTTTACTTTATTGCCCGGATTCTATTTTTATCTCCCAGGATTTTTTCATGGGCTCTGCCGGTGACAAACCCCTCCTCTGCCTTTTGTCCCATTCCTCATTGTTGGGGCGCTGAGGGTGCAGACCCCGCTTCTGTAACTGCTTCGTGCTGAGTCGGGAGGCCTCATACCCGGGGGGAGGGGCAGAACTTCTCCCCAGCAGCCTCCAGGTGAGGTTGACTGTCCCCAGGGCTCTTCCCTCACTGCTCGTCCGCCTGAGCCCCAGCATTTGAAGTGTTATAGATTCTAATGACCTTTAAGGGTGCAGGAAAGAGATGCGCAGAGACGCTGGGGGGGCCGGTTTTACCCCGCCCACATTTGTTCGGCCACCTTAGGCAGACGGTTTCTGCCAGCCTAGATGCTCTGACCAGTAGTCTGCGCTTTCTTCAATTAGGCCCCTGAATTAACGTACAAACAGCACCAGGTGTCAGAACCCTGCCTGCTCAACTCCCACACAGTCCAGGGCCGGTGGTGATCCAGACCCATGACGGCCACTGAGTCAACGGCCTTTTCAAGTAGCCAGGAGTGCAGCCGGTCTCATCGGCCGCCGCCGTCACCGCGGTGTCTGTAGGCGTTTCTATGGTGACAGCGTTATTTAGGGTTCCCCCGCCAAGCTTATGAGCTCCGCTCTGGGTGCAGTAAGTCCTGCAAGCAGTAGTCTGCTCTTTTGGGGCACGCTCTTGTTGTTTTCTGAGAGAAGATCCACGTCAAGTGATGGTCACACGGGTCATCATGGGGACCCGTTGCCCCCAGTTGTCCCTCTGGAGGTTGGAGTTGGAGGGCTTCCTCACTCGAGGTCAGTGTGCCCACGGAGCGATGCCTGCAACTTCAGGGCATGGTGGGTGGTTAGGATCACCGTGTGCGGTCCTTTCCCCTTAGGAGGGAGTTGGCCTTGCGGGCTGCGGATTCCAGGTTTTTAGATACCCCCAGTATCTTGGCTGGATGGGGCGGCGGGCCAAGCCCTTGGTGACCGTACTTTCTCCTACCTGGAGGGCATTCTTGCATTGTTCCATTTCAAGAGGTCCCAGTTTTTGCACTAATACTCCAAGGGCGATTCACTTTCTACCCAGAATGTAAAGGTCAAAGGGTTTAGCTAAATTAGGGAGGTCCAGGGCAAGGGTCTGAATTAACTGCTCTTTCCATTCTTGAAAGACCGCTTCTGGATTCTATGCGAACAGATCATCATCTTTTCCTTTCAATGTTTCCTATAGAGGCCCAGCTATTAGACTGTAGTTAGGGATCCAGATGCAGCAAACCCCGACCTCCCTAGGAACCCTTAAGCTGTCTTCTAGGTTTAGAAGGGGTAAGGCTGCAAATGACTTCTTCCCTTTCCTGGGATGGGCTTCTCTGACCTTCTGTGAGAATGAAGCCCAGGCAGGTCACCTTAGTCTGTGATATTTGAGCCTTTGTCTTGGACACCTTCTATCCTTTATTGGCTAGGTAGTTCAGAGGCCTCCTTAGTAGGGCTGGGGATCAGAATGTCGTCTGCATATTGAAGGAGGGTTCCCTTCTCCAGAGGTAGATCTTTGAGGTTTTAGTTAAGTTTCCCCAAAGGTGGTGCGGGAAGTTTTGAACCCTTGGGGGAGGACGGCCCAGCAGTACTGTCTTCCTTGTATGTTGAGTCCTGCCAGTCACAAGCCAAAATTTCTGTGACCTCTGGGACTAATGGAATACAGAAGAAAGCATCATGTACGTCTCATACAGAATACTATGTCCTGGGGGATGGTACAATGACCAGCAGGGTGTAGGAATTAGGAACTATTGGATGCATATCCTCAGTGGCTTCACTGACTGTCCCGACATCTTTACCAGTTCCCCAGTAGCCCATGGGGCTCTCGTGGTCAGGCCCCTCGCAGGATATACAGCTCACCTGGGCAGGTACCCAGCAGCCCACGGGGCTCTCGTGGTCAGGCCCCTCCCAGGATATGGAGCTCACCTGTGCAGCTACCCAGCAGCCCACGGGGCTCTCGTGGTCAGGCCCCTCCTTGGATACGGAACACCCTTGTGCAGGTACCACGGCAGGGCTGGGCACACAGGAACCGTGCACATAGCCCTCATTGCAGAGCACCCCCATCTCACCTGTCCCTCAGAGCTGACACAGAGCACCTCAGAGCAGGACTTGAACTAACAAACAGCAGCTCCGACAGGTCTGTGACCCTGGGCTTCACTCTGTGTGGCCTCCCTCCGCCTGGTCTTCCAGAGACTTCCACTGCAGCCGGGGCACCAGGTCTCTGTCTCCACCCACCACCCCTCCTCTCCCTGACTCCTGGGTTCCTCTTATTAGGAGAGGGTCTTCTTGAAGTTGTCTCCCACTCATGGGCCAGATAAAATGGTTAGAAAACAAGCCAGGGCTGCAGCCCCTTGTCTATCCTGACCCTCAGGACCTACACGTGTTCCTTGGAACTGACCGGTGCAGGAAGGTCCATTTTATGCAACTGTGAGCCCCTGAGGGGCGAGGAGTGGCTGACCTGGGCAGTCTGACCCGGCCGGCCAGTCCTCCCCAGGTGTGCCTGGGCTGAGGTCAATATAAACACCGCTCCAGGCAGCAAGAGCCCCTGCAGCTGTGCCTGACGCCATATTCTCTGCCCCATCGGCAGTCTCGGGGCTGGGCTGGTGGGAGGGAGTAGGGCCCACGGCTCTGTGCGTGGCCCGGTGCGAGTGGGGCTCTGGTGGACTTTCTGCAGGAGTTGCCGCGCTGCCACCTGCTAAAGAAGAGGATGTGTCACCCATACCTGCCGCTGGAATTTCTCCCCGGGCAGAGGTGAGGACGGAGAAAAGCGGTGGGCGCCGGGACAGGAGGGGTACATTGGGCAGGGAGATGGAAAGCTTCCAGAAGAGCGCCCGGGGCCAGGACCATGCTGGCTGGCCTGCAGGCCCCAAGTCGGCCTCCGTGCTGGTGTGGCTCCATGGCCCTTCCTCTAGGCTTTCAAGTCCTTGCACACATTCAGGTGTTTTAGCTGGGAAGGGTGGGAACAGTTCAGCAGCAGCTGGCCTGGGGGTCAGCTCATGTTTACTCAGGGACGCCTTGACATGGTCCCCCAGCTTTGCAATGAGGACGTTCCTTGCGGGGGGGCTGCTGGCTGCATGAGAGATGATTCCCCACCTCTGACCAACTTCAGAATTGTTTACCACTGGAGCAAGGGTTTTCCTGATAGGGTTTTCCTCTGTGTAACTAGTGGGTTCTTAATTGGCAGCGTGAACGGTGATATCAGAGGTCCCGAATCAGGATGGAAATACTTATCCCCAACTTGTACAGGCAGGCATAAAAACCTGGGGAGGCCGTGTGCAGCCGGCACCCTTAGGGATTGGCTTCCGACTGACCCCTCAACGTTCTGGTGTCCAGCCACTGCTTTAGAATTTCTGGGGCCCAGTGCTGACTCTAAGGGTTCTGTAACCCAGCCTCTGTTGGTCTTTAATGAGACCCGCACTTCCAGGGTCCCACAGAGCAGGGTCCGTGTGACTGTTCTGTGGCTTCTGTAACAAATGACCACAAGCTGGGTGGTTTAAAACAACAGGAATTCACCCTCCCCCAGTCCTGGAGACCAGACATCTGAGATCCAGGTGTTCCAGGATGGACGTCCCTCCAGAGGCTCCAGGATAGGGCTCTTCCTGCCTTTTCCAGCTTTGGGGGGCTCCAGGCATCCCCAGGCTTGCGGCTGCAGCCCTCCTGTCTCTGCCTTCACGTGGCTTCTCCTCTATGTTTGTGTTTCTCCTCTTTTGTCTCATAAGGACTCTCTCAATTGGATTGGGGGCCACGCTAACCCCAGATGGCCTCACCTTGAGACCCTTAACTACATATACAAAGACGCTTTTCCCAGATATGGTCCGGTTCCTGTGTTCTGGGGGGAACATATTTTGGGACCAGCATTCAACCCATTACCTGTGTATAAAATAACCCTAATTTTAGGAGATTACCAAGGTCCCGTATAGATAGCAGCCAGCAGCCATGTGGGTGGGGGTCTGGGGAGAATGAGGACCCTGGAATCACCTGGAAAGGATGAAGTCCTGGCTGCATTCGGTGAGCTCTTCCACCACGGGGCCCGTGGAAACAGCCACTCCACTCTGTCCGTGGAAAGGGACCCAGTGCCGAGTCCAGAAATGGTGATATTGCAAAGCTGGCTCTTCTGGGATGTCATCATCAGTAGCATCATGTAACCAGTAACTACGGGCTTGGAGGAGTCACCCTGTGGCACGTGATGACAGCACTGTCACTTTAGGCTCATCAAGCTTAGAATAGGAATGTTTGAAGGAGAAGAGTTTGGGAGATTGCGAAGCTTGGTTGTTAAGGAAACTGAGCAGGTTTGTCAAGGTAGGTTGTCAAGGAAACTTCTCCCTTAAACTGAAGGCAGGGCGGGGAGAGCTGAAATCCAGGGATCTTTTAAAGGGGCTGCTCTGAAACACCATCACCTGAGAGGTGGTCTCAGCGTGAGCTGGTGTTTGAGAAACGTGTGATGAGATGAAGCCTGACTTTCTGTGACAGCTGGGGAGGGGTTTGTAAAGCAACTTAGCGTTTAAGGCCAAGTTTGTTGCTGGAACATAGTGTCTCCCAAGACTGGGCTGAAGCTCAAGATGTCTCTGTCCCCTTCCTGTGAGAGTCCAGGGCAGGTGGGTGTCAGTTCCCAGGCTCTGCCCCCACTTTGTTTCTCCTCCCTGCTTCCAGGTGAGTGTTTCAACCAGCGGGGTGGGGTGACCACAGGGACATCGTGCCCTCCGTCCTAGGATGCAGGCTGGCCAAGGCCCTCACCACCTCCACCCCTTCCCCTTGGTAACACGAGACACTGTGCCCCAGCTGTAAGGGGTGGGAAGGCTGGGATGTGCAGGGTAGCTGTGCACAGGAAAAAGGGAAATGGGTTCTGATGGGCAGCTGTGCGGCTCTGTTGTGAGGGTCGCCCAGACACTAGCGCACAGATTCTGGGTTCTGTGAAGCTTCGATGCTCTGTGGTTCTGGAAATCCTATAGGAGATGGTCCACAGCAGGTGAAGCTAATGCTCGCAGTGGAGGTGGTGAAGCCAAAGGTCTGCAGTTCAGACTAAAGGTGCCGATGTACATGCAGGACAAAACCATCTCAGGTGAATGGACTTCAGGCACGTTTAACATGAATGCAGTCATGTTAATGCCTAGCATCTTCTATCTTGTGCCTCCTCAGGGACCCCCTCCTCAGTGCCTGGGGCTCCTGTAACTCACGTACAAGGGGATGGAGAGCGGGGTCTGTCCAGTCTGAGCCCTGTGAGTCTGCTCGGGACCACCGTAACAAATACCACAGACTGCGCAGCTTGAATAACAGGCCTATCTCCCAGTCCTGGATGCTGTCGGAGATCAAGGTGTCTGCACGCTGGCTTCTCCTGAGGCCTCGCTCCTTGGTGCTTAGACAGCCACCTTCTCCCCAGGTCCTCACATGGTCTCCCCCTGTGCCTATCTGTGTCCTAATCTCTTCTTGTAGGACATCAATCCTATTGGATTAGGATCCACCCTAGTGACGTCATTTTTACTTTGATCATCTCTTTAAAAATCCCATCTCCAAATACAGACACATCCTGGGGTCCTGGGGGTTAGGCATTCAGCATGTGGATTTGGGGAGACATGACTGAGCCTATAGCATCCTCCTTAGGAAGCAAGTGTGCCTCGGTCCTTCCTTCCCTCAAGTCATACGAGGTGAGCTAATGGCTCAAGGAGAGGCCACTCGTGCAGAGTTTGTGTCCCAGCTGGGGAACCCTTCTCTGCTCTCTTTGATCAGGCAGTGGCAGTGCCAGCCCCCTCCTGAGGTGAGCAGTTCTGGGGTTTCCTGCCGTGTCACCTGGCCTGCTGAGGTGCTCAGTGTCTGGGAACCCAGGAGTCAGCAGCCTAGTGGGGCTGCCGGGGACTCTCAGGGCCTTGGCAGATACCCTAGCGAAAGTGGGGAAACTTTGGGGGATTACAGGAGGGAGAGAGTCACAGTCTCGTTTATGCTTCAGAAAGACCACGTTGGGGTGGGATGTGAGACGCACCGTGGGGCAGGGAGGTTTGTCAGGTCTGATGGAGGAACCAGGCACAAGATCGGGCTTGGGCCACGGCTGTGGGCGTAGAGGGGAATTAGTGTGGGAACTGGCCACAGGCTGTTGTCGAAATATCGGTTTCCCTGTGCACCGAGGCCGAACAGAAATACGGAGACAGGGGTTTTGGAGGAAGAGACAGATGGCTTTATTTTTCTGCCAGGCAGCAGGGAAGACACAGCTGGCTAGCACCTCAAGAACTGGGCACCCCTCTTTGAGAATCAGGGAAGATTTTATATGTGGGGCTTCTGCAGTCCAGGGTAGAGGATAAGGATCAAAGTAGTGAAGGTCTTGCATTCCTCCTTTCCTTTGCATTATTTCAAAACAGTCATCGCTGGCATCAGGTCGCCGGTAATTGGGGTCCAGCAGACTGGTAATTGCGTCCGTTTGCCTCTGGTTTATTGGCCAGTGACCTTGTTTCTGAAATGAAAAACTAGGGGGTGATTTGTTATGAGGAGCGTATAGAATCTAAGTGCGTTACATAATAAGGTTAGGGAGTGAGAAGCAGGGGCTGTAACACACACAGTGAGGGGTGATGGGTGCCGAAGGTAAATTCCATAGTGTCGGAGTGAGGTTAGCTTTGTAGAGTACAAATCTAGTTACTACAAATGAATGACAAAGTGAAACAAGGAGTGATGAGCTCTTTCAGGCCAGGTTACGTTTCTTCTCTAGTCTTTTCGCTGTCCCCTTGTTCTCAGGGCAGGGAAACTTCGTTTCTGTTTTTGCTGCAACAAGACTGTGGAGGAGGAGCTGACAGTCACTGGGGCACAAGGCGAGTGGGAGCCTGGGAGGCCCCAGTGTTACCGAACCGAACGTGGGTCCGCTCGCCCGAGGGCAGCAGAGCCAGTCTACTGACACCGGGGGTGGTGGAGGAAGGTGCAGCCTAAATTGTCAAAGTGCGGATACAAGGAGGCCAGGTGGCCTGTGCTCTAAAACCCCGAGCTCCCTGAAGGATTTCAGCAAAGCAATTTTCAAGGCCAAGTGAAGGAGGGGGGTCGCAGGGTATGTGATCAGCTGGTGCACAATTCTCTGATTGATGGTGAGGTAACGGGCGGTTAACGTTATAAATTCTTAAGCACCAGGAGCTCCGGGGTTACCTGTTCCTGATCATCAAGTAGTTAATTTCTTCCACTTGGTGGTGGAGGAAGCATGCATCGGGCACTGTTATCCAGGTACTTCAGAGGGGAGCTACAGCAGAGGGTGTGGGGGAGGGGTCTGTCCTGGGAAGGCCCCACAGGGTCCTGCTCGGTTACACCTGGTGCCTGGGCTCAGCAACCTGGGAAGGTGGGGCTGCTCCTGGGTGTGGGGAGCTGCAGGATCCCAGTCCTCTGAAACCCTGCTAAGCCCCCAAGGTGAGATGGGTGTGCAGTGACTGGACGGAGGCTTCTGGCCTGGGAGAGGGGTCCGGGCTGGAAATGTCACTGGAATCATGGCAGGGAGGGAGAGGAAAGGCAAAGTGGGGGCAGATGGGTCACAGCAGACTAATGCAGGTGACTGCGGTCTTGTTGGAAGCAACTCAGAGCCAGAAAGGAGTGGCCGTCAGGGGCTCAGCTCCATTCTCTTGTTCCTTTGTAAAACCACTGTGTCAGAGTTTGAGACGCCGCCAGGAGACGTCTGGGCCCAGTGCTGCCATGGCTTCATCAAAGGGCCCAGGGGGAACACAGAACCACTGCAGGCCCCGCCCATGTCCTCACTGGGAATGAGTCCCATCGGGGCTCCTGGGCTCACAGACTTCAGGGCACCTCTGTCCTCAGGACTGGTCTTCCTCCTTCCTCTCACCTGCTGGTCAGAGACCCAGGAACCCCCAACCTGGCTCCACCCCCAGGGCCTGGATTCAGAGGCCCAGGAGCCCCCAACTTGGCTCCACCCCCAGAGCCAGGATTCAGTGTCCCAGGAATCCCCAAACTGTCTCCACCCAGGGCCTAGATTCTGGGACAGCTTAGGGGTAAGCAAGACCCTCACGCTCCTTTATTTGCTTAGGGGTGAGAATGTCTTAAACGCTGCAGTTGACTGATTACGGAGTGCTGAGTGTTTCCAGCAGGTGTGGATGGAAAGATGGGGTGCGAAGTTCCTATGTCTGCAGGGTCTTCCCGGCGTGAAGATCTGTGTGTTCCCCCCGGCCAGTCGGCATCCTCCCAGGAAGCCCAGATCCAGGATTACGAGGGCAGAGGCTCTCCCCTTGCGTACCTGTAACTTCGCACTCCCACAGCAAGGAGCCTGGCTCCCACCATCTGCCATTTATCTATGCATTGCTCCTTTCCACATTACATGTGCAGAGGTTTCAGAATTGTTAGCTACTACACCCTGGAAAGAACTTCATAAAACAAAGCCCACTGTATATATACGGGCCATTTTGCCTTTAGCCTACAGATTCCATTCATTTCCAAAGGTAACTTAAGTCAGCAGCTTTTACCCCATCCCCTACAGTGAGTTGTTTCCATATATTTCTAATACAGTTAGATTCTGTCACATGACGTATTCCATCGTGCAACATCCTACACCCTAAATAACTAAATTTGAGTAGATTATGATTGGCCCCTTGGGCTACACACATCTATGGGCTTAGACAAATGCATAGTGACAGGTATCCATCCTAGAGTATCACATGGACTACTTCAAACCCCCCACCCCATGATCTGCTTATCATCTATGTAGCTTTGCCTTTCCCGGGATGTCATCAATGGGGTCATACTGTGTGCAGCCTGCTCAGGCTGGAGTTTTCACTTAGCAGTACACGCTGAAGGTTTATCCATGTCTTTCCATAGGTGGATGGTGCATTCCTTTCTGCTGAGTAGTATTCCACTGCATGTGTATGGGAGGAAAAACAATTTTCCCTCTACTTTTCTAGGTTCTTGGTTGAGGCCCCCCCCCGCCCCTGTAATAAAAGACAGATTACCAGGAGAAAAGCAGAAGTTTAATAACATGTATACCTTCTGAATAGAGGGGGGATACCACGGAAAACTGAGTCACTCCCCAAACCATCCCCTTCAATACCGTCTTCAGCTAAAAACAGAAAAGATGCTGGGGAAGGGGGGAAGGCCAGTTATGGAAGGTTATCATGCAAAGCACAGTAAACAAGGGTATGGCTGTGTGCACATTTAAGTCAGGACTTCCCCATTGAAAAGAGTTACTTAAGATTTAATTATCCTTCTATGTTTGGTGCAAAGAGGGACATACCCTTATAAATGGAGATTTCTCTATTGTAAATGCCCTTCATAAAACGGCAATCTCAGTTTTCTGAGATTTTTTAAAAAATAAATTTATTATTTTATTTTTGGCTTCATTGGGTCTTCGTTGCTGCGTGCAGTCTTTTCTCTGGGTGTTGGCGAGCAGGGGCTTCTCATTGTGGTGGCTTTTCTTGTCACGGAGCACAGGCTCTAGGCATGCAGGCTTCAGTAGTTGTGGCACACGGGCTCAGTAGTTGTGGCTCGCGGGCTCTAGAGCACAGGCTCAGTAGTTGTGGCGCACAGGCTTAGTTGCTCTGCGGCATGTGGGATCTTCCCGGACCGGGCCTCGAACCTGTGTCCCCTGAATCGGCAGGTGGACTCTTACTCACTGAGCCACCAGGGAAGCCCTATTCTTTTTAAAGCAGACCAATAACCCTTATGCCAGAGAGACATATTTTGAGGTGGCATATTCTACTCGCCTTGACATGGATGTATCCCAATTTGCTTATGCATTCATCTTTTGAAGGATATCCTGATTTCAAGTTTTTAGCCATTATGGAAGTGCTGCTGTGCATAATTGCATCCTTGTTTGCATTTGGACATAGATTTTCAAAGCAGTTGCCTAAATACTGGAAGTATGATTGTTGGATCCCAACGTGAGACTTGTTTAGCTTTGGAAAAAACTGCCAAATTGTCTTACAAAGTGGCTGCACAGGCATCCCCCCAGCTATGAGGGAGAGTTCCTTTTGTTCCTCACCCTCTAGCAATTGGTATTGTCATATTTTTGGAGCTTAGCAGTCCCAATTGGTGTGCTATGGTGTCTCATGATTTTAATTTGTAGTTCCCTAATGGTATATGATGTTGAGCTTTTTTCTGTATGACTTTTACTATCTGTAACTTTTTTGGCAGGATGTCTGTTCAGATCACGCTGTTCATGTTCATGCTGGGAGGAGCCCTGTCTCCTCGGGACCTGCTGGGGCTTTGGCTTCAGGAACACGCGGGGCTGAGTCCACGCTGATGGCCTGGCTTCGGTACAACCCGGGGTCAAGTCCACACTAACGGAAACCGGGTCTCCTCAGGACCCGCCGAGGCTTCAGCTCTGGGACACTGGGGGGTCCAGTTCAGGCTGACATGAGCCTGATCTCCTCAGGACCTGCTAGGAGGTGATGCCGCTGAGGGAGAAGGTGAGGAAAAGTGGGGAGAAGGTTCCTGTGCAGGGCTGACCGCTGTGGGTGTCTGTCTCCAGAGGACCCAGGAGAGGAAGGGCTTGATGTGGAAAACTGGGTTTTTGGCCCATTTTGTGTGGGGTGTAGACAGTTGAATGTTGTTCTTTGGCGTGTAGTGTCTGGTTTTCCCAGCACCGTTTATTGAGGGGCCTGTCCTTTCCCTGGTGTATGTTCTTGGCTCCTTTCTTGTGAATTAACTGATCACATACCTGTAGGTTGATTCCTGGGCTCTCTGCTCTATTCCTCTGGTCTGTGTGCCTGTTTTTCTGCCAATGCCACAATTTTGGGGGACTAGCTTCATAATGAAGTGTGAAGTCAGGGAACGAGATGCCTCCACACATTCCCCTGCCTCAGGGTCGCTTTGGTTCTTCTGGGTCCTTTGTGGTTCCACACACAACCTAAGATGGTTCGTCCTGTTTCTATGGAAAATGTCATTGGACTTTTGGTAAGGATTGCGTTGAATGTGTACATTAACAGGATCTTAGCTGGAGAAACTGTCAGGGCATGACTTAAGAGCAGCATCAGGGCCTTTGTTGGGTCAACATTATGGTCTCAGTGAAAGATATGATCAGAACCTGAGTTACTAAGAACATCAAGGCTTCATTTAGGAAAAGCTTCAGGGCCTGAGTTAGGCACAGCCTCAGGACTTCACTTAAGGACACTGACAGGGCTTTCTTTGGGACAGAGTCAGGAACGTGCATAGAAATGTGGCAGGAAATTATCTCAGGAGAGTGTCCAGATTTTAGCTATTGATTTCAACAGGTCTCATGTTAGGGACAGATTCCGGGCCTTAGTGAGAGCGAGTGTGAAGGACTTATTTAGGGTTAGTCAGGGCTTAGTTAGGGAGACTATTAGGGTTTCAGTTAGGATAAGATGCAGGATATTAGCTTGGGACAGAGTCAGGTTGCGGGCCAGGGATAGCGTCACGAAATGACCCAGGAGAAGCGTGAAGACCTTCGTTATTGAGAGCCTCAGGGCCGTAGTTAGGACCAGCGTGAGGGCCTAAATCAGGACCACTGCCAGGGCTTCCTATACAGACACCGTCAGAGCATAAGGAAGGTACAACCAAAGGGCCTAAGTGAGGCTTATCTTTAGGGCCTGAGTTCGGGACACTGTCAGGGCATGACTTAGGAGCAGCAGAAGGTCCTCTGTGGGATCAGCGTCAGGTTCTTCATTAAAGACATTATCAGGGCCTCTGTTAGGGAGAGCCTCAGGGCCTCATTTATGGACAGCATCAAGGCTAACTTTGGGTCAGTTTCAGGACCTTGGTAAGACCTGGGTCAAGATATTAACTCAGGATAGTATCAGGACTCTAGATATTGACGGCACTAGTGCCTTAGTTAGACACAGTGTCAGGGCCTGAGTTAGGAGTAGCATTATAGCCTTTGTTAGGTATAGTGTCAGGGACTGAGCTAGGAGGAGCCTCCAGGCCTAAGTTTGGGACAGATTCACAGCCTCGGGACTAATTTCAGGGCGTTATTTAGGGACAGCATCAGGGATTTAGTTAGCATAACAGGAGGAATTCCTACAAGCACCCTTTAAGCCAACACACGCAGATGCAGAAGTAAACCATGCACGCTGGTATAAAGGAATATTCCACATAAGTTGAGTACATTTTGTTTAAGGTGCGTAAGAGTTTAAACATTATTTTTTTCAGAAAACTCTATTCAGAAGATGAAGGAATTTCATCCTAAAGAATCTCTTTAGCTAAATTTAACATTAGCAAATGAGAAGTTTACGTTCAGGTCTAGGGCTAGTGTCAGGTAATGACCTAGGTTTGGAAACAAGCCCTTAGTTACGTAGAGAATCAGGGCCTAATTTAGGACCTGTGCCAGGGCTTCGGGTAGGGACAGTGTCAGAGCCTGATATAGGGAGAATGTGAGAGCCTGAGTGAGGCCTAGCGTCAGGCACCTAGATGCAGACACTGTCAGGGCATGACTTAGGAGCAGCATCAGGGCGTTTGTGGAGTCAGCATTCAGATCATAGTGAAAGACATGAGCAGGGCTTGAGTGAGTCAAAGAATCAAGGCCTCGGTTAAGGAAAGCTTCAGGGCCTGAGTTAGGCACAGCCTCACGTCTTCAGTTAAGGAGAGCGACAGGGCTCTCTTTGGGACAGTGTCAGAACCTTGGATAGAAATGTGTCAGCATATTAGCTCAGGATAGTGTCCGGATATTAGTTATTGATTGCAGCAGGACCCATGTTAGGGACAGATTCCAGGCCTTAGTGAGAGATAGTGTCAAGACCTTAGTTACTGAGAGCATCAGGGCCTTCTTTAGAAGCAATGTTAGGGCTTCGTGTAAAAATAGCATCACGGACTGGCTTCGGGCGAGCGACAGGGCCTGAGTGAGGCCTAGCGTCATTCCTGTAGGTGGGGACACTGTCAGCGCGTGACACAGGAGCAGCATCAGTGCCATTGTTGGATCAGCATTATGGTCTTCGTTAAAGACATGAGCAGGCCTTCTGTTAGGGACAGCGTCACGGCTTACTTAGCGATATTTTCAGGACCTTAGTAAGAGATGGGATAGTAAATTAGCTGAGGATAGTGTGAGGACTTTAGATATTGATGGCATCAGGGACTTAGTTAGGGACAGTGTCAGGCTGTGAGTTAGGCCTAACATCCAGGCCTTAGTTAGGGACAGTGTCACGGCATGGGGAACCAATTCAGGTCCTGACGTCCGCACAGCATAAGGGCTTCAGTTAGCATAAGAGGCAGGACATTAGCTAGGGACAGGGTTAGGGTAAAGTCTAGGGATTGTGTCAGCAAATGACCTCGGGATAGTGTCAAGACCTTAGTTACTGAGAACCTGAGGGCCTTATTTAGGACCAGCATCAGGGCCGGAATTGGGCAAGAAACAGGGCCTGAGTGAGGCCCAGCTTCAGGCTCCTAGCTGGAGACAGTGTCAGGGCATGACGTCGAAGCAGCATCCGGGCCTTTGTTGGGTCAGCATTCGGGTCATAGTTAAAGATATGAGCAGGGCCTGAGTGAGTCAGAGAATCGAGGCCTCCGTTAGGGAAAGCTTCAGGGTCTGAGTTAGGCACAGCCTCTCGTCTTCATTTAAGGACAGCGACAGGCCTTTCTTTGGGACTGTGTCAGTCCGTGGATAGAAATGTGTCAGGATATTAGCTCAGGATAGTGTCGGGATGTTCATTATTGACTGGAGCACGGCCCATGTCAGGGACAGATTCCCGGCCTTAATGAGAGATAAGGTGAAAGTCTTAGTTAGGATCCATGAGCGCCTTAGTTAGGGAGAGTATTAGGGTTTCACTTAGGATAAGATGCAGGACATTAGCTTGGGACAGACTCATGATCCGAGCCAGGGATAGTGTCAGCCAATGACCTGGGTTGGTGTCAAGACCTTAGTTACTTAGAGAATCGGGGCCTAATTTAGGACGTGTGTCAGGGCTTCGGGTAGGGACAGCATCAGAGCCTGACTTAGGGAGAACGTCTAGGCCTGAGTGAGGCCTAGTGTCAGCCCACTAGCTGGAGACACAGTCAGGGCATGACGTAGGAACAGCATCAGGGCCTTTGCTGGGTCAGCATTCGGGTCATAGTGAAAGACATGAGCAGGGCCTGTGTTAGTCACAGAATCAAGGCCTCAGTTAGGGAAAGTTTCAGGGCCTGAGTTAGGCACAGCCTCAGGTCTTCACTTAAGGACTGCAACAGGCTTTCTTTTGGAAAATATCAGGACAGTGGATAGAAATCAGTCAGGGTAATAGCTCAGGACAGTGTCCGGATTTTAGTTATTGATTGCAGCAGGGACCATTAGGGATAGATTCTGGGTGTTGGTGACAGATAGTGTGACGGCCTTTGTTAGGTTTAGTCGGGGCTTAGTTAGGGAGAGTACTAGGGTTTCATTTAGGATAAGATGCAGGACATGAGCTTGGGACAGAGTCAGGTTCCGGGCCAGGGATAGCGTCACGAAATGACCCAGGAAAAGCGTGAAGACCTTCGTTATTGAGAGCCTCAGGGCCTTACTTAGGACCAGCGTGAGGGCCTAAATCAGGACCACTGCCAGGGCTTCCTATACAGACAGCGTCAGAGCATAAGGAAGGTACAGCCAAAGGGCCTAAGTGAGGCTTCTCTTTAGGGCCTGAGTTCGGGACACTGTCAGGGCATGACTTAGGAGCAGCAGAAGGGCCTCTGTGGGATCAGTGTCAGGTTCTTCATTAAAGACATTATCAGGGCCTCTGTTAGGGAGAGCCTCAGGGCCTCATTTTCAGACAGCATCAAGGCTTACTTTGGGTCAGTTTCAGGACCTTGGTAAGACCTGGGTCAGGATATTAACTCAGGATAATATCAGGATTTTAGATATTGGCGGCAGCTGGGCTTTAGTTAGAAACAGTGTCAGGGCCTGAGTTAGGACTAGCATTATAGCCTTTGTTAGGTATAGTCAGGGCCTTTTCTAGGGACAATGTCAGGTTCCGGGCCTTAGTGAGAAGTCGTGTCAAGGCCTTAGGCAGGATTATTCAGGGCCCTAGTTACGGAGAGTGTTAGGGTTTCATTTAGGATAAGATGCAGGACATGAGCTTGGGACAGAGTCAGGTTCCGGGCCAGGGATAGTGTCAGGAAATGACCAAGAGAAAGCGTTAAAACCTTAGTTATTGAGAGCATCGGGGCCTGACTTAGGACCAGAGTCAGGCCCTAAATCACGACCACTGCCCTGGCTTCATATAAGGACAGCATCAGAGCCTAAGTAAGGTACAGCCCAAGTGCCTAAGTGAGGCCTATCTTTAGGATCTGAGTTAGGGAAAGTGTCAGGGCATGACTTAGGAGCAGCAGAAGGGCCTCTGTGGGATCAGCCTGAGGGTCTTCATTAAAGACATTATCAGGGCCTCTGTTAGGGAGAGCCTCAGGACCTCATTTTCGGACAGCATCAAGGCTTACTTTGGGTCAGTTTCAGGACCTTGGTAAGACCTGGGTCAGGATATTAACTCAGGATAGTATCAGGACTTTAGATATTGGCGGCAGTAGGGCCTTAGTTAGAGTCAGTGTCAGGGTCTGAGTTAGGAATATCATTATGGCCTTTGTCAGGTATAGTGTCAGGGAGTGAGCTAGGAGTAGTGTCAGGGTCCGAGTTACGTGTAATGTCAGGGTCTTGGTTAGGGACAGTGTCAGCGCCTGGGTTAGCACGAGTCTCCAGGCCGTAGTTAGGGAGCGGTTCACAGCATCGGGAGTAATTTCAGCGCCTTATTTATGTTCAGCATCAGGGATGATTTAGTTAGCATAAGAGGAGCCATTCCTGCAAGAACCCTGAAGGCCAACACACAAGAATGTAAAAGTGAACCATGCACGCTGCTATGAAGGAATATTCCACAGCAGTTGAGTACACTTTGTTTAAGGTTAACAAGAGTTTAAAAATTATTGTTTTAAGAAACCAATATTCATATGATGAAAGAATTTCATCGTAAAGAATCTCTTTCCCTAAACTTGACATTAGCTAAAGTCAAGATTAGATTAAGGTCTAGGGGTAGTGTCAGTTAATGACCTGGATTTGGTGTCAAGACCTTAGTTACTTAGAGAATCAAGGCCTAAAATTTAGGACCTGCGTCAAGATTTTCGGGAGGGACAGCGTCAGACCTGACTTATGGAGAACGTCAGGGCCTGAGTGAGGCCTAGCGTCAGCCCCCTAGCTGCAGACACAGTCAGGGTACGACTTAGGAGCAGCATAAACACCTTGGTTGGGTCAGCGAAAGGTCATAGTGAAAGACATGAGCAGGCCTTGAGTGAGTCACAGAATCAAGGCCTCACTTAGGGAAAGCTTCAGGGCCTGAGTTAGGCACAGTGTCAGGTCTTCACTTACAGACACCGACCGGTTTGGGACAGTGTCAGGATCGTGCATAGAAATGTGTCAGGAAATTACCTCAGGACAGTGTCCGGATTTTAGTTATTGATTGCAACAGGTGCCATGTTAGGGACAGATTCCGGGCTTTAGTGAGAGATAGTGTCAAGGCCTTTGTTCGGATTAGTCAGGGCTTAGTTAGGGATACTATTAGGGTTTCATTTAGGATAAGATGCAGGACATGAGCTTGGGACAGACTCATGATCCGAGCCAGGGATAGTGTCAGAAAATGACCTGGGTTGGTGTCAAGACCTTAGTTATTTAGAGAATCAGGGCCTAATTTAGGACCTGTGTCAGGGCTTCGGGTAGGGACAGCGTCAGAGCCTGACTTAGGGAGAACGTCTAGGCCTGAGTGAGGCCTAGTGCCAGCCCACCTGCTGGAGACACAGTCAGGGCATGACGTAGGAACAGCATCAGGGCCTTTGTGGGGTCAGCATGCAGGTCATAGTGAAAGACATGAACAGGGCCTGTGTTAGTCACAGAATCAAGGCCTCAGTCAGGGAAAGCTTCAGGGCCTGAGTTAGGAACAGCCTCAGGTCTTCACTTAAGGACGGCAACAGGCTTTCTTTTGGAAAGTATCAGAACAGTGGATAGAAATGAGTCAGGATATTAGCTCAGGACAGTGTCCGGATTTTAGTTATTGATTGCAACAGGTCCCATGTTAGGGACAGATTCCGGGCTTTAGTGAGAGATAGTGTCAAGGCCTTTGTTCGGATTAGTCAGGGCTTAGTTAGGGATACTATTAGGGTTTCATTTAGGATAAGATGCAGGACATGAGCTTGGGACAGAGTCAGGTTCCGGGCCAGGGATAACGTCACGAAATGACCCAGGAAAAGCGTGAAGACCTTCGTTATTGAGAGCCTCAGGGCCTTACTTAGGACCAGCGTGAGGGCCTAAATCAGGACCACTGCCAGGGCTTCCTATACAGACAGCGTCAGAGCATAAGGAAGGTACAGCCAAAGGGCCTAAGTGAGGCTTATCTTTAGTTCCTGAGTTCGGGACACTGTCAGGGCAAGACATAGGAGCTGCAGAAGAGCCTCTGTGGCATCAGCGTGAGGGTCTTCACTAAAGACATTATCAGGGCCTCTGTTACTGAGAGCCTCAGGGCCTCATTTTCAGACAGCATCAAGGCTTACTTTGGGTCAGTTTCAGGACCTTGGTAAGACCTGGGTCAGGATATTAACTCAGGATAATATCAGGACTTTAGATATTGGCGGCAGTAGGGCCTTAGTTAGAGTCAGTGTCAGGGTCTGAGTTAGGAATATCATTATGGGCTTTGTTAGGTAATAGTGTCAGGGAGTGAGCTAGGAGTAGTGTCAGGGTCCGAGTTACGTGTAATGTCAGGGTCTTGGTTTGGGACAGTGTCAGGGCCTGGTTTAGCACGAGTCTCCAGGCCGTAGTTAGGGAGGGGTTCAGAGCATCGGGAGTAATTTCAGCGCCTTATTTATGTTCAGCATCAGGGATGATTTAGTTAGCATAAGAGGAGCCATTCCTGCAAGAACCTTGAAGGCCAACACACAAGAATGTAAAAGTGAACCATGCATGCTGCTATGAAGGAATATTCCACAGCAGTTGAGTACACTTTGTTTAAGGTTAACAAGAGTTTAAAAATTATTGTTTTAAGAAACCAATATTCATATGATGAAAGAATTTCATCGTAAAGAATCTCTTTCCCTAAACTTGACATTAGCTAAAGTCAAGATTAGATTAAGGTCTAGGGGTAGTGTCAGTTAATGACCTAGTTTTAGTGTCAAGACCTTACTTACTTAGAGAATCAAGGCCTAAAATTTAGGACCTGCGTCAAGATTTTCGGTAGGGACAGCGTCAGACCTGACTTATGGAGAACTTCAGGGCCTGAGTGAGGCCTAGCGTCATCCCCGTAGCTGTAGACACAGTCAGGGCATGACTTAGGAGCAGCATAAACACCTTGGTTGGGTCAGCGAAAGGTCATAGTGAAAGACATGAGCAGGCCTTGAGTGAGTCACAGAATCAAGGCCTCCGTTAGGGAAAGCTTCAGGGCCTGAGTTAGGCACAGTGTCTGGTCTTCACTTAAAGACACCGACCGGTTTGGGACAGTGTCAGGATCGTGCATAGAAATGTGTCAGGAAAGTATCTCAGGACAGTGTCCGGATTTTAGTTATTGATTGCAACAGGTCCCATGTTAGGGACAGATTCCGGGCTTTAGTGAGAGATAGTGTCAAGGCCTTTGTTCGGATTGGTCAGGGCTTAGTTAGGCATACTATTAGGGTTTCATTTAGGATAAGATGCAGGACATTAGCTTGGGACAGAGTCAGGTTCCGGGCCAGGGATAACGTCACGAAATGACCCAGGAAAAGCGTGAAGACCTTCGTTATTGCGAGCCTCAGGGCCTTACTTAGGACCAGCGTGAGGGCCTAAATCAGGACCACTGCCAGGGCTTCCTATACAGACAGCGTCAGAGCATAAGGAAGGTACAGCCAAAGGGCCTAAGTGAGGCTTATCTTTAGGGCCTGAGTTCGGGACACTGTCAGGGCATGACTTAGGAGCAGCAGAAGGGCCTCTTTGGGATCAGCGTCAGGTTCTTCATTAAAGACATTATCAGGGCCTCTGTTAGGGAGAGCCTCAGGGCCTTATTTATGGACAGCATCAAGGCTTAGTTTTAGTCAGTTTCAGGACCTTGGTAAGACCTGGGTCAGGATATTAACTCAGGATAGTATCAGGATTTTAGATATTGGCGGCAGCTGGGCTTTAGTTAGAAACAGTGTCAGGGCCTGAGTTAGGACTAGCATTATGGCCTTTGTTAGGTATAGTGTCAGGGACTGAGCTAGGAGTTGTGTGAGGGCCTTTGCTAGGGACAGTGTCAGGGCCTGAGCTAGGATGAGCCTCCAGGCCTCAGTTTGGGACAGGTTCACAGCCTTGAGACTAATTTCAGGACGTTATTTAGGGACAGCATCAGGGATTTAGTTAGCATAACAGTAGGCATTCCTACAAGCACCCTTTAAGCCAACACACGCAGATGCAGAAGGAAACCATACACGCTGGTATAAAGGAATATTCCGCAGAAGTTGAGTACATTTTGTTTAAGGTCGGTAAGAGTTTAAACATTATTTTTTTCAGAAAACTCTATTCAGAAGATGAAAGAATTTCATCCTAAAGAATCTCTTTAGATAAATTTGACATTAGCAACGGACAAGGTTACATTCAGGTCTAGGGCTAGTGTCAGGTAATGACCTAGGTTTGGAATCAAGCCCTTAGGTACTTAGAGAATCAGGGCCTAATTTAAGACCTGTGCCAGGGCTTCGGGTAGGGACAGCGTCAGAGCCTGATATAGGGAGAAGGTGAGGGCCTGAGTGAGGCCCCTAGATGCAGACACTGTCAGGGCATGACTTAAGAGCAGCATTCAGGGCGTTTGTGGAGTCAGCATTCGGGTCATAGTGAAAGACATGAGCAGGGCCTGAGTGAGTCAGAGAATCGAGGCCTCAGTTAGGGAAATCTTGAGGTCCTGAGTTAGGCACAGCCTCTCGTCTTCAGTTAAGGACAGCGACAGGCCTTTCTTTGGGACTGTGTCTGGTGGGTGGATAGAAATGTGTCAGGATATTAGCTCAGGATAGTGTCCGGATTTTCATTATTGACTGCAGAAGGTCCCATGTTAGGGACAGATTCTGGGCCTTAGTGAGAGATAGGGTGAAAGTCTTAGTTAGGATCAGTGAGCGACTTAGTTAGGGAGAGTATTAGGGTTTCAATTAGGATAAGATGCAGGACATTAGCTTGGGACAGAGTCACGATCCGAGCCAGGGATAGTGTCAGCCAATGACCTGGGTTGGTGTCAAGACCTTAGTTACTTAGAGAATCAGGGCCTAATTTAGGACCTGTGTCAGGGTTTCGGGTAGGGACAGCGTCAGAGCCTGACTTAGGGAGAACATCTAGGCCTGAGTGCGGCCTAGTGTCAGCCCACTAGCTGGAGTCACAGGGCATGACGTAGGAATAGCATCAGGGCCTTTGTTGGGTCAGCATTCGGGTCATAGTGAAAGAAATGAGCAGGGCCTGTGTTAGTCACAGAATCAAGGCCTCAGTTAGGGAAAGTTTCAGGGCCTGAGTTAGGCACAGCCTCAGGTCTTCACTTAAGGACGGCAACAGGCTTTCTTTTGGAAAGTATCAGGACAGTGGATAGAAAGGAGTCAGGGTAATAGCTCAGGACAGTGTCCGGATTTTAGTTATTGATTGCAGCAGGGACCATTAGGGATATATTCTGGGTGTTGGTGAGAGATAGTGTGAAGGCCCTTGTTAGGTTTAATCAGGGCTTAGTTAGGGATACTATTAGGGTTTCATTTAGGATAAGATGCAGGACATGAGCTTGGGACAGAGTCAGGTTCCGGGCCAGGGATAGCGTCGCGAAATGACCCAGGAAATGCGTGAAGACCTTCGTTATTGAGAGCCTCAGGGCCTTACTTAGGACCAGCGTCAGGGCCTAAATCAGGACCACTGCCAGGTCTTCCTATACAGACAGCGTCAGAGCATAAGGAAGGTACAGCCAAAGGGCCTAAGTGAGGCTTATCTTTAGGGCCTGAGTTCGGGACACTGTCAGGGCATGACTTAGGAGCAGCAGAAGGGCCTCTGTGGGATCAGTGTCAGGTTCTTCATTAAAGACATTATCAGGGTCTCTGTTAGGGAGAGCCTCAGGGCCTCATTTATGGACAGCATCAAGGCTTACTTTTAGTCAGTTTCAGGACCTTGGTAAGACCTGGGTCAGGATATTAACTCAGGATAATATCAGGATTTTAGATATTGGCGGCAGCTGGGCTTTAGTTAGAAACAGTGTCAGGGCCTGAGTTAGGACTAGCATTATAGCCTTTGTTAGGTATAGTCAGGGCCTTTTCTAGGGACAATGTCAGGTTCCGGGCCTTAGTGAGAAGTCGTGTCAAGGCCTTAGGCAGGATTATTCAGGGCCCTAGTTACGGAGAGTGTTAGGGTTTCATTTAGGATAAGATGCAGGACATGAGCTTGGGACAGAGTCAGGTTCCGGGCCAGGGATAGTGTCAGGAAACGACCAAGAGAAAGCGTTAAAACCTTAGTTATTGAGAGCATCGGGGCCTGACTTAGGACCAGAGTCAGGCCCTAAATCACGACCACTGCCCTGGCTTCATATAAGGACAGCATCAGAGCCTAAGTAAGGTACAGCCCAAGTGCCTAAGTGAGGCCTATCTTTAGGATCTGAGTTAGGGAAAGTGTCAGGGCATGACTTAGGAGCAGCAGAAGGGCCTCTGTGGGATCAGCCTGAGGGTCTTCATTAAAGACATTATCAGGGCCTCTGTTAGGGAGAGCCTCAGGACCTCATTTTCGGACAGCATCAAGGCTTACTTTGGGTCAGTTTCAGGACCTTGGTAAGACCTGGGTCAGGATATTAACTCAGGATAGTATCAGGACTTTAGATATTGGCGGCAGTAGGGCCTTAGTTAGAGTCAGTGTCAGGGTCTGAGTTAGGAATATCATTATGGCCTTTGTCAGGTATAGTGTCAGGGAGTGAGCTAGGAGTAGTGTCAGGGTCCGAGTTACGTGTAATGTCAGGGTCTTGGTTAGGGACAGTGTCAGCGCCTGGGTTAGCACGAGTCTCCAGGCCGTAGTTAGGGAGCGGTTCACAGCATCGGGAGTAATTTCAGCGCCTTATTTATGTTCAGCATCAGGGATGATTTAGTTAGCATAAGAGGAGCCATTCCTGCAAGAACCCTGAAGGCCAACACACAAGAATGTAAAAGTGAACCATGCACGCTGCTATGAAGGAATATTCCACAGCAGTTGAGTACACTTTGTTTAAGGTTAACAAGAGTTTAAAAATTATTGTTTTAAGAAACCAATATTCATATGATGAAAGAATTTCATCGTAAAGAATCTCTTTCCCTAAACTTGACATTAGCTAAAGTCAAGATTAGATTAAGGTCTAGGGGTAGTGTCAGTTAATGACCTGGATTTGGTGTCAAGACCTTAGTTACTTAGAGAATCAAGGCCTAAAATTTAGGACCTGCGTCAAGATTTTCGGTAGGGACAGATTCAGACCTGACTTATGGAGAACGTCAAGGCCTGAGTGAGGCCTAGCGTCAGCCTCCTAGCTGCAGACACAGTCAGGGTACGACTTAGGAGCAGCATAAACACCTTGGTTGGGTCAGCGAAAGGTCATAGTGAAAGACATGAGCAGGCCTTGAGTGAGTCACAGAATCAAGGCCTCCGTTAGGCAAAGCTTCAGGGCCTGAGTTAGGCACAGTGTCAGGTCTTCACTTAAAGACACCGACCGGTTTGGGACAGTGTCAGGATCGTGCATAGAAATGTGTCAGGAAATTATCTCAGGACAGTGTCCGGATTTTAGTTATTGATTGCAACAGGTGCCATGTTAGGGACAGATTCCGGGCTTTAGTGAGAGATAGTGTCAAGGCCTTTGTTCGGATTGGTCAGGGCTTAGTTAGGGATACTATTAGGGTTTCATTTATTATAAGATGCAGGACATGAGCTTGGGACAGAGTCAGGTTCCGGGCCAGGGATAGCGTCACGAAATGACCCAGGAAAAGCGTGAAGACCTTCGTTATTGAGAGCCTCAGGGCCTTACTTAGGACCAGCGTGAGGGCCTAAATCAGGACCACTGCCAGGGCTTCCTATACAGACAGCGTCAGAGCATAAGGAAGGTACAGCCAAAGGGCCTAAGTGAGGCTTCTCTTTAGGGCCTGAGTTCGGGACACTGTCAGGGCATGACTTAGGAGCAGCAGAAGGGCCTCTGTGGGATCAGCGTCAGGTTCTTCATTAAAGACATTATCAGGGCCTCTGTTAGGGAGAGCCTCAGGGCCTCATTTATGGACAGCATCAAGGCTTACTTTGGGTCAGTTTCAGGACCTTGGTAAGACCTGGGTCAGGATATTAACTCAGGATAGTATCAGGATTTTAGATATTGGCGGCAGCTGGGCTGTAGTTAGAAACAGTGTCAGGGCCTGAGTTAGGACTAGCATTATAGCCTTTGTTAGGTATAGTGTCAGGGACTGAGCTAGGAGTTGTGTCAGGGCCTGAGCTAGGATGAGCCTCCAGGCCTCAGTTTGGGAGGGGTTCACAGCCTTGGGAGGAGTTTCCTGAATTTAATTAGGGAAAACATCAGGGATTTAGCATAATAAGAGTTAGTTCGTTAGCATAAGAGGAGGTATTCCTACAAGCACCCTGAAAGCCAACACAGGCAAATGCAGAAGTAAACCAGGCAGGCTGGTATAAAGGAATATTCCACAGAAGTTGAGTACATTTTGTTTAAGTTCAGTAAGAGTTTAAACATTATTTTTTTCAGAAAACTCTATTCAGAAGATGAAAGAATTTCATCCTAAAGAATCTCTTTAGCTAAATTTAACATTAGCAAAAGAGAAGTTTACGTTCAGGTCTAGGGCTAGTGTCAGGTAATGACCTAGGTTTGGAATCAAGCCCTTAGTTACTTATAGAATCAGGGCCTAATTTAGGATCTGTGCCAGGGCTTCGGGTAGGGACAGTGTCAGAGCCTGGTATAGGGAGAAAGTGAGGGCCTGAGTGAGGCCTAGCATCAGGCCCCTAGATGCAGACACTGTCAGGGCATGACTTAGGAGCAGCATCAGGGCGTTTGTGGAGTCAGCATTCGGGTCATAGTGAAAGACATGAGCAGGGCTTGAGTGAGTCACAGAATCAAGGCCTGGGTTAAGGAAAGCTTCAGGGCCTGAGTTAGGCACAGCCTCACGTCTTCAGTTAAGGAGAGCGACAGGGCTCTCTTTGGGACAGTGTCAGAACCTTGGATAGAAATGTGTCAGCATATTAGCTCAGGATAGTGTCCGGATTTTAGTTATTGATTGCAGCAGGACCCATGTTAGGGACAGATTCCAGGCCTTAGTGAGAGATAGTGTCAAGACCTTAGTTACTGAGAGCATCAGGGCCTTCTTTAGAAGCAATGTTAGGGCTTCATGTAAAAATCGCATCCCGGACTGGCTTGGGGTGAGCGACAGGGCCTGAGTGAGGCCTAGCGTCATTCCTGTAGGTGGGGACACTGTCAGGGCGTGACACAGGAGCAGCATCAGTGCCGTTGTTGGATCAGCATTATGGTCTTCGTTAAAGACATGAGCAGGCCTTCTGTTAGGGACAGCGTCACGGCTTACTTAGCGATATTTTCAGGACCTTAGTAAGAGATGGGATAGTAAATTAGCTGAGGATAGTGTGAGGACTTTAGATATTGATGGCATCAGGGCCTTAGTTAGGGACAGTGTCAGGCCTTGAGTTAGGCCTAACATCCAGGCCTTAGTTAGGGACAGTGTCACGGCATGGGGACTCAATTCAGGTCCTGACATGGGCACAGCATAAGGGCTTCAGTTAGCATAAGAGGCAGGACATTAGCTAGGGACAGGGTTAGGGTAAAGTCTAGGGATTGTGTCAGCAAATGACCTCGGGATAGTGTCAAGACCTTAGTTACTGAGAACCTGAGGGCCTTATTTAGGACCAGCATCAGGACCGGACTTAGGGCAAGAAACAGGGCCTGAGTGAGGCCCAGCTTCAGGCCCCTAGCTGGAGACAGTGTCAGGGCATGACGTCGAAGCAGCATCCGGGCCTTGGTTGGGTCAGCATTCGGGTCATAGTTAAGGACATGAGCAGGGCCTGAGTGCGTCAGAGAATCGAGGCCTCCGTTAGGGAAAGCTTCAGGGCCTGAGTTAGGCACAGCCTCAGGTCTTCATTTAAGGACAGCGACAGGCCTTTCTTTGGGACTGTGTCAGGTCCGTGGATAGAAAAGTGTCAGCATATTAGCTCAGGATAGTGTCCGGATTTTCATTATTGATTGCAGCAGGGCCCATGTTAGGGATAGATTCTGGGCCTTAGTGAGAGATAGGGTCAATGCCTTAATTAGGATTAGTCCGGGCCTTAGTTAGGGAGAGTATTAGGGTTTCAATTAGGATAAGATGCAGGACATTACCTTGGGACAGAGTCATGATCCGAGCCAGGGATAGTGTCAGAAAATGACCTGGGTTGGTGTCAAGACCTTAGTTATTTAGAGAATCAGGGCCTAATTTAGGACCTGTGTCAGGGCTTCGGGTAGGGACATCGTCAGAGCCTGACTTAGGGAGAACGTCTAGGCCTGAGTGAGGCCTAGTGCCAGCCCACCTGCTGGAGACACAGTCAGGGCATGACGTAGGAACAGCATCAGGGCCTTTGTGGGGTCAGCATGCAGGTCATAGTGAAAGACATGAACAGGGCCTGTGTTAGTCACAGAATCAAGGCCTCAGTTAGGGAAAGCTGCAGGGCCTGAGTTAGGCACAGCCTCAGGTCTTCACTTAAGGACGGCAACAGGCTTTCTTTTGGAAAGTATCAGGACAGTGGCTAGAAATGTGTCAGGATATTAGCTCTGGACAGTGTCCTTTTTTTAGTTATTAATTGCAGCAGGGACCATTAGGGACAGATTCCGGGCGCTCGTGAGAGATAGTGTGAAGGCCTTTGTTCGGATTCGTCAGGGCTTAGTTAGGGATACTATTAGGGTTTCATTTAGGATAAGATGCAGGACATGAGCTTGGGACAGAGTCAGGTTCCGGGCCAGGGATAGCGTCACGAAATGACCCAGGAAAAGCGTGAAGACCTTCGTTATTGAGAGCCTCAGGGCCTTACTTAGGACCAGCGTGAGGGCCTAAATCAGGACCACTGCCAGGGCTTCCTATACAGACAGCGTCAGAGCATAAGGAAGGTACAGCCAAAGGGCCTAAGTGAGGCTTATCTTTAGGGCCTGAGTTCGGGACACTGTCAGGGCATGACTTAGGAGCAGCAGAAGGGCCTCTGTGGGATCAGCGTGAGGGTCTTCACTAAAGACATTATCAGGGCCTCTGTTAGGGAGAGCCTCAGGGCCTCATTTTCAGACAGCATCAAGGCTTACTTTGGGTCAGTTTCAGGACCTTGGTAAGACCTGGGTCAGGATATTAACTCAGGATAGCATCAGGACTTTAGATATTGGCGGCAGCAGGGCCTTAGTTAGAGTCAGTGTCAGGGTGTGAGTTAGGAATATCATTATGGGCTTTGTTAGGTAATAGTGTCAGGGAGTGAGCTAGGAGTAGTGTCAGGGTCCGAGTTACGTGTAATGTCAGGGTCTTGGTTTGGGACAGTGTCAGCGCCTGGGTTAGCACGAGTCTCCAGGCCGTAGTTAGGGAGGGGTTCAGAGCATCGGGAGTAATTTCAGCGCCTTATTTATGTTCAGCATCAGGGATGATTTAGTTAGCATAAGAGGAGCCATTCCTGCAAGAACCCTGAAGGCCAACACACGAGAATGTAAAAGTGAACCATGCACGCTGCTATGAAGGAATATTCCACAGCAGTTGAGTACACTTTGTTTAAGGTTAACAAGAGTTTAAAAATTATTGTTTTAAGAAACCAATATTCATATGATGAAAGAATTTCATCGTAAAGAATCTCTTTCCCTAAACTTGACATTAGCTAAAGTCAAGATTAGATTAAGGTCTAGGGGTAGTGTCAGTTAATGACCTGGATTTGGTGTCAAGACCTTAGTTACTTAGAGAATCAAGGCCTAAAATTTAGGACCTGCGTCAAGATTTTCGGGAGGGACAGCGTCAGACCTGACTTATGGAGAACGTCAGGGCCTGAGTGAGGCCTAGCGTCAGCCCCCTAGCTGCAGACACAGTCAGGGTACGACTTAGGAGCAGCATAAACACCTTGGTTGGGTCAGCGAAAGGTCATAGTGAAAGACATGAGCAGGCCTTGAGTGAGTCACAGAATCAAGGCCTCACTTAGGGAAAGCTTCAGGGCCTGAGTTAGGCACAGTGTCAGGTCTTCACTTACAGACACCGACCGGTTTGGGACAGTGTCAGGATCGTGCATAGAAATGTGTCAGGAAATTACCTCAGGACAGTGTCCGGATTTTAGTTATTGATTGCAACAGGTGCCATGTTAGGGACAGATTCCGGGCTTTAGTGAGAGATAGTGTCAAGGCCTTTGTTCGGATTAGTCAGGGCTTAGTTAGGGATACTATTAGGGTTTCATTTAGGATAAGATGCAGGACATGAGCTTGGGACAGACTCATGATCCGAGCCAGGGATAGTGTCAGAAAATGACCTGGGTTGGTGTCAAGACCTTAGTTATTTAGAGAATCAGGGCCTAATTTAGGACCTGTGTCAGGGCTTCGGGTAGGGACAGCGTCAGAGCCTGACTTAGGGAGAACGTCTAGGCCTGAGTGAGGCCTAGTGCCAGCCCACCTGCTGGAGACACAGTCAGGGCATGACGTAGGAACAGCATCAGGGCCTTTGTGGGGTCAGCATGCAGGTCATAGTGAAAGACATGAACAGGGCCTGTGTTAGTCACAGAATCAAGGCCTCAGTCAGGGAAAGCTTCAGGGCCTGAGTTAGGAACAGCCTCAGGTCTTCACTTAAGGACGGCAACAGGCTTTCTTTTGGAAAGTATCAGAACAGTGGATAGAAATGAGTCAGGATATTAGCTCAGGACAGTGTCCGGATTTTAGTTATTGATTGCAACAGGTCCCATGTTAGGGACAGATTCCGGGCTTTAGTGAGAGATAGTGTCAAGGCCTTTGTTCGGATTAGTCAGGGCTTAGTTAGGGATACTATTAGGGTTTCATTTAGGATAAGATGCAGGACATGAGCTTGGGACAGAGTCAGGTTCCGGGCCAGGGATAACGTCACGAAATGACCCAGGAAAAGCGTGAAGACCTTCGTTATTGAGAGCCTCAGGGCCTTACTTAGGACCAGCGTGAGGGCCTAAATCAGGACCACTGCCAGGGCTTCCTATACAGACAGCGTCAGAGCATAAGGAAGGTACAGCCAAAGGGCCTAAGTGAGGCTTATCTTTAGTTCCTGAGTTCGGGACACTGTCAGGGCAAGACATAGGAGCTGCAGAAGAGCCTCTGTGGCATCAGCGTGAGGGTCTTCACTAAAGACATTATCAGGGCCTCTGTTACTGAGAGCCTCAGGGCCTCATTTTCAGACAGCATCAAGGCTTACTTTGGGTCAGTTTCAGGACCTTGGTAAGACCTGGGTCAGGATATTAACTCAGGATAATATCAGGACTTTAGATATTGGCGGCAGTAGGGCCTTAGTTAGAGTCAGTGTCAGGGTCTGAGTTAGGAATATCATTATGGGCTTTGTTAGGTAATAGTGTCAGGGAGTGAGCTAGGAGTAGTGTCAGGGTCCGAGTTACGTGTAATGTCAGGGTCTTGGTTTGGGACAGTGTCAGGGCCTGGTTTAGCACGAGTCTCCAGGCCGTAGTTAGGGACAGGTTCAGAGCATCGGGAGTAATTTCAGCGCCTTATTTATGTTCAGCATCAGGGATGATTTAGTTAGCATAAGAGGAGCCATTCCTGCAAGAACCTTGAAGGCCAACACACAAGAATGTAAAAGTGAACCATGCATGCTGCTATGAAGGAATATTCCACAGCAGTTGAGTACACTTTGTTTAAGGTTAACAAGAGTTTAAAAATTATTGTTTTAAGAAACCAATATTCATATGATGAAAGAATTTCATCGTAAAGAATCTCTTTCCCTAAACTTGACATTAGCTAAAGTCAAGATTAGATTAAGGTCTAGGGGTAGTGTCAGTTAATGACCTAGTTTTAGTGTCAAGACCTTACTTACTTAGAGAATCAAGGCCTAAAATTTAGGACCTGCGTCAAGATTTTCGGTAGGGACAGCGTCAGACCTGACTTATGGAGAACTTCAGGGCCTGAGTGAGGCCTAGCGTCATCCCCGTAGCTGTAGACACAGTCAGGGCATGACTTAGGAGCAGCATAAACACCTTGGTTGGGTCAGCGAAAGGTCATAGTGAAAGACATGAGCAGGCCTTGAGTGAGTCACAGAATCAAGGCCTCCGTTAGGGAAAGCTTCAGGGCCTGAGTTAGGCACAGTGTCTGGTCTTCACTTAAAGACACCGACCGGTTTGGGACAGTGTCAGGATCGTGCATAGAAATGTGTCAGGAAAGTATCTCAGGACAGTGTCCGGATTTTAGTTATTGATTGCAACAGGTCCCATGTTAGGGACAGATTCCGGGCTTTAGTGAGAGATAGTGTCAAGGCCTTTTTTCGGATTGGTCAGGGCTTAGTTAGGCATACTATTAGGGTTTCATTTAGGATAAGATGCAGGACATTAGCTTGGGACAGAGTCAGGTTCCGGGCCAGGGATAACGTCACGAAATGACCCAGGAAAAGCGTGAAGACCTTCGTTATTGCGAGCCTCAGGGCCTTACTTAGGACCAGCGTGAGGGCCTAAATCAGGACCACTGCCAGGGCTTCCTATACAGACAGCGTCAGAGCATAAGGAAGGTACAGCCAAAGGGCCTAAGTGAGGCTTCTCTTTAGGGCCTGAGTTCGGGACACTGTCAGGGCATGACTTAGGAGCAGCAGAAGGGCCTCTTTGGGATCAGCGTCAGGTTCTTCATTAAAGACATTATCAGGGCCTCTGTTAGGGAGAGCCTCAGGGCCTTATTTATGGACAGCATCAAGGCTTAGTTTTAGTCAGTTTCAGGACCTTGGTAAGACCTGGGTCAGGATATTAACTCAGGATAGTATCAGGATTTTAGATATTGGCGGCAGCTGGGCTTTAGTTAGAAACAGTGTCAGGGCCTGAGTTAGGACTAGCATTATGGCCTTTGTTAGGTATAGTGTCAGGGACTGAGCTAGGAGTTGTGTGAGGGCCTTTGCTAGGGACAGTGTCAGGGCCTGAGCTAGGATGAGCCTCCAGGCCTCAGTTTGGGACAGGTTCACAGCCTTGAGACTAATTTCAGGACGTTATTTAGGGACAGCATCAGGGATTTAGTTAGCATAACAGTAGGCATTCCTACAAGCACCCTTTAAGCCAACACACGCAGATGCAGAAGGAAACCATACACGCTGGTATAAAGGAATATTCCGCAGAAGTTGAGTACATTTTGTTTAAGGTCGGTAAGAGTTTAAACATTATTTTTTTCAGAAAACTCTATTCAGAAGATGAAAGAATTTCATCCTAAAGAATCTCTTTAGATAAATTTGACATTAGCAACGGACAAGGTTACATTCAGGTCTAGGGCTAGTGTCAGGTAATGACCTAGGTTTGGAATCAAGCCCTTAGGTACTTAGAGAATCAGGGCCTAATTTAAGACCTGTGCCAGGGCTTCGGGTAGGGACAGCGTCAGAGCCTGATATAGGGAGAAGGTGAGGGCCTGAGTGAGGCCCCTAGATGCAGACACTGTCAGGGCATGACTTAAGAGCAGCATTCAGGGCGTTTGTGGAGTCAGCATTCGGGTCATAGTGAAAGACATGAGCAGGGCCTGAGTGAGTCAGAGAATCGAGGCCTCAGTTAGGGAAATCTTGAGGTCCTGAGTTAGGCACAGCCTCTCGTCTTCAGTTAAGGACAGCGACAGGCCTTTCTTTGGGACTGTGTCTGGTGGGTGGATAGAAATGTGTCAGGATATTAGCTCAGGATAGTGTCCGGATTTTCATTATTGACTGCAGAAGGTCCCATGTTAGGGACAGATTCTGGGCCTTAGTGAGAGATAGGGTGAAAGTCTTAGTTAGGATCAGTGAGCGACTTAGTTAGGGAGAGTATTAGGGTTTCAATTAGGATAAGATGCAGGACATTAGCTTGGGACAGAGTCACGATCCGAGCCAGGGATAGTGTCAGCCAATGACCTGGGTTGGTGTCAAGACCTTAGTTACTTAGAGAATCAGGGCCTAATTTAGGACCTGTGTCAGGGTTTCGGGTAGGGACAGCGTCAGAGCCTGACTTAGGGAGAACATCTAGGCCTGAGTGCGGCCTAGTGTCAGCCCACTAGCTGGAGTCACAGGGCATGACGTAGGAATAGCATCAGGGCCTTTGTTGGGTCAGCATTCGGGTCATAGTGAAAGAAATGAGCAGGGCCTGTGTTAGTCACAGAATCAAGGCCTCAGTTAGGGAAAGTTTCAGGGCCTGAGTTAGGCACAGCCTCAGGTCTTCACTTAAGGACGGCAACAGGCTTTCTTTTGGAAAGTATCAGGACAGTGGATAGAAAGGAGTCAGGGTAATAGCTCAGGACAGTGTCCGGATTTTAGTTATTGATTGCAGCAGGGACCATTAGGGATATATTCTGGGTGTTGGTGAGAGATAGTGTGAAGGCCCTTGTTAGGTTTAATCAGGGCTTAGTTAGGGATACTATTAGGGTTTCATTTAGGATAAGATGCAGGACATGAGCTTGGGACAGAGTCAGGTTCCGGGCCAGGGATAGCGTCGCGAAATGACCCAGGAAATGCGTGAAGACCTTCGTTATTGAGAGCCTCAGGGCCTTACTTAGGACCAGCGTGAGGGCCTAAATCAGGACCACTGCCAGGGCTTCCTATACAGACAGCGTCAGAGCATAAGGAAGGTACAGCCAAAGGGCCTAAGTGAGGCTTATCTTTAGGGCCTGAGTTCGGGACACTGTCAGGGCATGACTTAGGAGCAGCAGAAGGGCCTCTGTGGGATCAGTGTCAGGTTCTTCATTAAAGACATTATCAGGGTCTCTGTTAGGGAGAGCCTCAGGGCCTCATTTATGGACAGCATCAAGGCTTACTTTTAGTCAGTTTCAGGACCTTGGTAAGACCTGGGTCAGGATATTAACTCAGGATAATATCAGGATTTTAGATATTGGCGGCAGCTGGGCTTTAGTTAGAAACAGTGTCAGGGCCTGAGTTAGGACTAGCATTATAGCCTTTGTTAGGTATAGTCAGGGCCTTTTCTAGGGACAATGTCAGGTTCCGGGCCTTAGTGAGAAGTCGTGTCAAGGCCTTAGGCAGGATTATTCAGGGCCCTAGTTACGGAGAGTGTTAGGGTTTCATTTAGGATAAGATGCAGGACATGAGCTTGGGACAGAGTCAGGTTCCGGGCCAGGGATAGTGTCAGGAAACGACCAAGAGAAAGCGTTAAAACCTTAGTTATTGAGAGCATCGGGGCCTGACTTAGGACCAGAGTCAGGCCCTAAATCACGACCACTGCCCTGGCTTCATATAAGGACAGCATCAGAGCCTAAGTAAGGTACAGCCCAAGTGCCTAAGTGAGGCCTATCTTTAGGATCTGAGTTAGGGAAAGTGTCAGGGCATGACTTAGGAGCAGCAGAAGGGCCTCTGTGGGATCAGCCTGAGGGTCTTCATTAAAGACATTATCAGGGCCTCTGTTAGGGAGAGCCTCAGGACCTCATTTTCGGACAGCATCAAGGCTTACTTTGGGTCAGTTTCAGGACCTTGGTAAGACCTGGGTCAGGATATTAACTCAGGATAGTATCAGGACTTTAGATATTGGCGGCAGTAGGGCCTTAGTTAGAGTCAGTGTCAGGGTCTGAGTTAGGAATATCATTATGGCCTTTGTCAGGTATAGTGTCAGGGAGTGAGCTAGGAGTAGTGTCAGGGTCCGAGTTACGTGTAATGTCAGGGTCTTGGTTAGGGACAGTGTCAGCGCCTGGGTTAGCACGAGTCTCCAGGCCGTAGTTAGGGAGCGGTTCACAGCATCGGGAGTAATTTCAGCGCCTTATTTATGTTCAGCATCAGGGATGATTTAGTTAGCATAAGAGGAGCCATTCCTGCAAGAACCCTGAAGGCCAACACACAAGAATGTAAAAGTGAACCATGCACGCTGCTATGAAGGAATATTCCACAGCAGTTGAGTACACTTTGTTTAAGGTTAACAAGAGTTTAAAAATTATTGTTTTAAGAAACCAATATTCATATGATGAAAGAATTTCATCGTAAAGAATCTCTTTCCCTAAACTTGACATTAGCTAAAGTCAAGATTAGATTAAGGTCTAGGGGTAGTGTCAGTTAATGACCTGGATTTGGTGTCAAGACCTTAGTTACTTAGAGAATCAAGGCCTAAAATTTAGGACCTGCGTCAAGATTTTCGGTAGGGACAGATTCAGACCTGACTTATGGAGAACGTCAAGGCCTGAGTGAGGCCTAGCGTCAGCCTCCTAGCTGCAGACACAGTCAGGGTACGACTTAGGAGCAGCATAAACACCTTGGTTGGGTCAGCGAAAGGTCATAGTGAAAGACATGAGCAGGCCTTGAGTGAGTCACAGAATCAAGGCCTCCGTTAGGCAAAGCTTCAGGGCCTGAGTTAGGCACAGTGTCAGGTCTTCACTTAAAGACACCGACCGGTTTGGGACAGTGTCAGGATCGTGCATAGAAATGTGTCAGGAAATTATCTCAGGACAGTGTCCGGATTTTAGTTATTGATTGCAACAGGTGCCATGTTAGGGACAGATTCCGGGCTTTAGTGAGAGATAGTGTCAAGGCCTTTGTTCGGATTGGTCAGGGCTTAGTTAGGGATACTATTAGGGTTTCATTTAGGATAAGATGCAGGACATGAGCTTGGGACAGACTCATGATCCGAGCCAGGGATAGTGTCAGAAAATGACCTGGGTTGGTGTCAAGACCTTAGTTATTTAGAGAATCAGGGCCTAATTTAGGACCTGTGTCAGGGCTTCGGGTAGGGACAGCGTCAGAGCCTGACTTAGGGAGAACGTCTAGGCCTGAGTGAGGCCTAGTGCCAGCCCACCTGCTGGAGACACAGTCAGGGCATGACGTAGGAACAGCATCAGGGCCTTTGTGGGGTCAGCATGCAGGTCATAGTGAAAGACATGAACAGGGCCTGTGTTAGTCACAGAATCAAGGCCTCAGTCAGGGAAAGCTTCAGGGCCTGAGTTAGGAACAGCCTCAGGTCTTCACTTAAGGACGGCAACAGGCTTTCTTTTGGAAAGTATCAGAACAGTGGATAGAAATGAGTCAGGATATTAGCTCAGGACAGTGTCCGGATTTTAGTTATTGATTGCAACAGGTCCCATGTTAGGGACAGATTCCGGGCTTTAGTGAGAGATAGTGTCAAGGCCTTTGTTCGGATTAGTCAGGGCTTAGTTAGGGATACTATTAGGGTTTCATTTAGGATAAGATGCAGGACATGAGCTTGGGACAGAGTCAGGTTCCGGGCCAGGGATAACGTCACGAAATGACCCAGGAAAAGCGTGAAGACCTTCGTTATTGAGAGCCTCAGGGCCTTACTTAGGACCAGCGTGAGGGCCTAAATCAGGACCACTGCCAGGGCTTCCTATACAGACAGCGTCAGAGCATAAGGAAGGTACAGCCAAAGGGCCTAAGTGAGGCTTATCTTTAGTTCCTGAGTTCGGGACACTGTCAGGGCAAGACATAGGAGCTGCAGAAGAGCCTCTGTGGCATCAGCGTGAGGGTCTTCACTAAAGACATTATCAGGGCCTCTGTTACTGAGAGCCTCAGGGCCTCATTTTCAGACAGCATCAAGGCTTACTTTGGGTCAGTTTCAGGACCTTGGTAAGACCTGGGTCAGGATATTAACTCAGGATAATATCAGGATTTTAGATATTGGCGGCAGTAGGGCCTTAGTTAGAGTCAGTGTCAGGGTCTGAGTTAGGAATATCATTATGGGCTTTGTTAGGTAATAGTGTTAGGGAGTGAGCTAGGAGTAGTGTCAGGGTCCGAGTTACGTGTAATGTCAGGGTCTTGGTTTGGGACAGTGTCAGGGCCTGGTTTAGCACGAGTCTCCAGGCCGTAGTTAGGGACAGGTTCAGAGCATCGGGAGTAATTTCAGCGCCTTATTTATGTTCAGCATCAGGGATGATTTAGTTAGCATAAGAGGAGCCATTCCTGCAAGAACCTTGAAGGCCAACACACAAGAATGTAAAAGTGCACCATGCATGCTGCTATGAAGGAATATTCCACAGCAGTTGAGTACACTTTGTTTAAGGTTAACAAGAGTTTAAAAATTATTGTTTTAAGAAACCAATATTCATATGATGAAAGAATTTCATCGTAAAGAATCTCTTTCCCTAAACTTGACATTAGCTAAAGTCAAGATTAGATTAAGGTCTAGGGGTAGTGTCAGTTAATGACCTGGATTTGGTGTCAAGACCTTAGTTACTTAGAGAATCAAGGCCTAAAATTTAGGACCTGCGTCAAGATTTTCGGTAGGGACAGCGTCAGACCTGACTTATGGAGAACGTCAGGGCCTGAGTGAGGCCTAGCGTCAGCCCCCTAGCTGCAGACACAGTCAGGGTACGACTTAGGAGCAGCATAAACACCTTGGTTGGGTCAGCGAAAGGTCATAGTGAAAGACATGAGCAGGCCTTGAGTGAGTCACAGAATCAAGGCCTCACTTAGGGAAAGCTTCAGGGCCTGAGTTAGGCACAGTGTCAGGTCTTCACTTACAGACACCGACCGGTTTGGGACAGTGTCAGGATCGTGCATAGAAATGTGTCAGGAAATTACCTCAGGACAGTGTCCGTATTTTAGTTATTGATTGCAACAGGTGCCATGTTAGGGACAGATTCCGGGCTTTAGTGAGAGATAGTGTCAAGGCCTTTGTTCGGATTAGTCAGGGCTTAGTTAGGGATACTATTAGGGTTTCATTTAGGATAAGATGCAGGACATGAGCTTGGGACAGACTCATGATCCGAGCCAGGGATAGTGTCAGAAAATGACCTGGGTTCGTGTCAAGACCTTAGTTATTTAGAGAATCAGGGCCTAATTTAGGACCTGTGTCAGGGCTTCGGGTAGGGACAGCGTCAGAGCCTGACTTAGGGAGAACGTCTAGGCCTGAGTGAGGCCTAGTGCCAGCCCACCTGCTGGAGACACAGTCAGGGCATGACGTAGGAACAGCATCAGGGCCTTTGTGGGGTCAGCATGCAGGTCATAGTGAAAGACATGAACAGGGCCTGTGTTAGTCACAGAATCAAGGCCTCAGTCAGGGAAAGCTTCAGGGCCTGAGTTAGGAACAGCCTCAGGTCTTCACTTAAGGACGGCAACAGGCTTTCTTTTGGAAAGTATCAGAACAGTGGATAGAAATGAGTCAGGATATTAGCTCAGGACAGTGTCCGGATTTTAGTTATTGATTGCAACAGGTCCCATGTTAGGGACAGATTCCGGGCTTTAGTGAGAGATAGTGTCAAGGCCTTTGTTCGGATTAGTCAGGGCTTAGTTAGGGATACTATTAGGGTTTCATTTAGGATAAGATGCAGGACATGAGCTTGGGACAGAGTCAGGTTCCGGGCCAGGGATAACGTCACGAAATGACCCAGGAAAAGCGTGAAGACCTTCGTTATTGAGAGCCTCAGGGCCTTACTTAGGACCAGCGTGAGGGCCTAAATCAGGACCACTGCCAGGGCTTCCTATACAGACAGCGTCAGAGCATAAGGAAGGTACAGCCAAAGGGCCTAAGTGAGGCTTATCTTTAGTTCCTGAGTTCGGGACACTGTCAGGGCAAGACATAGGAGCTGCAGAAGAGCCTCTGTGGCATCAGCGTGAGGGTCTTCACTAAAGACATTATCAGGGCCTCTGTTACTGAGAGCCTCAGGGCCTCATTTTCAGACAGCATCAAGGCTTACTTTGGGTCAGTTTCAGGACCTTGGTAAGACCTGGGTCAGGATATTAACTCAGGATAATATCAGGACTTTAGATATTGGCGGCAGTAGGGCCTTAGTTAGAGTCAGTGTCAGGGTGTGAGTTAGGAATATCATTATGGGCTTTGTTAGGTAATAGTGTCAGGGAGTGAGCTAGGAGTAGTGTCAGGGTCCGAGTTACGTGTAATGTCAGGGTCTTGGTTTGGGACAGTGTCAGGGCCTGGTTTAGCACGAGTCTCCAGGCCGTAGTTAGGGACAGGTTCAGAGCATCGGGAGTAATTTCAGCGCCTTATTTATGTTCAGCATCAGGGATGATTTAGTTAGCATAAGAGGAGCCATTCCTGCAAGAACCTTGAAGGCCAACACACAAGAATGTAAAAGTGAACCATGCATGCTGCTATGAAGGAATATTCCACAGCAGTTGAGTACACTTTGTTTAAGGTTAACAAGAGTTTAAAAATTATTGTTTTAAGAAACCAATATTCATATGATGAAAGAATTTCATCGTAAAGAATCTCTTTCCCTAAACTTGACATTAGCTAAAGTCAAGATTAGATTAAGGTCTAGGGGTAGTGTCAGTTAATGACCTAGTTTTAGTGTCAAGACCTTACTTACTTAGAGAATCAAGGCCTAAAATTTAGGACCTGCGTCAAGATTTTCGGTAGGGACAGCGTCAGACCTGACTTATGGAGAACTTCAGGGCCTGAGTGAGGCCTAGCGTCATCCCCGTAGCTGTAGACACAGTCAGGGCATGACTTAGGAGCAGCATAAACACCTTGGTTGGGTCAGCGAAAGGTCATAGTGAAAGACATGAGCAGGCCTTGAGTGAGTCACAGAATCAAGGCCTCCGTTAGGGAAAGCTTCAGGGCCTGAGTTAGGCACAGTGTCTGGTCTTCACTTAAAGACACCGACCGGTTTGGGACAGTGTCAGGATCGTGCATAGAAATGTGTCAGGAAAGTATCTCAGGACAGTGTCCGGATTTTAGTTATTGATTGCAACAGGTCCCATGTTAGGGACAGATTCCGGGCTTTAGTGAGAGATAGTGTCAAGGCCTTTGTTCGGATTGGTCAGGGCTTAGTTAGGCATACTATTAGGGTTTCATTTAGGATAAGATGCAGGACATTAGCTTGGGACAGAGTCAGGTTCCGGGCCAGGGATAACGTCACGAAATGACCCAGGAAAAGCGTGAAGACCTTCGTTATTGCGAGCCTCAGGGCCTTACTTAGGACCAGCGTGAGGGCCTAAATCAGGACCACTGCCAGGGCTTCCTATACAGACAGCGTCAGAGCATAAGGAAGGTACAGCCAAAGGGCCTAAGTGAGGCTTATCTTTAGGGCCTGAGTTCGGGACACTGTCAGGGCATGACTTAGGAGCAGCAGAAGGGCCTCTTTGGGATCAGCGTCAGGTTCTTCATTAAAGACATTATCAGGGCCTCTGTTAGGGAGAGCCTCAGGGCCTTATTTATGGACAGCATCAAGGCTTAGTTTTAGTCAGTTTCAGGACCTTGGTAAGACCTGGGTCAGGATATTAACTCAGGATAGTATCAGGATTTTAGATATTGGCGGCAGCTGGGCTTTAGTTAGAAACAGTGTCAGGGCCTGAGTTAGGACTAGCATTATGGCCTTTGTTAGGTATAGTGTCAGGGACTGAGCTAGGAGTTGTGTGAGGGCCTTTGCTAGGGACAGTGTCAGGGCCTGAGCTAGGATGAGCCTCCAGGCCTCAGTTTGGGACAGGTTCACAGCCTTGAGACTAATTTCAGGACGTTATTTAGGGACAGCATCAGGGATTTAGTTAGCATAACAGTAGGCATTCCTACAAGCACCCTTTAAGCCAACACACGCAGATGCAGAAGGAAACCATACACGCTGGTATAAAGGAATATTCCGCAGAAGTTGAGTACATTTTGTTTAAGGTCGGTAAGAGTTTAAACATTATTTTTTTCAGAAAACTCTATTCAGAAGATGAAAGAATTTCATCCTAAAGAATCTCTTTAGATAAATTTGACATTAGCAACGGACAAGGTTACATTCAGGTCTAGGGCTAGTGTCAGGTAATGACCTAGGTTTGGAATCAAGCCCTTAGGTACTTAGAGAATCAGGGCCTAATTTAAGACCTGTGCCAGGGCTTCGGGTAGGGACAGCGTCAGAGCCTGATATAGGGAGAAGGTGAGGGCCTGAGTGAGGCCCCTAGATGCAGACACTGTCAGGGCATGACTTAAGAGCAGCATTCAGGGCGTTTGTGGAGTCAGCATTCGGGTCATAGTGAAAGACATGAGCAGGGCCTGAGTGAGTCAGAGAATCGAGGCCTCAGTTAGGGAAATCTTGAGGTCCTGAGTTAGGCACAGCCTCTCGTCTTCAGTTAAGGACAGCGACAGGCCTTTCTTTGGGACTGTGTCTGGTGGGTGGATAGAAATGTGTCAGGATATTAGCTCAGGATAGTGTCCGGATTTTCATTATTGACTGCAGAAGGTCCCATGTTAGGGACAGATTCTGGGCCTTAGTGAGAGATAGGGTGAAAGTCTTAGTTAGGATCAGTGAGCGACTTAGTTAGGGAGAGTATTAGGGTTTCAATTAGGATAAGATGCAGGACATTAGCTTGGGACAGAGTCACGATCCGAGCCAGGGATAGTGTCAGCCAATGACCTGGGTTGGTGTCAAGACCTTAGTTACTTAGAGAATCAGGGCCTAATTTAGGACCTGTGTCAGGGTTTCGGGTAGGGACAGCGTCAGAGCCTGACTTAGGGAGAACATCTAGGCCTGAGTGCGGCCTAGTGTCAGCCCACTAGCTGGAGTCACAGGGCATGACGTAGGAATAGCATCAGGGCCTTTGTTGGGTCAGCATTCGGGTCATAGTGAAAGAAATGAGCAGGGCCTGTGTTAGTCACAGAATCAAGGCCTCAGTTAGGGAAAGTTTCAGGGCCTGAGTTAGGCACAGCCTCAGGTCTTCACTTAAGGACGGCAACAGGCTTTCTTTTGGAAAGTATCAGGACAGTGGATAGAAAGGAGTCAGGGTAATAGCTCAGGACAGTGTCCGGATTTTAGTTATTGATTGCAGCAGGGACCATTAGGGATATATTCTGGGTGTTGGTGAGAGATAGTGTGAAGGCCCTTGTTAGGTTTAATCAGGGCTTAGTTAGGGATACTATTAGGGTTTCATTTAGGATAAGATGCAGGACATGAGCTTGGGACAGAGTCAGGTTCCGGGCCAGGGATAGCGTCGCGAAATGACCCAGGAAATGCGTGAAGACCTTCGTTATTGAGAGCATCAGGGCCTTACTTAGGACCAGCGTCAGGGCCTAAATCAGGACCACTGCCAGGTCTTCCTATACAGACAGCGTCAGAGCATAAGGAAGGTACAGCCAAAGGGCCTAAGTGAGGCTTATCTTTAGGGCCTGAGTTCGGGACACTGTCAGGGCATGACTTAGGAGCAGCAGAAGGGCCTCTGTGGGATCAGTGTCAGGTTCTTCATTAAAGACATTATCAGGGTCTCTGTTAGGGAGAGCCTCAGGGCCTCATTTATGGACAGCATCAAGGCTTACTTTTAGTCAGTTTCAGGACCTTGGTAAGACCTGGGTCAGGATATTAACTCAGGATAATATCAGGATTTTAGATATTGGCGGCAGCTGGGCTTTAGTTAGAAACAGTGTCAGGGCCTGAGTTAGGACTAGCATTATAGCCTTTGTTAGGTATAGTCAGGGCCTTTTCTAGGGACAATGTCAGGTTCCGGGCCTTAGTGAGAAGTCGTGTCAAGGCCTTAGGCAGGATTATTCAGGGCCCTAGTTACGGAGAGTGTTAGGGTTTCATTTAGGATAAGATGCAGGACATGAGCTTGGGACAGAGTCAGGTTCCGGGCCAGGGATAGTGTCAGGAAACGACCAAGAGAAAGCGTTAAAACCTTAGTTATTGAGAGCATCGGGGCCTGACTTAGGACCAGAGTCAGGCCCTAAATCACGACCACTGCCCTGGCTTCATATAAGGACAGCATCAGAGCCTAAGTAAGGTACAGCCCAAGTGCCTAAGTGAGGCCTATCTTTAGGATCTGAGTTAGGGAAAGTGTCAGGGCATGACTTAGGAGCAGCAGAAGGGCCTCTGTGGGATCAGCCTGAGGGTCTTCATTAAAGACATTATCAGGGCCTCTGTTAGGGAGAGCCTCAGGACCTCATTTTCGGACAGCATCAAGGCTTACTTTGGGTCAGTTTCAGGACCTTGGTAAGACCTGGGTCAGGATATTAACTCAGGATAGTATCAGGACTTTAGATATTGGCGGCAGTAGGGCCTTAGTTAGAGTCAGCGTCAGGGTCTGAGTTAGGAATATCATTATGGCCTTTGTCAGGTATAGTGTCAGGGAGTGAGCTAGGAGTAGTGTCAGGGTCCGAGTTACGTGTAATGTCAGGGTCTTGGTTAGGGACAGTGTCAGCGCCTGGGTTAGCACGAGTCTCCAGGCCGTAGTTAGGGAGCGGTTCACAGCATCGGGAGTAATTTCAGCGCCTTATTTATGTTCAGCATCAGGGATGATTTAGTTAGCATAAGAGGAGCCATTCCTGCAAGAACCCTGAAGGCCAACACACAAGAATGTAAAAGTGAACCATGCACGCTGCTATGAAGGAATATTCCACAGCAGTTGAGTACACTTTGTTTAAGGTTAACAAGAGTTTAAAAATTATTGTTTTAAGAAACCAATATTCATATGATGAAAGAATTTCATCGTAAAGAATCTCTTTCCCTAAACTTGACATTAGCTAAAGTCAAGATTAGATTAAGGTCTAGGGGTAGTGTCAGTTAATGACCTGGATTTGGTGTCAAGACCTTAGTTACTTAGAGAATCAAGGCCTAAAATTTAGGACCTGCGTCAAGATTTTCGGTAGGGACAGATTCAGACCTGACTTATGGAGAACGTCAAGGCCTGAGTGAGGCCTAGCGTCAGCCTCCTAGCTGCAGACACAGTCAGGGTACGACTTAGGAGCAGCATAAACACCTTGGTTGGGTCAGCGAAAGGTCATAGTGAAAGACATGAGCAGGCCTTGAGTGAGTCACAGAATCAAGGCCTCCGTTAGGCAAAGCTTCAGGGCCTGAGTTAGGCACAGTGTCAGGTCTTCACTTAAAGACACCGACCGGTTTGGGACAGTGTCAGGATCGTGCATAGAAATGTGTCAGGAAATTATCTCAGGACAGTGTCCGGATTTTAGTTATTGATTGCAACAGGTGCCATGTTAGGGACAGATTCCGGGCTTTAGTGAGAGATAGTGTCAAGGCCTTTGTTCGGATTGGTCAGGGCTTAGTTAGGGATACTATTAGGGTTTCATTTAGGATAAGATGCAGGACATGAGCTTGGGACAGACTCATGATCCGAGCCAGGGATAGTGTCAGAAAATGACCTGGGTTGGTGTCAAGACCTTAGTTATTTAGAGAATCAGGGCCTAATTTAGGACCTGTGTCAGGGCTTCGGGTAGGGACAGCGTCAGAGCCTGACTTAGGGAGAACGTCTAGGCCTGAGTGAGGCCTAGTGCCAGCCCACCTGCTGGAGACACAGTCAGGGCATGACGTAGGAACAGCATCAGGGCCTTTGTGGGGTCAGCATGCAGGTCATAGTGAAAGACATGAACAGGGCCTGTGTTAGTCACAGAATCAAGGCCTCAGTCAGGGAAAGCTTCAGGGCCTGAGTTAGGAACAGCCTCAGGTCTTCACTTAAGGACGGCAACAGGCTTTCTTTTGGAAAGTATCAGAACAGTGGATAGAAATGAGTCAGGATATTAGCTCAGGACAGTGTCCGGATTTTAGTTATTGATTGCAACAGGTCCCATGTTAGGGACAGATTCCGGGCTTTAGTGAGAGATAGTGTCAAGGCCTTTGTTCGGATTAGTCAGGGCTTAGTTAGGGATACTATTAGGGTTTCATTTAGGATAAGATGCAGGACATGAGCTTGGGACAGAGTCAGGTTCCGGGCCAGGGATAACGTCACGAAATGACCCAGGAAAAGCGTGAAGACCTTCGTTATTGAGAGCCTCAGGGCCTTACTTAGGACCAGCGTGAGGGCCTAAATCAGGACCACTGCCAGGGCTTCCTATACAGACAGCGTCAGAGCATAAGGAAGGTACAGCCAAAGGGCCTAAGTGAGGCTTATCTTTAGTTCCTGAGTTCGGGACACTGTCAGGGCATGACATAGGAGCTGCAGAAGGGCCTCTGTGGCATCAGCGTGAGGGTCTTCACTAAAGACATTATCAGGGCCTCATTTTCAGACAGCATCAAGGCTTACTTTGGGTCAGTTTCAGGACCTTGGTAAGACCTGGGTCAGGATATTAACTCAGGATAGCATCAGGACTTTAGATATTGGCGGCAGCAGGGCCTTAGTTAGAGTCAGTGTAAGGGTCTGATTTAGGAATATCATTATGGGCTTTGTTAGGTAATAGTGTCAGGGACTGAGCTAGGAGTAGTGTCAGGGTCCGAGTTACGTGTAATGTCAGGGTCTTGGTTTGGGACAGTGTCAGGGCCTGGTTTAGCACGAGTCTCCAGGCCGTAGTTAGGGACAGGTTCAGAGCATCGGGAGTAATTTCAGCGCCTTATTTATGTTCAGCATCAGGGATGATTTAGTTAGCATAAGAGGAGCCATTCCTGCAAGAACCTTGAAGGCCAACACACAAGAATGTAAAAGTGAACCATGCATGCTGCTATGAAGGAATATTCCACAGCAGTTGAGTACACTTTGTTTAAGGTTAACAAGAGTTTAAAAATTATTGTTTTAAGAAACCAATATTCATATGATGAAAGAATTTCATCGTAAAGAATCTCTTTCCCTAAACTTGACATTAGCTAAAGTCAAGATTAGATTAAGGTCTAGGGGTAGTGTCAGTTAATGACCTAGTTTTAGTGTCAAGACCTTACTTACTTAGAGAATCAAGGCCTAAAATTTAGGACCTGCGTCAAGATTTTCGGTAGGGACAGCGTCAGACCTGACTTATGGAGAACTTCAGGGCCTGAGTGAGGCCTAGCGTCATCCCCGTAGCTGTAGACACAGTCAGGGCATGACTTAGGAGCAGCATAAACACCTTGGTTGGGTCAGCGAAAGGTCATAGTGAAAGACATGAGCAGGCCTTGAGTGAGTCACAGAATCAAGGCCTCCGTTAGGGAAAGCTTCAGGGCCTGAGTTAGGCACAGTGTCTGGTCTTCACTTAAAGACACCGACCGGTTTGGGACAGTGTCAGGATCGTGCATAGAAATGTGTCAGGAAAGTATCTCAGGACAGTGTCCGGATTTTAGTTATTGATTGCAACAGGTCCCATGTTAGGGACAGATTCCGGGCTTTAGTGAGAGATAGTGTCAAGGCCTTTGTTCGGATTGGTCAGGGCTTAGTTAGGCATACTATTAGGGTTTCATTTAGGATAAGATGCAGGACATTAGCTTGGGACAGAGTCAGGTTCCGGGCCAGGGATAACGTCATGAAATGACCCAGGAAAAGCGTGAAGACCTTCGTTATTGCGAGCCTCAGGGCCTTACTTAGGACCAGCGTGAGGGCCTAAATCAGGACCACTGCCAGGGCTTCCTATACAGACAGCGTCAGAGCATAAGGAAGGTACAGCCAAAGGGCCTAAGTGAGGCTTATCTTTAGGGCCTGAGTTCGGGACACTGTCAGGGCATGACTTAGGAGCAGCAGAAGGGCCTCTTTGGGATCAGCGTCAGGTTCTTCATTAAAGACATTATCAGGGCCTCTGTTAGGGAGAGCCTCAGGGCCTTATTTATGGACAGCATCAAGGCTTAGTTTTAGTCAGTTTCAGGACCTTGGTAAGACCTGGGTCAGGATATTAACTCAGGATAGTATCAGGATTTTAGATATTGGCGGCAGCTGGGCTTTAGTTAGAAACAGTGTCAGGGCCTGAGTTAGGACTAGCATTATGGCCTTTGTTAGGTATAGTGTCAGGGACTGAGCTAGGAGTTGTGTGAGGGCCTTTGCTAGGGACAGTGTCAGGGCCTGAGCTAGGATGAGCCTCCAGGCCTCAGTTTGGGACAGGTTCACAGCCTTGAGACTAATTTCAGGACGTTATTTAGGGACAGCATCAGGGATTTAGTTAGCATAACAGTAGGCATTCCTACAAGCACCCTTTAAGCCAACACACGCAGATGCAGAAGGAAACCATACACGCTGGTATAAAGGAATATTCCGCAGAAGTTGAGTACATTTTGTTTAAGGTCGGTAAGAGTTTAAACATTATTTTTTTCAGAAAACTCTATTCAGAAGATGAAAGAATTTCATCCTAAAGAATCTCTTTAGATAAATTTGACATTAGCAACGGACAAGGTTACATTCAGGTCTAGGGCTAGTGTCAGGTAATGACCTAGGTTTGGAATCAAGCCCTTAGGTACTTAGAGAATCAGGGCCTAATTTAAGACCTGTGCCAGGGCTTCGGGTAGGGACAGCGTCAGAGCCTGATATAGGGAGAAGGTGAGGGCCTGAGTGAGGCCCCTAGATGCAGACACTGTCAGGGCATGATTTAAGAGCAGCATTCAGGGCGTTTGTGGAGTCAGCATTCGGGTCATAGTGAAAGACATGAGCAGGGCCTGAGTGAGTCAGAGAATCGAGGCCTCCGTTAGGGAAAGCTTCAGGGCCTGAGTTAGGCACAGCCTCAGGTCTTCACTTAAGGATACCGACAGGGATTTTTTTGGGACAGTCAGGATGGTGCATAGAAATGTGTCAGGAAATTTTCTCAGGACAGTGTCCGCATTTTAATTATTGTTTGCAGCAGGGACCATTAGGGACAGATTCTGGGCCGTAGTGAGATATAGTGTTAAGGCCTTAGTTAGGATTAGTCTGTGCCTTTGTCATGGAGTGTATTAGGGTTTCAGTTAGGAAAAGATGCAGGACATTAGCTTGGGACAGAGTTAGGTCCGTTCCAGGCATAGTGCCAGAAAATTATTGAGAGCATCAGGACCTTAGTTAGGCCCAGTGACAGGGCCCTAAATCCGGACGTCTTCCAGCGTTTTGTATACAGATAGCGTCAGAGCCTATCTAAAGTACAGCTAAAGGGCCTAAGTGAGGCCTGTCTTTAGGGCCTGAGTTAGTGCCACTGTCAGGACATGTCTTAGGATCAGCATAAGGGCCTCTGTGGGATCAATGTGAGGATCTTTGAAGACATTATCAGGGATTCTATTAGGGGTAGCCTCATGCCCCCATTTATGGACAGCATCAAGGCTTACTTTGGGTCAGTGTCAGGAGCTTGGTAAGACCTGGGTCAGGATATTAGCTCAGGATAATGTCAGGACTTTAGATATTGTTGGCATCTGGGCCTTAGTTAGAGACAGCGTCAGGGACTGAGTTAGGGAGAATTTCAGGGCCTTAGTTATGCTAGAGACTCCAAGACCTTCCCTGAGTTCTAAAGGGCTGATTCGAACAGTTGCTAATCATGGAAAGGAGGGACTGCACAGACCAAAGAAGAACAGAATAGAATGAACAGTGCAGCCTTGGGCCAAGATTCTGGTTTTGCCTCAAGGGATACAGTTAAGAGCATCTTTGGGCTCTTTAGCAACCTAAACCCCCCCACAAAATAGAAGATTTTAGTCTTCATTCCAGAGAAGGTCCTCAAGAGACCATCTGAGGTCAGGTTATATTTAGTTAAGGCCCTGTACACACAGTAATCCTTAGGATACCTGTCTCCTTAAACCATTGCTGTAAAACTCCTCACCAGATCCTCCTGCATTGGGACACACGGTTTTTGAGGGTCGGAGTTTTCTGTGTCCCCCTTTGGCTGCCAAAGGAGTAAAGCTATTCTTCTCTACTTCCTGCAAACCTCTCTCTCTGAGATTTGATTTGGCACTGGTGCACAGAGGTTGAGTTTTCGACATCAAATTTAGTACCCAATGTGGGGCTGACTTGGGGATCCCCCTGTGGGTCCCCTGACTTGATCGGACACTGAGATTTTCTCCACACTAGTCTCTTTCGAGAGAGTGTAAGGTTGGAGAATTCCTTTAGAGGCCAAACCACCTGGGACCCTTGCCTGGAAAGGCCAAGCCCCAGTCATCCCAGCAGTTAGAACTCTAGGGCAGGAGTAGATGGTGGAAGAGGAACCACCCTAGCAGCTGCCGAGGCCGTCTTTGCCTTGAGGACGTTCCTCTGTTCCTCCTTCCTGGACTGCCCTGAATGTCCTACTCCAAGGGATTATTTTGGGGAACCAGAAAAATAGCATTTGGGATGTTGCAGCACCTCAGCCAGTGTGTGGTAACTCCCCTGGCAAGCAGTCTGAGGTCCTTTTAGCCCTGTACATTTGGGGGAACCTTGGTTCCCATTTGGGTGACTTTTCATTCCAGGAAATCTCATTTGGAAGGTGAACCACTTGGACAGAGGTCACAGGCTAAGTTGAGACTTGGAAGCTGATTTGAGTCTTGTGCTGTTTGGTTGTTGGTTTCTCTTTGGTTTCTGGTTCCTTTGGTGTGAGGCTTCCATTGGTGTTTAGGATTTTGTTGTGTTCTTAGTCCGTGGTGTGAGTGTTCCATGGTTCAAACGTAAGAAGTGCTTCTTCTTCAGTTCCATCTGAGAGCCAATGGGCAAAATCCTGGCAGACTGGTCAACCTATAGTTGTAAACCTAAGAGTAAGAAAAGAATGAAATTCTATTGTAATTTTGTCTGGCCAATGTATGGATACATTCTTGAAAAATGAGGAAAGGTGGTCTTTGAATGATAGCCTAAATGACTATACTATCCTTCAGCTAGAGTTATTTTGTCACAGGAGGAGAAAGACAAAAGAAATTCCATACGTTCAAGCATTTATGAAACTACGTAATAAAGGAGGTGAGCGGCTAGGTAACAGGCTGATGGTACAAAGAGAAAAGAAAGTCACTTTGTACTAGAGCTCGTTGTGTCTGAATGCAGAAAAAAATAAGGGACAACATAAGATGGATACAGAAGGTGGTGAACATTTGTGAAAAGGGAACATGGAGGGAAGAGTTGTGCCTGACCACGATATTCTAAGATGGATTTTGTTGGAAGTGGGTTAGGGCAAGCCTGCATTTTGTTTCTCCCTCCAAAGTTTTCTTAGAATGCTGCTTTTGATTGTGAACAGCTGGTGAGTTCCTTTGCCTGTGTCTGTGATCTGTATTTTTGTTTGAAATCTCTTTACTTTGGTTCAGTGAATAAGTGTTTTTTGGCCAATTCTAACCGTTCTTTTGATCTCCAGCTAACTTTGGGATGCTTTAGAAGGCCCTTGAGCTATCTCAGAGAGAAATGTTTGATTAGTATATTAAATTACATGGAATTCCTAAAAATCTAGTATGTCCTGGTAAAATTGGAAGTCCTTCCCCTCAAGCTACTTAGGACTTGGAGCAATTGGATAAATGACACCTCTGTATTGAAGTGTGTATTTATGAAAGTTACTGTGTTGGCTTCATTTTGCCCCGATGTTTAAGAGGAAAGGAAAATTACATAGTGAAGTTATCAGAATGTAATGACTCATGATGTATCACTGTTTGCTTTAGGTCTACTGCTAAAAGCACATGTACAATGCTTGTGTGACAATTGGGTATGAATAATAAAATGTATGGCCTATATAAAGCGTTTTGTCATTAACATACCTCTGAGCATGTTCACGATACCTGATCAGTATTCCCCCAAAGTGGATTAACTAGGCAAATAACAAGGAGGCCTAGCACTGAGGGACATGATCTACACCAGGGCCAAACAGCTGAATCATTCTGGCACTGAGGGATTGACATTTTGATCATCAGTGCTTTCTATTGAAAGACTTGGAATCAAAAGGAAAAAAACTTCACGTATTGAGGTGTGAGGAAATCTCTCTGGCTTATACATGGTTTAACTTAAATTATACTGACCAGAGTGGCCTGTTTTGTGGCCTTTTAGATACGAATTGTACATCTGTTTTGGCATTGAGGAAGGGAATGCATTTTACAGTCAAAAAGGAGTAGTAACTATGGTTCAGACATCCAAGATAAACCTAAGTGACCTTTGTAGATGTGATTTAGATGCATTCCTGAATTCTTTTTCTGTTTTCTTTTTAAGTTTTTTTTGGATGTGGACCATTTTTTAAGTCTATTGAATTTGTTACAATATTGTTTCTGTTTCATGTTTTGGTTTTTAGGCCACGAGGCATGTGAGATCTTAGCTCCCTGCCCAGGGCTCAAACCGGCACCCTCTGTGTTAGAAGGCGAAGTCTTAACCATTGAGCCACCAGGTAAGTCCCCGCATAACTGTATTGTTGAAATTGAATTTCTGAGCTACATCAGACTCAGGATGCCACTAGCCATTCTGAAAACAATGTCTGCTGGTAGCTGCAACCGTACGTTTTCAAGGACTCCTATCTTAACTATTAAATTTCAAACAGTGACTTTAGATCAGATACTATTAGAAAGATGAGACATATGTGTAGTGTTCAGTAGCTCCTGTTATGGATATGTCAATACTACATCACAAGTTAAAACCTACTTAGGTAGAATTAGACAACTTGCTACGAAATCTCTCTCAAGTGCCAGTTCCAGACCAGGTTTCAGGCTTATTCTGCTGAATTCCTAAGGGGATGCACACTTTGGGATGGCATCAGGACTTTAGTAAGGACAGTGTCAGGACCATGGTAAGAGATGGATCAAGATATTAGCTCAGGATAGTGTCAGCACGTTAGTTATTGGCGGCAGCAAGGCTGATGTTAGGGACAGCTTTAGGGCCTTAGTTAGGGACAGCATCAGAACCTGAGATAGACCAAATATCAAGGCCTAGGCTAAGACTAGGGTCAGGGCCTTTGTTAGGGACAATGACAAGGCCAGGGTTAGGCCTAGCATGAGGATGTGAGTTAGGGACAACCTCAGGGCCTCACTTCGGGACAGTGTCAGCGCTTACTTAGGGAAAGGGTCAGTTAGGGTTAGGGTTAGGGCACAGGTTAGGATTAGGGTAAAGATTAGGCTATGGCTACCGGTTAGGGTTTTAAGGGTTAGGGCACGGTTTAGGACTAGGGTATGGCTTAGGTTTAAGCATTTGGGTTAGGGTTAGGGCACAGGTTAGGATTAGGGTAAAGATTGGGGTATGGATACGTGTTAGTGTATGAGTTAGGATTAGCGTACAGGTTAGAGTTAAGTTTAGGGTTAGGGCACGGGTTAGGATTAGGGTATAGTTTAAGGTATGTCGATGGGTTAGAGTTAGTGTATGGGTTAGGTTTAGGGTATGCTTTAGGGTTGGGGTATTTATGAAACCTCTCCCACTCTCCCGATATCACTTAGCAGGTAAAGTAATATTATTTCGACTCCAGGAATGGAGAAGAATATAGACGCTAGGATAAGACAAATAACACACACATTATAAATAAATCTCATTAGGATTTTGTTTGTAACCTGTACATTAAAACACTAGTGCTTAGGAAATCTATTGGAGGCAGAAGCAGTAAAGGGTAGTTTTATGGGAATAACATCACAGATTTTCTGTAGAATACACAGATTTTGACTGGTTAGCAAGTCAAGGAGGCATGCTTTTGTTCTGAAGATATAAACCCTCTTCTAAATTGAGCTCTTATTGGAAGTTAGACATTTTCTCTTGCTGTTGTATTGTTTTGTATTTGCATGATTATTCTGCTTCCATCTCCCTTGTTAAACCGTTGATTTGGGGAAGAGTGCCATTACTGAAAGGAGGTAACAGAATTTTTCTCAAAAACAGAAGGAAATGGTTCTCACCTAACTATTAAGAAATAATCTCTATACTGGTGTACTGACAGAATTATGATTCAGGAATAATAATCCTATGTTCTAACAAGGGAAATTTAAAAAGATTAAGGGAAAAGATAATATTTTACCACTTGCCATCCTTTCCCACTCTCTGAAATGACTAGTATAATGTGGAGAATTCTCATTTCATCTGTAAGGAATGCATGAATTAGGATATGGGGGTTAACAGATAAGTACTGATACATATGAAAGACATAATCAAAAAACACCTAAGGAATACAGAGAGAGGTCTACTCAACACTCTGTAATAACCTACACGGGAAAGGATCCAAAGATGAATAGATTGATACATACATATGATGAACCAGATGCAGTACACCTAGAACACACACCACATTTTTATCCAATTGGCTGTGATACTAGATAACAATTAAATTTTAAAAAACACACAAGAAGTAAGGAGATATAAGCTCTTGGGGGTTTGCCCTGACACACTGCACTCTCATTTGCAGCCTACTAACACAATTTCCAGGAAGCCTCTGTTGCAGGAAAACCCAGAGTTGGAAATGGAGAAATGCTGCCGCCTTGTGGCCGTTTCCCGCAAGAGCGGCTTCAAACGCATAGCTATGGGTCACTTAACATTCATAAGGACTCAAGCCTCTAAAAGACACCTGCCCTCAAAAAAAAAAAAAATGTCCTGAGCTCGGCCGTGGCCAAAAAAATTCAAAGCAGGCAAATGTGTCAAAGAGATAGTATGATAGAGGTAAGTTTTACTCACTCTTTATCAAAAAAAGGAAAATGGAGAAAAGCTCAACCTCAGGAATGATCAGACTCCTCTAAGCTACAAAAAGCTTTCAGCTCACCCAAGTTAACTACCGTCAGCCAAAAGACTACAAACAATAAATGCTGAAGGGGTTTTAGAGAACTCTGTTCCCTCTGTCTGCGGAGGACATGTCTAGTTGTAACAGCCAATAATGAGAACAGAAAGGAGCTGCGTTTTCAATTAAAAATTGAGCCACCCTTCCATCCAGAACACCCACAGCCGAGCCTCTCACCTGAGAAGACGGGCTGCAAGAGCTGCACTCCACGAGTTTTCACAGTAGCCAAGACACCGAAGCAACCCAAATGTCCATCAACAGATGAATGGATAAGAAGAGCTGGTCCGTGGACACAGTGGACTATTAGCCATGGAAAACAAGGAAACACTGCTCTTTGAGGCACCCGAGATGAGCCTAGAGATCATCACAGAACATGAGTTAAGTCGGAAAGCAAAAGGCATACCGTATGACATCACCTATAGGCGTTATCTAACAGCTGACACAAATGAACATATTTCCACAAAGAAAGACACTCACACACTTAGAAAACAAACTAAGCTTAAGTAAAATGAAAGGTGGGGGGAATGGATAACTTAAGATTAGTGTCACCATATGTGTACAAATACGTATTAAATATATATATCAAACAGACCGACCATATAGCAAGGGAGGTCACCA